>NC_056524.1:42880223-42915900 GCF_019175285.1 Sceloporus undulatus
CCCCCATGTGCCTTGATATGTGTGGTTTCCCCCCTGATATGTATCTTGTACCACTGATTATCAACTCAGCTGGCTGTGATATGGTTTTTATGGTTTTAAATTGCGATTGAATTTTTATTGTCAAGTTTTAATGTTATGTATATATCGTGTTGTTATTTTTGATTATTGTATTTTGTATTCTTTGTTGTGCACCGCTTTGTTCAGTTTTGGAAAAGCGGTATATAAATAAATAAATAAATAAATAAATAAATAAATAAATAAGGCATCTGGTTGCCATAGTCTCAGAGCAATTGTGGCCGGAACAGCCACTGATTGCTCCATTTGGCTAGTCTGTTTCACCCCTTTGACATTTATTGTAATAATATGTCTCTATTTTTCTTTGACCGGACCTCACCTAGAATTATATAATCATAGACTCATTGAGTTGGAAGAAACCTCAAAGGCCATCAAGTCCAACTGGCTGCCATGCAGAAACTCATAATCAAAGCACCCCTGACATATGACCATCCAGCCTCTATTTAAAATCTTCCAAAGAAGAAGACTCCACCACCCTCTGAGGGAATAAGTTCCACTGTCAAACAGCTATACTTCCTAATGTTAAGGTGGAATCCCTTTTCCTGTAGTTTGAATTCATTGCTCTGCTTCTTCGTGCTTCTGATTCATCACTGAAGCGTCCCCTTGCCTCTCCTGTCCTCAAAGCATCCACGGAGCAGCTATTTCTTCATAGTAGAAGTCCCCGTTATTGAAGAAATGGATGCTCCATGAACGCTTTGAGGATGGGAGAGGCAAAGAGATGCTTCAATGACAAATCAGAAGCATGACTGGCTAACACACCTTCATGCTTCAAAAGCGTTTTGCTGGCGTTTAACCCATGGTAAGCCTCCTGTGTGATAATCCCCATATTTCTAAGACCTGGAGTACTGTGTTCAGCTCTGGGCACCACAGTCTAAGAAGGCCATTGACAAGCTGGAACATGTCCAGAGGGAGAGAGCCCAAGATACTAAGGGTCTGGAAACCAAGCCTTATGGTATGGATATGTTTAGTCTGTCAAAGTGATTAAAAGATGAAGGGTAATCATGTAGAAGATGGAGTGGGCTTGTTTTCTGCTGCTCTAGGGGATAAGACATGAACCAGTGGATTCAAATTACTAGAAAGGAGATTCTGTCTAAACCTCAAGAAGAACTTGCTGAGGTAAGACCTATTGGAATAAACTGGTTTAGAAGACTGTGTACTTTCCTTTGCTGAAGAGTCCTTTTTAAGCAAACGTTGGGCAGTACTTCTCAGGGATGATTTCATTGTTTAGTCCTGCACTAGCAGGAAGTTAACTGGAATGGGGTCCCTTTCAGCGCCATGATTCTATAACTCCAAGATGGTTAGTATGATCTTATCTTCTGGTCATCATAGGGGAAATAGTGGCAAAAAGTGTTAACATAAAGTGGAGCTTGGAAGGTTACTTTAAAAATAGTTACAATTAAGCCCCAAGTTACAAAAAGTATTTAATTGTTGTTATAGTTATGATTTCTTCTAGAGCAAAGTTTTACTTTTTACTTTTTCAAAACTATTGAAAATAATTAGTTTGTAGTTACTCATAAACATGAACCTCAGAATGCTACCAGCTGTTAACAAATGGTAAAAACCACACTTAAGCAGATAGGCCATGCACACTAAAAGCAACATTTTAAAAAAAGTTACAATGGGCCGTATAGACAGGACTGGAATGCAGCTTTGACGCCACTTCTGGCCTCTTAAGATGTGTGTGTCATTTAAACAGCATACTTTCAAAGTGACCCGAAGTAGCTTTATTTTGGCCTGTCTGTATGGACTCAGTGGCTCATCACATTGCAACCACAATGTAATTTCTTTATGCATCAGTCAATGAAAAGACAATTGTAACTAATTATTTATAACATATCTCTTCAAGCTTAAAGACAAAGAAGGGCAGGGTTCCTTTATCGAGTCTAAATGATTAAATGCAAGAGGACTAGCTGTGACAAATAATATGGCTCCTATGACATCTTTGAATGCAGTTCAGAAGAATGAATTTCAGCCAATGCTGATAGTCATATTTCTGCATTTCAAGTTATAGTGACTCAACTTCCATTTTCTGAAATAAAACTAATAAAGATAAACATTTCCTCTGTCTTGTATTGAAGCTGGTCAGCAAAAACTGCTCTAAAAAGGATAACATACTTGACTGCAGCTATAAATATGATTAACTTACACATTTGGTAAATTCCACAAATGTCAAGTCAGCGTTCACTAGAACAGTCAACACCTACATGTCCGTTCTGCTAATGGATTATGGGTGGCTCTCTTTCCCACCTGGCAGAAACCCCACCAGATCTAGCCCCTCAGCAGCATCCACCCCCACAAGTAGCTGCAAGTGGTGGGGCTGCTTGCACAGGTTTAAAAGGGGTTTCCACTCAGCCAGCAGCCCCACCAGTCCCAGAAGGGACCACCAAGTGACAGCAACACCCCATGGTTGCAGCCAGTGGATGGCACAGGTGTCTTGCTTGGTGTAGTGGGATAGTCAGAGTTTTTGGGGGATAGATGGGAGTGACCACCCCTCTGAGGTGTCACTCGGTATGGTCTGCATCTCCAATAACCCCCTAATGACACCTCTGCCCCATGGAGGTTGTTATCCCTCAGTGTTAGAGTTGTGAGGGAAGAACATGGCTTTGAGCTCTTTGCAGAATAACTAATGTAATACATAACCAATTGTAACCAAACGTTAACCAAATGTAATAGCTAAAATAAAAGGGAACCTGTGCAGAGGTCAATTTAAATGTGACAACCAGTGGAAAATATTAACCCAGCTCAGTGTTCCACATGATGAGCTTAAAAGATCCTTCAGCTGTGTGCTTGTCTCCATGGCAGTGCTGGAATAGCCACATTAGGTAGCCACATTGTCAGGCAGGTACTGAATTCATAAAAGCTGGCACATGACTTAAGGACACGTGGAGGCCATAACGCAGAAAGACTACTGTTGATGCAGGCTACATGGGTCATTCAGCCCTTTAAGGGATTGTAGGTGTGTCAAATGAATTCAGCACAAGCAGTTCAAAATGAATGAAGGGGGAAATCCACAACTCAGGTAAAGGCATGCTTGGTAGAATTAAAAGGCAATGCACTGGGAACTTCATGTTGGTCTGTGAATGAGTCCATGTGCTGAGAAGCTTCTGAGTGACTGTAGCAGCCTGAACAGTTTCAACAACTTCTAGAGCCACCTCTGAGACTGTTCCTTCCTACCCTCTGTTGTTGCTTCTGTGGTATACCAATTTGCTTATCTTTCCAAGGATAAAATAAGCAGTAGGATTTAAAAAATGTTATGGTTCATTGCAATTTCCCTGTTCTTTTCTGCAGTTCTGAATTTAAGGAGAAGATAGGCACTGTTGGAATGGGTGGCAGCATTGAAAGCATGACTGAAGAGCACTCTCCATCTCCAGTTCTTTCTGTAGCAGCTGTCAAATCCAACAGCTGGTATAGTCATCTCTTTCCTGCCTTCGAGTCTTGTGCAAACAGGCTCCTGTGTAAACCAAGTTTCACACAGGAAGTTGAAGGGATGATTTTTGGGACAGTGGAAGAAGGATCTTTGGTATTGATGCTGATGAGGAGCATAGGCTCATACCACACACTCCCAAGGGAGTGCAGTTTGACATCACTTTAACTGTCATAGCTGCATCCTATGGAATCCTGGGGTTTGTAGTTTTTTGTGGCATCAGAGCTGTTAGACATAGCACTGAGTAATGACAATTAAAATGGTGTTAAACGGCATTAATTCTGTGGTGTAGATGGAGCTCTATTCAGCCAGCTGGTTTATCTTCCCATTTTCTATAGTCAAGGACATTTAGGGCCTTTTAACACTACACAATTATAACTGTATGATTCCACTTTAACTGCCACAGCAACATCCTGTAGAATTCTGGAATTTGCAGATTAGGGAGAGATATTTAGAATTCTCAGCCACTGAAGATTTTCATACCTGACTGAGTTGCTGGTAAAATCTCGCTCAAACATCCATCAAAGGTGGAGGAAGCATGAGTGTCTGGAAGCCTGGCGTGCTGCCTCAATCATCATGCAATTGTTGCTCCCTCTTAGTGTCCCTGAATCATAAAAGAGAAGCAGATTTCCTATGAATGCAAACTTTGCATTCATAGGAAATCCGCTCCCCTTGAGACGATTCAGGGAGCTGAAGAATACAAAGAGACAGAAAGGGTTAATATGTGAACATGATGGGGACACTGTGATTTAAAAACACTCCTTAGGCTCAACAATTTTGGCAGTAAAGTAGTGGATCTCTATTAGAATTTCAAAAAGTTAATTTTTGGACTACAGGTTCTAGCACCCTTGGCCAGCATGGTCAGTGCTGGGGACTCCAGTAGTTGCTGTAGTCCTAAAACAAACTGAAAAACTACACTTTGGTGAGCTCGGTTTTAATCAGAAAACCAAAGGAGCCAACAAATCCAAGCAATGAACTGAAGATTTATTTTCCTACAAGCAAAGGAACTGAGGTCCACCTAAGAAGTCTGTAATAATATGCTTTAAAAATTATTAACCAAGGAAATGATATCGAGCTAGTTCTTTTCCCAATGTAGACTTTAGACAAAGTATAGGCAATTCTTTACTGGCAGTGTGTTATACTAACTGAGTTATCTGCAAAATTAAAGGCAAGAATTTTTATTGTATCACAGGAGCCATCTGCTGAAGTTCAGTAACTTGCTCTTTTGAAAGCTAAACAGCCCCAAACATTGCATTCTACAAGTTTATTACCATGTAGATGGCAATGACTGCGATCCTAACTTAAGCAGGCAAAATGTACAATTCCACACAATTCTGTGTCATCCCCCGACCTAGCAGTTGTTAAGCCCTAAGAGCTACTTCTTACTGATAGGGAGGGGAGGGCAGAAGCAATTAATTAAAATGAGGGAGAAGCAGCTGGTGTTTGCTTGGAAGGGAAGAAATGAGGATGTGTTCACGCCTTTCTTTTCCTTTCCCTTGGAGCCTTGGCCAGCCATTTCTTCATAATTGAAATTGTCTTCCCCATCTCCTCTCCTTCGTATTACCTAAGTAGGGATTGCTACTGGGGCTTGAGAGCAACCAGAGGGAGGTTTGGGCTGTGACACTAAAGGACACCCATGCAATAAAAAATGTATTCATGCACTAGATCTTATTTAATACTTAATACATAACACTTAGTACAACAACACAGACATTCCAAATTAACTTTAGTTGTGATTTTTTTTGTCCCAGCCAGAGTAATTTGTTGGAATAAAAAAAGTTTATAAAAATTAATCCAAATAGGCAGATTTAAATACCATTGGGAAACTTACTTTCTAAAAATCAAAAAGGAACAAAAAGAACTACAGTTCCTTTTTCCTACTGACAAGATTGTTCCCCTGCCCAGTCAATGTTAACATAGAGCCAGTGTAGTGCAGTGGTTTGAATTATAGACTACGACTCTGGAGACCAGGTTTTGGATCTCCACTCGCCCATGGAAACTCACTGATGTTTTCCTAGCCCACTCATTCTCAGTGGAAGCCAAACACAACCAACTGCTCCTGTCTGAACAAATCTTGCCAAGAAACCCCATGGTTAGTTCACCTTAGAGTTGCCATAAGTCAGAAATGACTTGAAGGCACACAACAACAAATGTTAACATATCAGGGTTAAAAAGTATGGCAGCCATGAGAATTAAAGTGGGTTACTAGCACTATAATTGTGCAGTGTGAAAGGTTGCAATTCCCAGAAACCTGCAGCCAACATAAACCATACTTCAAAATTCTCTTTTCATAATGATTCTTCCTTTATGCTTAAAGACTTCATTAGGCCTACTTCACTTAGCCAAAGAAGAAAAGAGTATGTCACCTTCTCAAAACATCAATGGATTTTCTATTCTCAACATCTCCCAGCCATTAGTTCCTATTAAGGAAATATCTACTAGTTGTTCTGGCCCATTAACAAACAGTCTCCAAAACAAAGGAAGAATGCACAAACATGCTAATAATATTATAGTTCATTAAATGGGGTGCCTTCTGACTTCTGAGATCAATGAAAGGTATGCTGGGGAGCTGATGACTTCCAAAATATAATGAAATACAGTACAATTTTGTCTAAGTAGCCATTTCCCACTTTCTAATATTTACTGCAAGACAAAGCCCACCTTGCCTTATAAAAGTAATATATTTGAGAGGTATCACATTTCAGGGAAATACACGGAGGAAACCCTGGAGGTCCAGAGGGATGTCTTTCTGGGCCTGCCGACGAATGTAGCCAGCTGGTTGCCTGGCTGTCCCTCATCCCTAACCCCCCCATACTTAATAATAATAATATAATAAAATATTTATTTATATTCCGCCACTTTCTTTTTGAGGATCAAGTCGGGTAACAACAGAATTTAAAATACAAGTAAATAATAACAAGATCTCCCTGCCCCCTATCCCACCCTCCTTATAATATCAATTTGTAAAATGAGATGAAGTAATACAACATCATAAAATATCAAAGAAATATTGTTCATTCCATGGTTACAACAAAACATAGGAGCACATATGGTCAGGTTTCTTCATTCATGACCTAGTCAGTCTGGATAGGTGAGCCTGAAGAGAGTCGTTTTTACCACCTTCTTAAAAGCTTCAATTGAGGATATCTGGCAGATTTCTTCAGGGAGGTTATTCCAGATTTTTGGAGTGGCAACAGAGAAGGTTCTTTGGGATGTTGCCACTAATCTAGTTCTGCTCAACTGTAAGAGATTCTTCCCCAAAGAGCGGAGTGTGCGGGAAGAATTGTATGGGAGGAGGAGGCGTTCCTTCAAGTAAGCTGGTCCCAAGCCATGTAGGGCTTTATAGGTAATAACCAACACCTTGTACTGTGCCCGGAAGCTAATAGGCAGCCAATGTAATGATTTTAGAATTGGTGTAATATGGTCAAATTTAGATTTTCCAGTGACCAGTCTGGCTGCCATGTTTTGTACTAATTGAAGCTTCTGGATGTGGCACAAGGGTTACCCCATGTAGAGCACATTATAGAAGTCGATATGAGAGGTTATCAGTGCATGTACACCCGTTTCTAGGTCCCGCTGCTCCAGGTAGGGTCGCAGCTGGCATATCAGCTGAAGCTGATAACAGGCACTCCTAGCCGTGACATCAACCTGAGATGACAGTTGAAGCGACGAATCCAGGAGTACCCCAAAGCTACCCATCATGAGTACCTCCGGTGTTTTTGGATTCGGCTTAAGTCTATTTTCCCTCATCCAATCCATTACTGACTTCAGACAGTCATTCAGAGGGGAGATGCCCTCCTTGGTTGCTGAAACAGCCCGAGACATAGAGAAGTAAATCTGGGTGTCATCAGCGTACTAATAACACTCCGCCCCATGTCTCTGGATGATCCCACCCAGTGGCTTCATGTAAATGTTAAATAGCATGGGGGGACAGAACAGTGCCCCGAGGGATGCCAGATGTCAGCTCTCTCTTAGAAGAGCAGCTGTTCCCTAGCATCACCATCTGGAACCTTCCCGAGAGGTAGGAATAGAGCCATTGCAAAGCTGCGCCTCCAATTCCTAACCCCTTCAGGAGTTCCAGAAGGATACCATGGTCTATGGTATCGAAGGCCACTAAGAGGTCCAAGAGGACCAACAAGGCCACACTTCCCCTGTTGATGCACAGATGGAGATCATTGACTAAGGCAACCAGGACAGTCTCCACTCCGTATCCTGACCTGAAGCTAGTTTGAAATGGACCTACTTTCCAGGTCACTGAACGGGCATGGATAATGGCACTAGCTAGAAAAAAATGGAGGGAGTCAGAGGGAAGTACTGAATTCCTTCATCTGCCATGACTAAAAACGTTATATGCATCTGAAGAAGGAGGATCAATTTTATGAAAGCCTAATTTTTTTCTTTCAGTTAGTCTCAAAAGTGCTACAAGATCCCTTTGCATACTGATTTTCCAGACTAATATGGCTATATCTTTGAATGTTACACATATCAAGCTGCATCTGCACTGCAGAATTAATGCAGTTTGACATGACTTTAACTGCCATGGATCAATGCTATGGAATTCTAGGATTTGAGTTTTGTGGAATATTTAGCTTTCTCTATCAGAGCACTCTGGTGCCACAACAAACTACTAATTTCTTGATTACATAGCATTGCTTCATGGCAGTTGAAGTGGTGTGAAACCACATTATTTCTGCAGTGCAGATGTAGCCTAAGTGTAATTTTCACTTGTTGGTGCGTGCCTTCAAGTGGTTTCCAAGTTATGGCTACCCAAAGGCAAACTTATCACAAGTTTTTCCTGACCAAATTTGTTCAGAGTGGGTTTGCCATTGCCTTCCTCCGAGTTGGAGTGAGTGTGACTTGCCCAAGGTCACCCAGTGGGTTTGTGTGGCTAAGCAGGGATTTGAAACCTTGTTTGTTAGAGTCCTAGCCCATCATTCAAAACATTACACCATGCTGGCTCTAAGTTTCAATTACACCTGTGTATGTTACTAACTGAATACCAACAAAGGTTTCATAACCTGATATTCACAAAGGATGGGATGATAGTGCAGGTGGTATTTGAAGAAGCACACCAAAATCAGGAGCACATCTGCATTTCATAGTTATAGGGACTTCATACCACTTTAACTGTCATGGCACCATTCAATGAAACTTGTGGAGTTTGATGAGGTACTTAGAATAGACAACTTTAGCTCACTTCCTTGGACTATAGCACAAGAGCTGTCTAGTACAGAATACTAAGGACCTCACCTATTTACCAATCCCAGAATTCCATAAGATGGAGTCATGGCTGTTAAAAGAGCCAGAATGGTGTAGACCAGGGTTAAGTTCCCTACTTGGCCATAGATACCCACTGGGTGGTCTTGAACAGGTCACATACTCTCAGTTCCATAAAACTCTCCTTTGAAGACATACAACAACAGCAACAAATGACCATTAAAATGGTTGTATATATATATATATGTTCCTTCAAATCAACTGTCAATTTATAGTGACCCCATAGATTTCATAGAGTTTTCTTAGGCACGCAATACTCAGAGTTGGCTTTACCAGTTCCTTTCTCTGAAAGGGGATGTGGTGGCTTAGTGGTTAAGACACCGGTTCTAATGATCTTAAGGTTGGAACATTAGCAGTTTGAGGCCCAAGTGCTTCATGATGGAGTTAGCGCCTTTCACTAGTCCCAGCTTCTGCCCAATCTCGTTCAAAACATGCAAATGCAAGTAGATAAATAGGTACCACTTCAGTGGGAAGGTAACAGAGTTCCATGCAGTCATGGTGGCCACATGACCATGGAGTTGTCTTTGGTCAACACACTCTTCATCTTAGTAACAGAGATGACCACTGCCACCTACTGCCAGTTAGTCATTCAGGTCAAGGTGAAACCTTTACCTTTACTTTTCCTCTGAAATATAGCCTACAGAACCTAGTATTTGTTTATGGTCTCCAACCCAAGTACTAACCAAGGCTGATCTTGCTTAGCTTCCAAGATCAGACAAGATCTAGTGCCTTTGGGGTATTTAAGTCCTGTAACCCAGTAATACAGATATCCTCCAAGAGGGAAAGTTTTTTCATATCCCTAGTCAAAAGTTCAGATGTATAGCTAGCAACAAGCTCAAAAAGCAGTTCATCTCCAGACTGAGTATCTCAAGGATAAGCAGGAACAGGATGAAAAAAAACAAATGCCTAGCCTCAGGTCCTCCTTCCTTCTCTAAGCCAGTTACATGCAACAGAAAAAAGAAGTTTATATATATATATATATATATATATATATATATATATATTGCTACAAAGAATCTCTTATGTTTGCTGGGAAATGGGTCTCTTCCTTCCAAATAGCTCACTTTAACCATAGACCTTGATCTCTCCACAACAGATATAAAAGCGCTTGTGGTCTGGAATTTGTTTTGCCTTTCCCTCTTTCTCACCATTTCTCATTTCTGCCCTCCCTTCTCTGTTTTCCCACACTTATCTCTCATGCAAGACATCATTTTATATCCTCAACAGTGCAGTTTGTGCAAAAGGCAGAGGGGGAGGAAAAGGCCTCAGCCTCTTAATATGCATTTGTCTTTTAAAAGGGAACTTGTTTACTGCAGTTTCCCCCACTTCTGTGGAAAATATCCCCTGTACACAGCTCTGATACAACAAACAATGAGAACTTGTATAAATGAACAATATGGTGATGGAAACAAAAGGCAATGTAAAACCAATAGATTGTTTCCCCCTAAGACAGACTCACTCACACCCAGCACTGTTGAAAGCTGTGCCATGCAAATAAAACACAATTCAAAGGGATCCAAGAACATCACACAACTGAACTGGCAGCAAGCCGAAAAGGAAATCAGTCAGGAGATCAGCTAGGCTGGGATGGTGACATTGTGAGCAAATAATGTGAATTAAAGGAACATGATTACACAATAATTATGTCCAGAAGTTACACAGGGAGAGGACCCAGACCCTCTGGAGGAAGAGACTGTGGCATTTATCAAACGGGGTTTTTCCAGCTCAGATCCAGGGTGACTGTAAATCCATCGATGCGAATTCATGGTATAACATTAATGTATTTTTACACCTGCTTCCTTTCAATGGGAGCTCCTCCCGTAGCGCTTCCTCGGTGCTTCCGAAGTGAATCCTTACTGGCTCCTCATTTTGGAGAGTTCACTAAATAAGTGAGTTGACAGGATTCTCATTCAAGCTCGCTTCGAATTCACTGCGAATTGGTCTGGTGTGGAATGACACTTTGATTGTGCTCTGGTACACCATGGCAAAACCCCCGGGTTGCAAATTTCCCATGATGCCATGCTGCAATTTTGCCCCATTTGCTTCCGGTGCTCCCCCCTGAATGAATGCCTTCATGTTTTAACGTGGACAGGAGACATGCTGGCAAGGAGGGGGGAGATCGGGAGGGGGGAGAGAGAAAGGGAAAAGAGGGGTCAAAGAGATAGAGTGGGGTTAGTAAAGTTTCTAAAGAATTCTTTGGGGGGGGGACATGACATCCTCCAAAGTGGGGCCAAGGTGGAGGCAGGATTTACTTCCAAAGAGAACTGCAGTTTCTACACTGATTATTTTGCAGCGAAAGAAAATTATTATTATTATTATTATTATTATTATTATTATTATTAATAATAAATTATTTCACTGCAAAATAATAATAATAACAACAATAATTTTGCCAGTGGGTGATACATTTGGATGAAGCAGAGGGCATTTAGAGATAGGTGACATTCCCTATCATTCACGTGAGGCTAGGGATGGAGGGTAGATCCAGATGACAGATGTGAAGGGAAAGAAACAGGAGGCTGGAGGAAGAGATGGAACTCCCAGAATTCCATAGCCTCAAGCCAAGGACCCCTCAACAAACTCCAACTCCAATAATAATAATAATAATAATAATTTATTTTAAATAATAATAATATTATTAATAATTAATTTTTAAAATAATATTATTATTAATGATAATAATTTAAGTTATTAGTTTGCTGAGACACCAGAGCTCTCTGTCAGAGAAGGCTCAATCTGTCAGGACACTGCAATTCCTAGAATTCCATAGCACTGAGCCAGGACAGTTAAAGTGGAGTTAAACGGGATTATTTCTCCAGTGTGGATTCAACCTAAGAGAAGGCAACTGTTACAAAAGTAAGGAGAGATGTAGATGAAACAGATGAGGAGAATGACAAGAGGATAGATGTAGATGTGGATGAAATGGATGGGGGCTCTGACAGGAAGGACCCCTTTGAATTTGGCTGTCAGGGATGGGAAAATAGAAGGGATGAAGAAAGGTGAAGCTGTCATTCATGTGAAAGTGGAAACAGGCTCCCTTCTTAACCCCAGAAGTGCAAAGGTTCAGGATGCGTCCAGAGCCTCACTGAGCATGCGCAAGGGTCCCAATTCAAATTGTTGAATCCGCATGGTATGCACCGATGTGGAAATACAATTTGCACTCACTCCACTTTGCCTGAATCTGCATCACATGACTTGCCTTGGATTCGATTCCCCCTCGATTTGGAAGGGCAATGGAAGGGCAACCAGGTATGATAAAACACTCAAGTTATTACGTCAATTTGCATTGCTCGACCTGCAGTCACCCCTGATCGTAGCTCCAGTAACCTTAGTGTGATAAACGCCTTAGAACTCACTCCAACTAAAGCCTTGGAGAAATTCATAGTATGTCAAAGATCCCTTGGAGCATCCCATCTCAGGGATGCCCTGTTCAAGGTCCTCAAAACCCATCTAATCTCATCCTATGTCTTGTCATGATCCCTGATTCTCCCCCTTTGCACCCAGATTTTAAAAGCCACAGAGGCAGATGACCCAGCATAAATTCCGAGTTGTAGAAATGCTTGTTTGGTTGGCAGAGGATAATATTGCCTGTGGTCTACTTGGGAAGACTGAGAAGATCCAATGATAAGTAATGACCTAAATCCAATTGTTAGTCCCAACTAGAGTAGATCCGTTAAATCAAAGGAACCTGGTAAACTGACACATGTATAAGTTCCATGGATTCAGGGGGTTTAATCCAGTTGGAACTATCAATTGCATTTAGACTGCAGTGGGGTGCAAAGTGCAGTCCTGGGGCAGCATCCCAAGGATGTTTTTGTGGTCCTTGACACCTCCAGAATTCCCAGACCAACTTTTTAACTAAGAAAAAAGAAAAAAGTAATCTGCTGCTCTGAAAGCCTCCAGGTGCAAGAATTTAATTTGGCTGCAAGCCCTTCTTTACTGTTTATTATTTTTGGTTACAAGCCCTCCTTTACTGTTTATCTTTTTTTTTAAAGGACCATTTTTGAGAGCCAGGGGAAGACTTTTGGCCACTGTGGTGTCTTACTCTATTTTTTGCTAGCCCATGCAGGCTTTGGAGGGTCCTGGGATATAAAAGTGGCTCCCACAGCATAAAACTGACAACTGCCACAGTTCTCCATCAGGGTTTAGACCAATGAGACCACAGAGGACTAGAAAAAAGTGATAATGTATATATAGGGCCCAAACAGACAGGTGCTTCGGGTCACTTAGGAGGTATGCTGTTTAAATGACACATGCATCTTAAGAGGCCAGAAGCTGCACCAAAGCTGCACTTCAGTCCTTATGGTTGGAGTGTGGCTTTGGTGCAGCTTCCAGCTCTTAGGACACATGCATCATTCAAACAGCATACCTCCAAAGTGATCTGAAGCAGCTTTATTTTGGCTTGTCTGTTTGGGCCCATAATGTGTTTGTATGGAACTTTGCTGGATTGGCTGCTTCCTTTTGAATTCTCCAGTGTCCTAGCTATGGAGCTCCCTTATTCTGTTCCTGCCACAGGTTTAATTTTGGTCCCACATTAGGTATAGGCAGTGATAACTGATGGCTTCCATGTTAGTGGGTCAGCTTTGAAAGAGCTATCCAGAGTGCTGAATCTTATCTGAAAAATGATTAATGCAAAGTTCACAGCAGAAAAAGGGGAAGCATACGACTGGCCCTTTATAGACGGGCACCCTAGTACGTACTCCGTACGTACCACGGTTGCCCGGGGGCATCTCTTTCAGATGCACTCAACCCTTGTACGTACAGAGTATGTACAAAATGGCGGCGCCCATTCTACATGGGCGCCACCATTAGGACGTCACGGCCATGCTGCCTCCAAATGGAGCATTTTGGAGCTCCTTCTGAGTTTTGTGTCGCTGGTGCAGCCTTTACATAGCTGCGCCAGTGACACAAAGAAGGAAGGGGCTTTCCCCACCATTTTGGGGTGTCCTTGGGGCTTGAAGCCCCAAGGACGTCCCTTTCCAGGCCATGGGGAAGTGGCCTTTTGCCGCTTCCATGTGGCCTGGAAAAGCAGCGGATCGGGGCCTCAGGGATGCTGCTGTGGCAGCTGAGGCCCTGATCCGTCGGGGAAAGGGGCGGGTACAGGCCGCCCCAAAGGGGCGGTCTGTAAGCCACCTAACTTATACCCAATTAAAATTATCCAAAGAAAGTTAGGATAATCTATATCTATATCTTTAGGGTATCTTTCCGCATATGTCCCCTCATCAGCTCTAAATCATAGCATCTTAAATATGGCCTGGTGTTAACCTATAATCAACAAATGCTCCCATGTATTCATGTTGCTTAAACCAATCAAAATATTTGATATAGAAATCACCAAAAATACAAAGTAATGCATCTATAGAAACATTTTTAAAACAACAATAACAACAATGACAACAAACATTTTTCATAAAAGGAACAGACAATGGGATATTGAACCCATCAATTGGTTCCCCCCCCCCCTTCCAAGGACTTCAGTCTAATTTCTCTTGAAAAGTGTGGTTTATATTCTAGTACACTGATTCCCAAACTGTGCTCCTCCAAAGGTTTTGGACTTCAGCTCCTCAAATTCCTGACTGCTGGCCAAGCTGGCTAGGGCTTCTGGGGATTGAAATCCAAAACATCAGAGAACCAAAGTTAGGGAATCACTCATCTAGTGATATATATGTGGATGTAGATTATTATGTATTTTTAAAGAATTGAGTAATAATTTATAAATCCATATATTGATATACATTAACTTTTATTGGTCAGTTTTCATATACAGTTCACACTAAAACCCCAAGCACATTCACTGCCTCATTACTATGGGAGCCATCAGCAACCACTGGGTAGAGGTCATGGACAAATAGGTCTCTTTGGGTTGTTGTAGGAGTACTGTTGGCTCCCAGTATAATCAGTCATTAACAAACCAAGGATGTGATGCTTCAAGAAGATTTGGTTCATTATTTTTATGAAATCTTCATAATACTGAAGGAAACTGTTAACATATTGTGGAAGTGGTTAATATCCCTCAATCGTTTATGTTGTTGTTAACTGCCTTCGTGTCCATCTCAACACATGGCGACCCTGCTAATGAGACATCTCCAAGACCCCCTGTCCTATACTGCTCTGCCCAAACTCTGCAAACTCATATTCATGCTCTCTTTAATGGAGTCCATTCAACTAGCATGCAGCCTTCCTCTCTTTCTACATTTCTCCACCTTTCCTGGCATCATTGATAACGTCATCAAACACATCAATTGTGTACATTAAAAATTGTTAAGGCTAACTATTAAGGCAATTTAGACATTATAAGATTACATGGGTAGATGAGGTGGAGGTGGGAACATGAGCAAATGCACCTGGATATCATGTATCTGTACATATGCAGTGCTCTCTGTGTGCAGTTGCAACCCCCTGTGAAAGCAGGGGTTAGAAGTGGCTCCATCAGATACCAATTCAAATACTACCATTCCACCCCACAATTATGCCATTTGGAAAAAGCTGTCTGTGCATGGCATTGCTCAGCTAATGCAAGTGATGTGATCAACTTTTGTGTGGAAGAAGTCCCAAACTGTGAAGATTCTTGGCAGTCCAGGATTCTCCTTGTTGGAGAATCCAACACTTGAGAAACTAGTTTTTCAATCATTAAAAAAGTATTTTAAAATATTTTTTCCATTTCTATGGGGACCCTCCAGAACAAAGTGAGGTATTGCTTGGAGGACTGAAGTAAGTAGGAAGGAAATGGGGGAAAGTTTGGGCCCAATGTCTGTGAGTGGAATTGCTTTCCAATGAGGCAAAACCAAGCCACCAATGAACATGATCCTAACTGACTGTACATTTAAAACAAGACAAGAACTTGAACTCCTTATGATTCCTGTCGTGCATATCAATCATGCCTAGTTGTATGACTTATTTGTAGCCATTCTCTGACACACAAAAGCTAACTCCAAATTTATCTTCATATCAACTGTGTGAGTGGTGCTATAGTTTAATGCTTAGGGATCTGCAGCAAGTGGGCAGCAGCTTTTCTTCAGGGCTTAAGGAAGGAGGTGGCCAACCTCATGGAAATTCCTAAGGCTGGATGCCCTCCACAACAAAAGTCTTGAGGGGAGTGGGCCTAGAGAAGAGACTCTACCAGGAATAGCAGTGGAGTCACCAGTAATACATGGGATGGAGAGCACTGGCTAAGGCATAACTGGACTGGGGCAAGTAGTAGCAGATATCCCAGATAACAGAGCAATGGTAATTGAGGTGGGTGCTGCTGTTTTTGTTTTGTTTTGTTTTTTGGAGTACCAGGTATCCTCTATTAGCTTATGGCCCTGGTACACTGCCCTGCAGGTCCAATATAGCTATGCCCCTGTAGATCAAGCAGCATTCCACTTTCATTTGTATTACACAGGTCCCTAATTCTTTCCCAAAGATAAGGGTGGGTGGGTAGAGGACTCCAGGCCCCTTTTTGCAGTCCCCCCCATGAAAAAAATATGTAACCCCCAGTACTAAAAATCATGGGGCATGTTTCTACAAAATTTAGCATCAAATTGCAACAGCCCTTAAGTAAGAGTTAAAGGGGCATGATAAATTTCATTGCTATCGCAACCTCCTCCCCCTCTTCTTCCATTTCTATTACTAATAGCAGCCAACAGCATCTGCAATAAACCACTGACTTGATTCATAACTTTTCTATTCAAACTTCTGGTCCCTCCCTACTGGGCCTTCTTGCCATCAAACCCACTACTCCCACTGCTGCCACCTCAGAATCGACCTCTTCTTGATTGAACAGAAACAGATCAGTTTGTAAAGGTATACAACAAAATCACTAAAATAATCAGTTATTAAAACTGACACTACACAGTGTGTCTGGTTTCTGTTTGAATAAAAAATTGGATGAGATCTTGGGCTATTTTCCCTCCTTTGAACAAATGATTTATGTCTCATCCAATTCTCATTCAAACAGAAGCCAGACACCATTAGATTAACAGTCTTCATCAGTGGCCAATGGAAATTTTATATTGTCCAATCTTTCCTCCAAACAGAAAGCTAAAGTGTTGGTAAAGAAACCCCTACATAATCATATTGATATTCAAAGTATACATATTTAGAAACAAATAACTTAAATCCAGTATTTACCAGCACAACAGTACAGATGTATGCATACAAAAGAAAAACGACTCTTCTCCTTTATTTCCTACAACCGAATGTCAACACTCAGAGGTTCAGTCTATATAGTGAGACTTTATTTCCAACCTCCATGCCTCATCTGTCATTCATTACAATATCTTGAATCAAGGCTATAATCCCGTGTGACCTTACAATTAATGAGCCCTCAAAGATAACAGATCCTTCTTAAAATACTTGACTGCCTAGGTTCACTAAGGATTACAAATCAGTTTTCATAATATTAAATATAAAAATAATACACTTTCAAACAAACATAATGAATAAGACACAAGAATAAGACAATGGCAAAGGGCATCTTTCAAAAAGGAACCAAGTTAACTAGCACAGTAAGTTCTGCTTCATAGCAATAGTTCAGTGTGAATGAATAATTCACTAATAATCCTAACAATAACCCAGTGTGATCTTACAGTTAATGAGCCCTCAAAGATAACAGATCGTTCTTAAATTTATCTATTTGCATTTGCATGCTTTTAAACTGCTAGGTTGGCAGAAGCTGGGACTAGTGATGTGAGCTCACCCCATTGCAGGGCACCCAGGCCTCAACCTGCCAACCTGCCAATCTTGCAATTAACAGAGTCAACATCTGAACCACTTGAGCCACCGCATCCCTTGCACACTTACTATTGCTTTATATATAGATTCCTTCAAAATTCTAAGGCGGTATTCTCTGCGGAGAAGCTGCTGCTTAAGAGTTTGAGGAAAGATTCTAAACTGCTGCAGTTTCATCTTATCCTCAACATGTGTGAATTTGGTCAAAGAAGGGGTATATTGTTGCTTTCTCTGACTGCTGAGAGATAATGGCTGCTGTAGTGGGGAGGCTCTTTTACGGTCTTGTCCACAATAGCACACCTGGGAAGTGTACTACGAAATACTGACTCACTTTTCCCACGGCTAATGATGTATAACAGATGAAGATAAAAAGAAAGCAGTTCTATGCAGTCTAGGGGCGCTTCCCACATAGAGTAGAAACCTATTAACTCTTCAAAAGCCAGGACTCAAAATCTGGTAAGTCTGAACAAAAACAATTTATTTTAACCCTGTAACTCAACACTGTTGAACTTTCAATAATGGAAGTCTTGGGAGACAGTAGGAGAGTTTGTGGCAGCTCTAAGGAACTTCCATCAGAATTGTAATTATGATGCAGCTGTATTAAGGGACAGGCCAGTAAATGTGGGAAAATGCTGAGAACACTTCTGCCTGAACCACAGTCATCCTTTTATTCAGTTTTAATGTGCCTCTGGCAATGGAATAAGCAAATAAAAGCATACACGGTTGATTTGTAGGCGTCATCCATGGGAACGGAGAACAAAAGTACATACTCTGTACACTGACATTTATTTACATTTGCAAAGCACCAGAAAAGGAAACTGATGGCTGAGGAAAACTGTTGCCATTGTGTAAGAAGCCATGGATTAAAGTCACACAAGATATAGAAATGAAAACGGGCATATTTGTAGCATGACAGGTCACCTTTAAAGGTACATTGAGGTGTATTATATGGAAGGAACATCTGAACTGGAAAAAATTATCGTTTGTAAATAAGAGGTCTTTTGCTTAGGTGGAGAAAAAGAATTTTGAAATACAGAAAATTATCTCCCCTGAAAAACAGTAAAATTAAAATCCATAGAAATTTCACATAACACCCTTTAGTGTTGGATAGATTAATAATCCATTATGGATTAATAATCAGGAATGAAATATCAGAATTAAATAAAAGAAATGTATCTCCTCTAGGAAAAGGACTTCAGTATCCACAAACCTGTCAGTGAGGACCTCACAACAAATATTGATATATTTATTTGTTTTTAAAAAGGAACACATGCATTAGCAATTATTTTCCCATATATAATAATAACAATAATAATAATAATAATAATAATAATAATAATAATAATAATACTTTATTTATATACCGCTTTTCCAATTATCAAAGCCAGGGGTAGGCAACCCTTTTGAGCTGGGGGCCAGGTTGCTGTCCCTCAGACAACTGGGGGGGCCGAAGCAAAAAAATAAATAATTAAATAATTTTTTAAAAAATGAAATAAATAAATAAACCAGGACAAATGTAGGACAAAATTTTCAAATGGAGGGCACTTTTTAAATAAAAAATGGAGGACACGTGAAAAAATTTGCTGATTTTTTAAAAAACGTTAAGATAAATGCATGTTTCTGAGGCTTCTATAGACAATTGCCCCACCATGCCCCTCGAGCGAGACGCCAAAGGCCCCGGCGGCAATCAGTGGCAGGACCAGGCTGGGGCCGGTCCCAAGGCCTCGCCGGGCCGCATCTGGCCCGCGGGCCGCAGGTTGCCTACCCCTGATCAAAGCGGTGTACAACAAGAATATAGTTACATACAGGTTAAAAATATAAAATCTACATATTTCAATATACATAAAAACACACGGCCAAAAATCTTTCAGTCAATGATGTGCAAGTCTATCAAGAATAATGACTATAGAGAGTCAGACGGATATGTCAGTCAGAATAAATGTGTCTTCAGAGCCTTTTTAAAGGCATCCAAAGTGGAGCAAGCTCGGATTTCGTCAGGAAGATTATTCCAGAGAGTAGGTGCTGTCGATGTGTATGATCTCTTGTGAGTTGTTGACAACCTCACTCTCGGACAGTCTAATAAAAATTTCCCTGATGTTCTGAGAGTGATATATATATATATATATATATATATATATTGCTATACTCACCCAAATCTGGCCTATTCAACCAATATTGAAAGCAATATTGTCAGTGATGGATTTCTATAAATTCTCATAATTTATAATTGACCTCACTATAAATGCCTAAGGATCTTCAAGTATGTATGTTTTTAACCACCAGAGTAGCCCCATATTATTCCCAGAGCAATGAGGATGTGAACATTCTTTAAAAGTTCTGAAAGGTATATATATATATTCTGTAGCACCTTTGGGACCAAAAGAAAAATAAATTTATAGCATAAGCTTTCATGGACTCCAGTCTATTACATCAGATGCATTTGTGCTGAAACAGATTAACATGGCTAGATCTTTGAATACTACTTTCTGAAAGAGACAGACTATATTATCCTTACCTAGCACTGCTAGTACTTGAAATGATTATTGGTACATTATTTATGTCCAGATTTGTAAATAAGTATCCTTTTGATAATGTGGACAATTTCCCCTCCAAAAAGCTTTTGGAGTGGTTTATTACTTGTTTTTTATGTGCCTTCAAATAATTTTCCAACTGATGGCAACACTGTCATGGGGTTTTCTTGGCAAGATTTGTTCTGATGGGGTTGCCTTTGCCTTCCTCTTGAGGCTGAGAGAATGTGACTTGTCCAAGGTCACCAAGTGGGTTTCCATGGCTGACTGGGAATTCAAACCTTGATTCCAGAGTCTAGCCCAATGCTAAAACCACTACACCACAATGACTCTCTTTGCTTCATAGGTGATGCATTATTTATAGAAGAAAGACCAGCAATGATTTTGAAATAAAACTGCTTCTCTCAGAGGAGATAGGCCCTCCTCTACTGAACTCCACGTCTGCTTCACAAAACTGGATAAAGGTAAGTCATGCATCTCATGTTTCATTAGGAACGTCAGCACTATATTTCTATCAACATACACAAAACAAACATATTCAAGTAGCCCTGAAACCTACTGAGAGCCACATATATTATGCATCTGTCCTCTTATTTTTTTTACCGATGAACCTATTCTTGTCACTTAGCTACTGTACAAGGTTAGTCTGTAAATTTTCTCTTTTCTGGTAATATGCAACTGAACCACATTCTTTGATGTCTTTTGAGCATAACTGTATTCCTCATTCCTTACACATGGATGGGGCTCATCACACTTATCCCTGATCCTATGACATTGTGGATGAGAGAGAAGGAGGCAAGTTTAAACATAACTTTCTTAGAAATATTCTTATTTTGGATTAAAAAAATTAGGAATACCAGCCAGCATGAACAGTTGCCAACATTTTGTTACAATAGTGTGGCCTCCTCACCAAATGATGGAGGAGGAACTACACATGGTTCAAATGCTGGCTCATGCTCTGCTTCATGGAATTGGCTCATGCTCTGTTGTGAGCACAGAAGTGTTGAAGAGGTAGATGAGAAGAAAGATGTTTTCTACTGCAAGTCAATGGTTTGTGACATTCAGATATTTTTTTAAGTAGAAAGAGAGAAAGACCACAGGCCAGATGGATGGACTCAATCAGTGAGGGCATGGGTTTGAGTTTGCAGGACCTAAGCAGAACAGTGGAGAACAGGAGGTCATTGCGGTATCTCACCCACAGGGTCACTATGAGTGGGGATCAGTTTGAGAGCAGTTGACAACAACAAAACAGGAGCAAAATACCCAGTAATGCAGGAATTTAATGGAAAGACAAAGCACTGAAATAAGAGAGGTTCAATCAGTCAATCCATTTTCAATGACAGGCTTTATTCTTGCGTTTCTATTTAAGTACAATTGATTTAAATCATTGTAGCCTTACTATATAATTTCTTTCTAGCTTTAACAAAATTGAGAAAGAGAAGCCATGTTTTTAAGCAAGTATCCACATACTTAGTGGAGTTTAATTTTTTCTTTCTTTTTCTTTCTTTTAAATTTATTTCACTTCAAAATATTCCATTTAAAACAACACAACATAACATAACTGAATATATTTTATCTAGACAGAGAAGTTCCCTTCCACTCCGAACATACCAAACCTCCATCCCCTTTCTTAAAACCATTCACAATACCCTCTACTTACTAGCATCTTCCACCTCATCCTTCCTCTCTCTGCTACCTAAACCCATCTGCCCACCCTCATCACATCCACCCTCACTCACACTCCTCTAGGAAATTCTCTGCCTTTCTGCCTCTATTAATTTATTTTTTTCTAACTCTGTGACAAAATGTTTTTTATCACCAGTACCTTCTGCATTTATAAATTTATTTTGCTATTCTTTGGGCTTTGGTAGATTTCCAGTTTAATATTTTAGTTTAAGACCAGACATATTTGGGGAGCTGTTATTAGAAGCACAAGTGAACCCTTCAGCATGTGAACAACATAAAGATCCTTCTCCCATATAATGGCACAAAATTATTTTTGTACCATTGTTTGCTAATAGAATTGATGGACTGTGGGACACATTGGGGTGGGGTGAGGAAATCACATCTTTTTCCTGTAACCCACCTTTTCCTTGCAATTATGCCCATTTTCTGGCAATATGTGCAGTATCTAATTGCATCTCACAGAGCAGAAAGTGAAACATACATTTTAGATCACTGCTTGGCTCCTACTGCCACTTGTTATGAGTTTATGAATTGCAAAAAGCAATTGCCCAAGATGCTGAGTGCAGAGATTAAAGATAAGGAAGGAAGAAATAATATGAGATTAAAGAAACTTCCATGTTTGGATTCTTAACAACAGAGGCACTGTTTTCACTGGCTTTCGACAGCCAATATTTAGCCTCATTTTCTACATAAACAACTGTGTCTTAGGTGATTTTTGTCCTATGAAAAATGTGAAGCCATTAGGAAAAAAAATAGAACAGGAGCAGAAGCTCTGGAGCAGACATTTGTAGAAAAATTTGCGATAATTCCTGCCAAGATTTTTTTTTTTAAATGAAACAAACAAAATAGTCAGTAGAATCTTACAGCATGAATTGTACAACCTGATACACTCAATTACAGCAGAGGGATCTGATACTCTGCATTGGAACTGCTTTACTTACCTGCTCAGATGATCTGTATGTACAAGAAAACATTCAGAAAAACTGAAGTGACCATTTCCAAGACCACGGAATCCTGCTTGTGCTTTTAGATTTACTTCACACTATATAAAACCAGGTTGCATTGAATATTTCAAGGTAGAAAGCATGGGAGGATTGGGTGTCACACTGCCCTCTCAGGAGACCATTAAGAGCCACATTTCTCTATCACACCTTCTCCATAAAAAACATTTTTGGGGAAAATTTCCTGGTCACATCGTAATGGAAAAGGGGCCTCTCCTGGTTCTAGAATGGCCCAGAGAGGGCCAAAATTGCCTCCCACATTTTGGGGAGGGGAATTATCCTGAAGCCCACAAAAACCATCCTGGAGACTGACAGGCAACCTGAAAGCTGTAGTTTACCCACTCGTGGCTTTAAGGGTACTCTCTGAAACCTTTTTGTAGGGGAGCGGCCCCTACAAAAGCCGGCCCGCCGGCTCCCCCCGAAGAGGACGCTGCCGTTTTGCCCTCCTCCACCTGGGCAGGGGCGGCCCAGAGGACTTTGCCGCGGCGGCGTTTCTCCAGGGGGCGGGGCCGGTGGGAGCAGCCCCTACAAAAGCCGGCCCGCCGGCTCCCCCCAAAGAGGACGCTGCCGTTTTGCCCTCCTCCATCTGGGCAGGGGCGGCCCAGAGGACTTTGCCGCCGCCGCCGTGGCGTTTCTCCAGGGGGCGGGGGCGGTGGGAGCAGCCCCTACAAAAGCCGGCCCGCCGGCTCCCCCCGAAGAGGACGCTGCCGTTTTGCCCTCCTCCATCTGGGCAGGGGCGGCCTAGGGGACTCTGTCCGCCGTTAGTGCCATCAGTGCGGAGTGCCAAGGACTGTAGCCTGGTCCTGCTGTCGGGGACTTTTTGGAGGGAGGGAGACAGAGAGGGGCTTAGTTAGTTTTTTTCATTAGGGATTGATTGGGACACGTCCTGTTTTTTGTTGCTGTATATTGTTTGATGTATTTTTAGACTGTTTTCTTATTGATTGTATAGGATGGATTTATTGCTGTATTGCTGTAAATGTTTTTATGCTGCTTGTAATCTATATTGTATTGTATTTTACCTGTTGTAAACCGCCGTGATCGTGGGAACGGCGGTATATAAATAAAATTTCATTTCATTTCATTTCATTTTAATGGAAGCCCTTCTACCAATGTTCATGGCTGATTGCAATTATTCCCATGTTATGCTGCTCTAGTGGCCTAATTTCTACTTTTTTTCCTTTGACTTTCTTCTTCTCCAAGCAATCTCAGCCATTCATGCAATGGTGGCTGGTACATCTAGATAATAGGGCAATGAAACTGCTCTGAGATTTAATCTGAACTCTGTTTGGGAAATAAGTTTCCACAACATGGATAGCTCCTTTACAGTTTGGACACAAAGCCAGAGCAAATTTAGCAGCCTGCTGACACAGAAGCCAATATGACATATCTGATGTGGCTTCACGATGACATGCAAAGGCCAATTTAGAATAAGCATCATGCCCCCTGGCCTCATTCTCAATTAGCCATACAGCTATGACAACACAACAGTGTCATGAAGCCAATTTAGAGTGGGGAAATGTTCGCTGCAGTCTTATGCTCCAGTCAGCAAGAGACCCAGGAATTAGGTGATTGAGGTGCAAGATATGTCAGGCACATAATACAGATCACTCCCAGACTATCCAGCAAGATTAAGATAAAATCAAGAGGGTGTTTATCAGCAGGTCCAGAAATCATTACAGCAAGTCAGATAAATGAAGCCAGCAAGGATTACACTCATCAAATGTTACCAGTCCAAGGTCAACAAAACACTAAAGCCAAAGAGTTCTGCCAGTCACCAAGATAAAACAGTGGCAAGCAACAAAAATGCCAGGGAGCTGTTGAGAGATTTATAGGTAGCTGCTGTCTCAAGACACCAGGTGCTTAATGAGTCAGCATCTCCTATTTAATAACTGCTGGGATTGGCATAGTCTCGTCTCATCTCTTCAAGGATCTCAAAGGATGGCAGTATATTTCAATGTATGCCATCTCCTACTGGGGAGCTGTGTATCTCAGTACCTCAAGCCCCAGCTCTTCAGAGTCAGAGAGGCCACCATCAGGAGCTGTGATTTTTTGGAACTCTGACTCCTCTGTGTCTGGATCTTCTAACTTCAGAGGGTAATTTATGACACCTGCCTTAACTCTGAGAAGGTAAACACTTTCAGTAGTTTACATAGCATCTGCTAAAAGCAAAATAGTTGCTTTTCATAATATAAATGTAAAGAAACAAAGGAAGCTGAAGAAGCAATGTCTGCATGCAATACAATAATAATGGAAACATATATAGTATGGATCTTTGTACAGGTGCACGTAACCATAACAAGGTAACAATACTATGTCCTTGAAAATATGTATCTATAA
The DNA here is from genome assembly GCF_019175285.1 of Sceloporus undulatus. Classification (NCBI taxonomy): domain Eukaryota; kingdom Metazoa; phylum Chordata; class Lepidosauria; order Squamata; family Phrynosomatidae; genus Sceloporus; species Sceloporus undulatus. Next base: position 42,905,264 of record NC_056524.1, read on the forward strand.
CAATGCCATTCAGCAGATTTCTGATGAAGTTGCATTTCGAACATACTTCCCTCCCAAGGGCCAGAACAGAAATAAAAGTAACAGAACTGGTACAGTGATATCAGTAATATCAAATTTAAAAAAAATCTGTGGAATAATTTCTCTCCAATTACTCCGGAAGAGTACTGCACTAAATTAATCTTCCATGAGAACAATTATTTACTCACAAAATCACTCATGCATTTACTCACAAAATCACTCATGCAACAATCATGTTTATTTTTTTCAGTGGAATTATTTGTCATTTTCCATCAACAGAATCCCGAGGAAGCCTTGGCACAGATTAATGAGGTATATGGCTATTCAAAATTACTATCTGTAAGTTATGAGAACCATATCCTTTAAAGGCACATAATTACTGCCTATATATTTAGACTATATATATGCAAACCACGTCCTTTAAAGCAGGGGTAGGCAACTTGCGGCCCGCGGGCCGGATGCGGCCCGGCAAGGCCTTGGGACCGGCCTCAGCCCGGTCCTGCCACCGATTGTCGCCGGGGCCTTTGTGGGGCAATTGTCTATAGAAGCCTCAGAAACATGCATTTATATTAACATTTTTTAAAAGATCAGCAATTTTTTTCGTGTGTCCTCCATTCTTTTTTTTAAAAGTTTCTTCCATTTGAAAATTTTGTCCTACATTTGTCCTGGTTTATTTATATACTTAATTTTTTAAAAAAAAATTATTTAATTATTTATTTTTTGGCTTCAGCCCCCCCAGGGACAGCAACCTGGCCCCCAGCTCAAAAAGGTTGCGACCCCTGCTTTAAAGACTCATTAGTCTGCTCTGTAATGAAGAACAATATTCCTTAAGGCAGTAAAATTATGGATTATGCCTGTTGTCCACAGTTGTGTACCTCTCCAAGGTTGTTATTATGCCCCCTTGCATACATATCTAGACTGCCTTTTATGTTGGGATACACACACACACACTGTTAGCCACACTTCAGTTTTTCTCCCTGTCTTTTATTTGGGGGTGGCATTTCTGACAGTTCATATAGTTCCTAAGGGGCCTAAGGCAGAAATTTGGCCTTGAGTCCCAGCACTACTTTAGAGTGAAACATGTGCCCAAGTCTTATAAACTGATGTCAAGCAGTGCACCTGTACCTTATTGTATGTAGTAAAACCATTCATCCCTTCAAAGTCAGACCTTCAGACCTTCACAGTGAGATCTACACTGCTAGTCTACTATGATTTATGGTGACCTTATCATAATGTTTTCTTGACAGGATTTATTCAGACGTTTGCCATTGCTTTCTTCTAAGGCTTGTCCAAGGTTGCCCAATGGGTTTCGGTGGCTGGGTGTGGATTTCAGCTCTGATCTTCCAGAGTCATAGTCCAACATTGAGACCATTACACCATGTTATTATCAACAGCATTACTAATATAAATTTACAAATATGATTTACTAGATGATATTGGCAAAATGAATCTCTATACAGTCTTATAAAAATGGGGAAGATTCCATATCTTCCTTTAAAATCAGGAAATTTGTTTTGATAGGAAGCCCACATTTGAATGACTGTTATTATCTATGGACAATGAGGATATCAAATTTTGATATGAAGTAACAGAGGTTCATCTTATCATTAGACCTCCGCATGTTATTAGCCCATCAGCCCAAATATATCATTTGTGGTGTATCAACAGCTGAATGCGGCACAAATGGTTTTAGATTTACTGAGGTGATAGTTATTCACTGTAGAAACCTTGTGAAAGTGTATTGCAGCTTTGAAAACTGCACATCGATAGTTTCCAAATTTTAAGACTCCAAAGGCACCAGAGCTCATATGATCTTGAAAGCTAAGTGAGATCAGCTCTGATTAGTACTTGGATAGGAGACCACTAATTAATACCAGGTGCTGTAGGCTATCTTTCAGAAGAAGGAACAGGCAAAAACACCTTTGAGTATTCCTTCCAAAAGGGGCAGTACAAACCACTGCAAAATGGCAGTCTGCACTTGCTCATTTTAACTGCGGAAGGACATTGCATCCTTTTAAAGTAAAAAGAACCCGGTTCTTCCGGGTTGTTTTTGTGGTGTGTTGCGTACATCACGAGTGCGGCATTGGCGCACTCATGATGTATGCAACGTGCAGTGACGTGCAGACGCCGCATGGCATCATCGTCATCATGGTGACGCCCATGTGGAGAGGACACTGCCATGATGACAACACCTGTATGGACTAGGGTTCCAGAGCATGCAGCAACCGCATGCTCCAGAACTCTAGAACCTGCAAAATGGCAGTCTGCACTCGCCCGTTTTAACTGTGGAAGGACACCGCATCCCTCCACAGTAAAAAGAACCCTGTTTTTCCAGGTTCTTTTTGTGAAGCGTTGTGTATGTCACAAGTGCGCCATTGGTGCACTCGTGACATATACAATGTGCAGCAATGTCCAGCCAGGTGCAGCAATGTGCAACAATGTGCAGAAGCTGCACAGCATCATTGTCATCATGGTGGCGCCCATGTGGAGAGGACGCTGCCATGATGACAATGCCTGTATGGACTAGGGTTCTGGAGTGTGTGGGTGCTGCATGCTCTGGAACCCTAGTTTTGGCGCCGGCACACTGTTTTTGGGCAGTGTATCTCACGCTGAAGAAAACTCTATGAAATTCTTGAAGTTTCCAGAAGTTGATAGACAACCTGAAGGCACGCGCGCGCGCACACACACACACACACACACACACACACACACGAAGCACAGATAATTATGAGCTATTGAAGAATAAACAAGGAAAGATAATACAAAGTCTCCAGGGAATGGTCATCTAATTTGCACTGCAGCTAATGCTTTTAAAGGATTAATTAATTGGTTGACAAAAGCTAAAAAAGGCAATTTTTTCATAGTTGTTTCTGCCCTTTTAAGATCCCAATGCTCTTTCTAAATGATAGTACAACAGATATAAAATGAAAATTCAAGGTGATTTGTCTACATTTTCAGTCATGTGTGGGGGAAATGTTAAGGAGATAATCAACTCTTTGATGCTCATTCCCCTTTTTAATGTTATATATAATAACCTTGTTATGTCTGAGCACATATCTTCCATTAATGGATATGTGGTTGCTTGATGGGATTATTATTATTTTTGTTATTGAGGCATATGGGGAAGTACATTTCTGTAGAAAAACCCACTTCTGGGGAGAAAGTAGTTCCCAAGCATACATGTTGACCTTTTTTTTAAAAAAAAAATCTAGGTCACCCCAATTAGTATAGTAGTATTTCTGTGATTTTTCTCTAAAGTGAGAATTTGGGATGTGGCAGCTGACTGTATCTTAAAAACACATGATGGACTGTAGTGGGTTGGGCTAATGACCCACCTAGTGCAGCATTGTGTTTCTATAGTGGCCAACCAGAGGTCTGCTGGATGCCCACAAGCAGGGCACATGTACAATAAGCACATTACTGGCCATGGTCTTCAGCAACTGGTATACAGAGGCCTCTGATACTGGTGGCACTGTATAACCATGATTATTAGCAGCCATTGGTGGCTTTATTTTCCATACAATTATTCTCCATCATTTTCTCAGCTGTCATCATTTATCTTCTGTCCATTCTCCACTTTTTGTCAGCTACAGCTCCCTGAACTTATCCATTTTTTGGGCACTTGTCTGCTCTCCCTCCTGCTCAAATAGCAGACATCCTTAGTTGTCTAGTTTAATATTAAAATACATCTTTGCAATAATCTGATATGGGTACCTTACTAATTTCTTATCACTCATGTATTTTAATAAAGACAAGAATATGTTAAAAACCTCCAGAAGTAGCTGTGTTTGTTTGTTACACCAAAACTGAGTTATTTAATTATTATTGAATAAGGGAAGTTTATAAGGATACTTTCAGTATGAAACTATGGAATTACAACTTTCAAGAAGTTCTGTTCTACCACATATGGAGTAAATTGTAATTGTTGTGAATTAATATTAGAGTGGTAGCTAGCTTATCAGGGCCAGTTTGTTTGTTAAGTTGGCCAAATGCAAAACAGCAGAGGGTTTTCACAGCTTTAAGCATCAGTAAAAGAGGGAAATTTATGAAGTTTAGCTTGTTGTGAAATTCCCTCCTCTACCAAACTAAATATTTTATTTATGGATTTCAAGGGGACTTAACTTATATCAATCAGTAGTTGCATAAACAGCAGCTGTATTTGTTGTGGATGTCAACCATTGTGATTTAGGGGATGTTGTCAAATGCAAACTCTTGAAACTAGATCATTTCAGAAAGGTCAATATTAGCAAAATAATTATCACAGGCTGCAATCCTTTTTTAATAGTGGCAGAGTATAAGGTTCTGTCAGCATAGTTGTGCATAGTGTGTAGAGGGAGGAACACAGGATGTCCAGGAGGGAAGAAGATTGTATGTTGGCACTCTGACATCAACTACATCTCGGGGTCAGTAGGGAAAACTGCTATTGAACAGCCTGAAGAACAAAGCTGCACAAGGTTATACTGCCTTGCATAATAATTCAAAAAGCAGAATTCAAAGACATAGGCATGTTAGTTTGGATCAGTATGTGAAAGGATTTTGTAGCACCCTCGATATGGAGATAAAGATGTTCGTAGCATGAGCTTTCACAAACAAAAAGGCTTAATAGACCAGTATTATACGCCACCTTCAGGGTAGAGTGGGGGCATGGCATCTGCACGACTCATGTCCCGACTCTGCCCTGATGCTGCTGTCACACTGTGTGGCTGACCACACGGCGGGAGGTGTCACATTGCTCCTTTGGCGCTGCATTCAGATGATGTTCAGAAAGTGCTGCCATGGCGGCAAAGGCGCCTTTTCCCTATCATGAAAAGGAGTGGCTTTATGTCATTCCTTTTAGCTCTGGGAAAGGCCGGATCGGAGCTGAGGCATGTAGTTGCTGCTGCTCCAATCTGGTACTGAAAGGGGTGGTCTGTTTAGGCCCTAAGTCTACTTTATCAGACATTTATTCCTATAACTGAGCAGGCTGTGTGTGTGAATAACAAATGAAATGCAAAACTTATGGGTATAGTGATGAAATGACAAGATTAGTGTTAACAATGGTAAATGGTCATTAATTAGGGAACAAAAATGGAAGGAAAGATATTGCCTAAAGGCAAGATGAGTAAATAACCATATGAATCATGGAGGGAATTATTGGAATGTATTATGATGCTGATTGGGAAACAAAAAGGAGATGTGATGAAACAGAGAAGAGAATCCTCATGGGCCTGGGGTGTTAGCTAGTGTTATAATATGTGTAGTGTGCCAGGAAAACATTGTCTGTGTTTAACCTACTGTTGATGGACTGGAATTTGTGGATATATTCCATTTCTGCTGTTTGTCTTTCCAATCTTCTATGTAGTTTATTATTGTTGTTCAAGGACAGCTGTTCTGGTGTGTTCTGCAATTGGGTTTTTTTTTTGTTGTTTGTTTTTTTGTATTCCCATTCCTAATGTCTGATTTATATCCATTTATGCTCCGGTGCAGAGACTATCTTGTGCCCAATACAGAATGCTCAAGGGCATTGTTGACAGATGATGGCATATATCACATTAGAGGATGATGAAGTGAAAGTAGCTCTAACTGCTACTAAGAGGATGATGTGTAATATTGTGGGGGATGCATCCAACATGTGGGGCAGTCAGCATCACATAGGACAGAGAAAGCCAAGATCTCAGTGGAAGTTACTTTGCTGCTACTTATAGATTTGAAATATTATTGCCTGCCTTTTGCTCTCTATTGTTCCCGGTCCCCACATTGTAAAGAAGGGGAGTAGCCTCTACCTGTATTGACAACAGAAGTAACATTTGAGACAAAACATATGTCTGTGACTCTAATATCATCACTTTCCTTCTTCTGTATGATTTTTAACATTTGTGCCTGATGAAGAAGCTGGTGAAATTTTGAAAGCTTACATGATGTATTTTGTGCTTTTTAGTTGGACCAATAAATGCATCACTGTTTTGCAGAGCCTGAAAGTATTTATGCTGCACAGCCAAAGAAAAATATGATGGCATAAAATAAAATCATTGAAATATAAACTAAAACATATATTTAAAAATCAAGGGTTAATTGCAGCTTTTAAAAGGGTGAAATATAAAATATACGCCAGTAAAATATATTGCAGTAAAAGATACCCCAAAGAGCATTTCATATATAGATTTTGAGAATTTTTCAAAGACTAGGACTAGCAAAGAGTCATGGTTTCTCTTGTAAATGACTGTGTGCTATCCTTTCTTTAAGTTTGCATAGCCTTTGCAGAATCCTTCCTGCTTCTAAGATACTGATGGATGCCAAAATAGCTTTGCAGTCTATTTTGACTGAGTGTTTTCAAGTTTTTGATTTTTTTTTAAAAAATGCTATGCACTTAGGTTATTTCACTCAAACCATACCCTTTATTATTATTATTATTATTATTATTATTATTATTATTATTATTATTGTCATGAACACATCAAATTATTTTAAATGTTGCAGTGCCATTTACTGTTTGTGTGGCACAGTCACTATATCAGTGATGACTACTGCTTTTTTATTCTTTCTCATACTCATTTTGCACACCATGCTACATGATAACTTTGCATACAATCAGAATTTAATGTGTTTTGCTTTCTTCTATCTGCATATAAGGCAGAACCTATTCATACAGCCAGCTCCTTGCTTACCATAAGCTACAACATGAACATTTATCCATTTTTTGGCAGTCTGCTAACTTGGCATTTAGTTACAGTAGCTTTTTTTGGTCCAAATTGCCAATAAAAGATACAGTTCTTTCTGGCTTTACTCCATGTCTCATTTATTGTTTTGATTTAATATCAAATATTAATATTTAATTTTAATAATAAAATTATTAGATAGATAGATTGATCAGTCAATAGATAGTGCATTCAATGTACATGGAACTGAACAAACATAAAAGAAGAAATTGCAGGTGTGCCAAAGGTGGTAAATCTATAAATAGCAAACAAAAACCTGGGACAAGTGGTAACAAATTAGATTCAATTCTTTTAGCATTCATTTCATATTCTAGCTAGATATATTCCTCCAGAAGTCAGTGCAGCAGGAAATCTCATTTCTCAATTAAAGATTCTGCTTTAGTGAAAAGTAAAAATGATAAATCTTCCTCCCACAGGCTTGGCCATAACAGTAGTCTTTCATTTCCATGTAAGGAACTGAAGTATATGATATACTACAAATCTTGAAAGTCATGAACTATTCAGAAAAAAAGAGCTCTACTTCATATAATTTAATAACTACAGTTTTACTTATTTCACAATGAAAATAATCTAATAGAGTCTGATTATTGATTTTCTTTCTGCCATATACATATGTGAAAAAGTGGAGTCACAGTCCCTATGTTTTAGTCAACAGCACTTCACTAACACTATGTAACATTTTAAAAAAATGAAAATCTTCATAATTGTACACACCTTCTGTGCTTTATAAACAAATAATGAATTCTGACAGCCTCAAACAAACAAAAGTTTAAGAGGGTATCTGGCTAAAGCATTGCTTTTCATGAAGGTCATTAGAAAGAACTATTCCCAGTTTAGTACTGTGGAAATGGCACTGATGAGAAGGGATAACAGTGAAGGTGCACCAGAGTAGATGTATGGCAATGGGCTCAACTTCATGAGACAACAATACATGTGCCAATGCTACACTTCATTTGAAGATGAAAAAAGATGAAAAAGTAATACTATGGCAATTTATACCTTGTTCTACTATTCCGTTTTTTTAAAAATAATTAAACATAAAAGACATACAAATACATATACATCAACATCTATATACACATATATAATTAAGACATACATAGAAAATATGAAAAAAGAAAGTAAATTAACATAAACATTCTTTACTTTTAAAAAACTTTTATTTTACTTGTTACAGCAAAGTATCATTTCGTTAGCCATAGTTCCCTCTATCATTCAACTTGGATCATTGTTGTTTACCCATCAATAATGTTTACACTTTATTTAAAGGGAAAAAAGATGTAAAAGTAATACTATGGCAATTTATACCTTGTTCTACTATTCCATTTTTCAAATGTTATTTTTTGTGTTCAGAAGAGAGGTAAGAATTATACAACACAGTCCTAAATGGCAAAGTTGGCCAAGGGCCATATGAGCCAGCACTAGACTAGGCCAACTGAAGCTCTGTGGAATCCAAACTATTTCCATCCTAGAGATGTTGGAAATCCCATAAGACTTGCCCTAACTCAGTTTAACTTTATACCAGCATAGTGGCTGTGTTCTTGAAGTCTGGGTCCTGTTTGTCTTGGTTCGATCTTTTCATATAAGGTTGGGGAAAGGAGAAAATCTAAAAGGTGGAGCCTAAGATGTACAATTAATGCAATTGATGATACGCTTGTATAAAGTTCAGACCATTGTAGCCTAGTACTGTTAATTCTAATTCTCCAGGGTTTCAGGAAAGATGCTTTTTTAGTCCTACCAGGAGATCTCTGGCAACCCTTCCTTCTCATTTCCCATCCATGTACTTCGCTCCCAACCCTGTTTAGCTTCTGAAATCAGGCAAAATTAAGCATGTTCAAGATGGTCGTAATGCATTTAAGATAAGCTCACTGACTATTAAGAATACTTATTATTGGCCACAATATAATGATCCTACCTTCAGCTATGCTAATTTAAGAACAGCAGCAGCGAACAAAATTAAATCCTGGAAAAGTTACTTTTGGGTTACCTGGAATCCCCAGATAGCCATAATACTATTGGCTGGGGATTCAGTGAGCTATAGTCCAAACATAATTTTTCCAAGCTTGGAAGAAAACTCTGGACTTTGTTAAATTCTAAAATTGGAAAATCACATTTGTTGATAAATTCTCATTCAACCACATGATGCTGGAGTTAACTTTTGAAATTCTGTGGAGGAATGACTTTCAGATCTTACAGCATATTTGAAGAATGTGGTCCAGTATTGCTTTAAAATAATGTTATCTCACCAGGTAAACAATTAACGCAGATATGTCTTTAAGGATTTTTTTAAATAAAAAAACTGATACTGGCTTTTATAGGAAATTTAATGTCAGAAAATGATTGCATTGGACAGGTTTGTATATAAAATGTAAGCTGCTCCACATCCAATGATGATTATGTTAACTTTTGCTTTCTTGAGACTCAGGCTCTGCACTTTAGTTTATTTAAAAGTTGTTCTTTAAATGTTATTGAACGGTGGGAAAAGGACAAAATGGCAGCGATTGTTTGTTGAACTACCCAAAATAAGTCCATAAGACATAAAATTCTTCTTACAACAGTCATCAAGAACCCACATAAAAATACTTAACTGCAATAAAATGGAAGAAGATAAATAGAAGCACAGAAGCAGCAGAGAAATTCCCTGTATATCCCAAATTTATCTGCCTATTTATGAGTTATATGTTTCTGAGGACTTTAAAAATATACAGTTTGTGGATGTCCTTAATTACAAGTAAAGAACTCATGAGCACTGACGACCATTCTCCTAAAGAGGCTTCCCTTCACTCACCTGGAATTTCTTTATGTTGTACAGTATATGCATAGTTATATGATAGATGTGTGGTTTCTATTTTTTATTTTTAGGATCCTAAATGCATTCCTATACACTTTTTTCTTGGGAATAAATTATATTTAAATCTGTATGATCTTCTTGTGAGTAAAAATGTACAGGATTGCATTCTTAGGCATCTTCTTAGGCATGTAATTCTTCTGTTGTTGGGGAGCTCATGCTTTGACTCAGAGGCTTATCACATGTATTATTAAACCGGCATACCTCTATCCAGTTTAAGAGTTAATTCAGGCAGCATCATTATCACACATTTTTTACCACCGAAATTGCTGCCCAAATAGATCCCAGGGCCATCTCCTCTTGCAGAGCCACTCCTCCTGGCTCTTTTCAAATCTGGGAGTTTTCCGATTTAAGAAAATGGCTGCCAGATAGAAAATTAAATGCACAGATGTAGGATGTGTGATACCTAACTTGGAAACAGTATATGTTAAAGGGATCTAGGGTTCTTAGTGGATTACAGCCAAACGTGAACCAAAAGTGTGATGTGGCAGCTAAGAAAGCCAGTGCGCTTCCAGGCTGCATCAATAAGAATATAATGCCTTGATCAAGGGACGTAACAGTACCACTCTATTCTGCTTTGGGCACACCTCAGCTGAAATACTGTTTCCAGTTCTGTACACCACAATTCAAGGAGGGTATTGACAAGTTCGAGTGTGTCCAAAGGAGGGTCGCCAAAATGGTGAAGGTCTGGAAACGATATCCTTGCAGAAGAATGTCCTGGAGAAGACAAGATTGATAGCCATGTTTAAATATTTGAAAGGATGTCATACTGAGGATGAAGCAAGCTTGTTTTCTACTCCTCCAGAGACTAAGACATGGAGCAATAAATTCTAACTACATGAAAAGAGATTCCATCTCAACATTAAGAAGAACGTTTTGACAGTAAGAGATGTTCAGCAGTAGAATATACTGCCTCAGAGTGGTGCGGTCTCCTTTTGAGGCTTGCCTCCCCATAGTACAGGTCCCAGAATTCCATAAGATGCTGCCATGCCAATTAAAGTGGAATCAAAGGGCAATAACTGTGTGGAAATGGTCTTTTGTCTCAAAAAAAAAACAGTTTTCAGTTCAAGCTGTTA
>NC_056524.1:42915910-43100550 GCF_019175285.1 Sceloporus undulatus
GTTAGGACAATAATTTCTTGTCTTCCTTATACCTGCGAATATTTCCAGAATCCTTGCCTTGGTGACCTGACTAATGTACTCTTCTGTAAGAAAAGTTTACTTAGCTTTACAGCAAATATACAAGATCACCACATTAAAAAGAACGTATTTGTTCACAACCATATTTCTACAGTCCTCTCCATACAACGATCTCACTGAGGAATAAGTTTCCTCTCTGTTTAGCAACATCCGCTTCCCTGAGCAATCCCCTTCAGTATCCCACCCATGCCTCAGGCTCTGCAAGAAGAGGGATCCTGCCTTCCTAGACACCAAATACTTCTCTCTTTCCCAATGCATGAATGGACTCATGCCTGAGACAATGAATGTGAAAAATATGCAGCCTCTTTCTCTTTCTTCCACTAATGTAGCTACGTATTTCTATTTTTGGTTGTAAAACCCTGATGCTATTGTTCAAGCTTTCTGCTGAAGCGAGTTGCAGAAACTATTTTCCTATGAAGAACTGTTTAGCCATGGCAAAAATCAATTTGGGCCATAACTGATGGTGGGCGGAACGAAAGTAGTTGGAGCCAGACCTGCTTGTGGGAAGAATGGGAAATAAAAAAGCAGGCAGATTTTGCAGAGTTTGAGGATTACACTGTCTTTTTCTTTCTCTACTATCTGATCTGTCCTCTTCTAGCTCTATGCCACCTTACATGAAATTAGGCTGAGCCTGTGGGTACTCACTCCAGGTCTTGTTATCATTGGGGAAATTTTTGAGTGCCACCATAGAATAGGGTTGCCATATTCCAGTCCCTCATATCTGTGCATCTAATTAGCATTTTATGAAAATTATTGTAATTATGCAAATTTCTGATTATGCAAATATAATTAATTAATTATTGCACTTTTTCTGTCATTATGTTTCAACCTCGGCACCAGTACCAAGCTATGAACTCTTTTCTTCTTCTTTCCCCCTCTAGCCGATGTGAAAAAAGGGAGCCTTCCAAGCAGCCCTAGAGAGTACAAGGATTCCATTTATTCTCTCGAGCTGTTTGGAAGCAAAGTTCCACTGTGTTGCCTAGTCCTAAACTCAAGCCACCAATGCAATCATCACATAACACAAGCCCATCTCTGTTTGCCTCCTTTCCTTTTACATTTTCTGGGCCTGTCATGGGAAAGAGGAAAGGAGGGAGGAAGGATTGGAGGAATAAGGTAGCAATGGTACGCCAGTGCCAGTCTGCTTGCATAGATTCCTGCCTTATCACCAGTGCCACATTTTAACTTACCATTGCTTGTGATGAAGGAGAAATCCAGGATTTACTGTTTCAACTGGCCCAGATGGCTGGGACATTTTTTAGTCTCTTCAATCTGGGATTTTCCAGGTTTTCTGGGACAAATGGCAACCCTACCATAGGAGCATGTGAAGAATATAATACTTATTACACTTTAGTATTTAATTTACTAATGTAATTAATATTGCTTCCTGATGGCTTACATTTATATGGAAGACACTCAACAGAAATTTGTGAGCACATTGCATTTCTTCTAATATTATCCAATTACCATGAGGATTAGCAGCTTACTCCAAACATCAAATTCACATTTAAGATCTCATAGGACTTTGCAGAGAGTCAATGAGGTGTAGTGGTTTGAATGTTGACTGTGACTTTGGAGAACAGAGTTCAAATCCCCAATTAAGCAAGTCACAATCTCTCAGCCTCAGAGGAAGGCAAATACAAACCCCCTCTGAACAAATCTTGCCAAGAAAACCCTGTGATAAGATCACTGTAAGTCAGAAATGATTTGAATGTACACAAGACTACAACAGTGAGACTATGAGAAGGGCATGTGCTTGACAGGCCTGTCCTATGTTTACTTCATTGGAACATTGCAAAAAGGTGAAATATTATACAGCTGCTTTACCCAGACCTATGGCTGTGCAAATGTATTGCTTCATGTCAATAATTTGGAACTAGATCAGAGACAGGGAAGCAGTTTCTCCCACAGCTTATTCTATTACACAGTCATTTACTTCATAGATTGTGTCTCTTGTATTTTTAGAAGTAGATGTTGCTAAGGCAACCAGAGTAGCTGAACATTATGTTTCACTAAGAACAATACGTCTTTAAATATTCAGGCAATTTTCCATTGTTCAAAGAACTGGTAAGATTAGTCGGATTATGCAGACCAGATGAGAGAAGTTTAGGTTGGCTTTAAAAAGAAAGAAAAAATTCTGTGTATACTGACAGGCATTCAGTGATTCTAGCTAAACATAAGGCAAATATATAGCAGACCTATGGAACGTGCGGCATATAACAGAAGTACAAGATGTTTGTTTCTCTTATTTTACACTGTAAATAAAGGAAGAGGAATGTTGTATTTCTATGTTTATATAGCACCTAAAAAACATTGAGGGTAATCATAATAGTAACAAAAATAACAAAAATTTGATAGTTTTCATTAGTGCAGGGATTTGAAAATGCAGGATATAATTCTTTGCTAATTTTATTCTTCAAGGAAGTAACTTGTAATATTAGTAATTGTTTTTCTGCAGTTTTCCTTCCAACAATTTTCTTTCTTTTCTTTCTTTCACAATTAACTTATTCTACACAAAGAGTGTAGAATTCTGTTTGCTGTGTGGAAGATTCTCTTTGCTGTTCAGAGTGCTGTTTTTAAAAGAGCACTTTTAGAATTTTTTTCAAATATTTCTTCCATCCCCTTTGGAAATTTTGGCATTACCCCTGGCTATCATAGTTCGAAGACTGATAACTGGGCTGTTGTAATGTCTGAGATTACTAGACTGAATTTTGTTGTTCTGTACTCATGTTCATGTTCTCATGTTATCAATAACCACTACTGCTACTATTATTGTGATAGTTTATTTTTTACATTTTAATTATGATTTATCAAAAATATTATTATACATTTTATTAATGTATGAATGTTTGAAAACTGCCTTTTGAATGAATTTTGGAAAAAGCTGGCTATTCACTTTGGGAGGAAAGGAAGAAAGGAAGGAAGGACAATTGGATTCAGTAGAAGCTCAGGAGTCTTATACCGTTTCAGTGGATAACCCCAAGTTCTAGCATAATGAGATCAGAAAGAAGCAGAAAATTTCTCCCTATTTACTCCACACATTGCATAGTTTCTGCCTTCTTTCTTAAAGGCCCTTTCATGCTACACAATTATTGCAGAATGATTCGACTTTAACTGCCATGGCAATATCCTGTTGAATCTTGGGATTTATAGATTAGAGAGGGGCGGTAAGAATACCTGGGAGCTATAGTGTCTCACTAAACTATAAAGCCCAGGATACCATAGGATGCAGACTTAACATGGAGTCACAGTTAGAGATGTCTGTGTGAAAACTAGAAATGGCATCTAATGTTTGTGTAAAAGAGGAAATTTCAACAAGTGTTAACTTGTTACCTGAATGGATGATATACAATACCATCTTCTGTACAGGTACAGGATCCTTCACCACTTTTGAATCTGGCAACCCTAGCATAGTGCTATAATTATGTAGTGTGAACGAGCTCTAAATTGAAAATTCCCAAACATGAGCATTACAGATTATACATGTTGTTACTGGATAAAATGGGTTATCATCACAATGTCCAAGGAAAACTGCAAATGGGTAGACTGTGCAGATAACCCAGGCAAAAGAATGGTATAAAATTTTGGAGTGTATTAAACATTGGCTTCTTTTTTGTTATTCTTGGTTGTGCAAGCATCTGCTTCACGTTTTTGTTCTGCACACAATTGAGATGTCTACATTGAATAAATGTAAAGCAGATGTTTACAAACAGTGTATGAATTTACAGGCCTATGTTCCAATAAAATTTTCAGAGGAGTATTTCAAAGACTGGATCTACACATTTAAGGCTATAAGTCTAGGCAGTTTAGGAAAAAGTTGTGCAAAAATCAGTGGGACTTTGAATGCCAATATGATTTAATTATTCTGAAGGACGTATGCTATCTGAATGGGTTCTTTGTAATTTTCAGGTTTAGCAGTTTCTTATACTGGTGTGAAATAAGCAGCAAGGGTGCTTATCCAGAAAAAAATGTTATGATTTTAAGGGTGATAAGCACCCAGCTGCTCCAAAATGAAGGTAAACTTTCATTCATACAGTTTAATGGGAGTGAAACAGTTCAGTTATTGAAGCCAGTAGGATGTACTCAGCATGCTTAGAACAGCCAATTAAAGTGAAGATGATTTCAAAAACAGGCCTGTTGGGGTAAAAAAGTGTAGCTTTGGGGGGAAAGTGTAGCTTTTTTCTTGATAAACATATTTGTCTTTGTAATTTCCTCAGTGCAATTATGATATTGTATAGTACTCCAGTGGCATAGGACTCAGTACTCTCATGAGTAGGATGATGTGGAGACATTGAGGGAGTGGGCAAATGCACTGCCCCTGAAGCTCTCCAAAGAGCTCCACAACCTGCATTGGGTGACACCTGTAGCACGGACGCCACTGCAGTGCTCTATGTGAGCTACTTAGTTAAATATACTAAAGTAGGTTGGGAGAGAATTACTATTGCAATAGTGGAGCACAGTTGAACTTTGCTTCCAAACAGTCTCAAGAGAATAAATGGAGTCCCTTTACTCTCTAGGGCTGCTTGGAAGGCTCCCTCTCTATCACACCAGCCAGAGGTGTGATAAAGTAGTGATCGTGAAAACAAAACACTTACGTTAATTGAGGAGAAGGAGATCCATTCTGCCAGGGTTCAAAGCATGAATGCATGGTGATCCCATCAGGGTTGGAGGGCATCAGAGGCTGAGAGCATATGATTTGCCCAAGGTCACCCAGCAGCAGGGAATTGAACCCTTGCCTCCAAAGTCTTAGTCCAACACTCAATCAACTATGCCTCTCTGCTATTAGTATTGACATTCTTTCCCTAAATTGTGTATTTTGACTGTCCTTGAGCAAGGTCATCCTGTCTATGCATTGGGCCCAGAATAGACGGAATACCCACCATAGTTCCCAAGTGTGGATCTACCTGTTACCTACTCACTTAGATACCATGAGAAAGTTTCCATTCAAAACCTAAATACTATGTATAAAAAGCCACAAAGGTGGATGTATTGTCCAGAGGTGCAGGGGACCAAGAGAAATTAGTTCTCGTAGATGCAAATGTATCTGAATGTTGCTAGACACATTCATGGCAGTCTGTGGGGATACAGGAAACCATGAGACATGTCCTATGGTTCCTGCTGGCTTTGAATACTTTTATGCATACTTGTGGAAATACAGTCAGCCCTTCTCATACAGGGATTTTTTATACACGGGTTCAAGCATTTGTTCAAAATGTTCAAAAAAAGTATAAATTTCAAACATCAAACCTTGATTTCCCATTTTTTATAAGGGGCACCATTTTGCTATGTCATTATATTTAATGGGCCTTGAGCATCCATGGATTTTGTTATACACGGGGGATCTTGGAACCAAACCCCAGTGTATAACAAGGATCCACTGTATACCAGAACAAAAGGAAATATAAGATGTTCCAGCTCTACAGGGTTTATTCTAAGTCCCTGGGCCCTTTCATACTCCGCCATTATAATATCATGATTCCACTTTTTAAAAACAACTTCCTATGGAATTCTGGGGTTGTTTGGTGAGGCACTAGAGCTCTCTGGCAAATAATTCTAAAAACCTCTCCCTAAACTGCAAATCCTACAGTTCCAATGGATGGAAACATGGAAATCGGAGTGAAATCATAGTGCTATAACAGCGTAGTGATAAGGGCATCCTTGTCAAGTGATCCAGACTATAATTTCTCAACAATAAATGATATCTTTTTGCAATCAAGACATATGTAACACTAGCTAGGTTAGAGCTTGGGAAAGTTACATATATTGGCTCCCAAATCCGTCATCTAGCATGACCCCTGTGGCTCCTGGGAAGTATAGTCCAAAGCTCTGAGCAAGATATAGTCCCTCAGGAAAGAGCTGGACTGATACATGGCAAACTCAATAATTCATAATTAATTACAAGACATCATGGTATAGTGGTTTGAGCATTGGACTATGAATCTGAAGACCAGGGTTCAAATCCCCACTCAACCATGGGGTACTTGGTGACATGGGAAAGTCACACTCTCTCACCCTCAGAGAAAGGCAACCACAACCCCCTGAACAAATTTTGCAAAAAAAGAAACAAACTATGATAGGTTCACTTTAAGGCAACCATAAATTAGAAATGACTTGAAGGCACACAACAACAGTTCCCTTTTCACTACATAATAACAGTAGCAGCAACAACACTAAATGAGAGATAATAAATAAAATTATATCCACACATCATTGCCCAAGGTGGAAAACTTTAACGTATCTAGCTTTCTGAAACTAAGACCTTCATCCACTGTAACCTCTCTATAGAAATCTTACTACACAGAAGTGAGTGTGTGCACATGTACAGTATGTCTACACACAGAACACATATTACACATCCATTCTTCATTTATTATATTCAAAAAACGGTTCTCTGGAAGTGACATTAAAAAGGCCTTGTTGAAAAATGATATTCTTGCTAACCTTGGAAGCTGCTAACTAATCTTTCATCCACCTGCCACCTATATGACTGCTGAAATGAGAAGGGGAGAAACTAAAGATAGACTAATAATTGGATGCAATTATGTTCAGGAGTGTGATCTTTGCATGGCAGGATTCAAGCAGAGTAATACTAAACAGCCATGACTCTGCTGTCCAGCTACATGGGACAGATTTGCTTGGTCTCTATTAAACATGCTACAGTCTCTGTACAGAAATTTCTGGACTGGTGAACAGGAGGACATGATGTGAGAGGACCTGTTAGATACCTCCCTTTACTGCATAGACTCTGTAGAATAGAACCTGTTAAACAGGCTTAATAGAAAAAGCTTTGCTTTGATTTTAGAAGTGTAATGACATTGGTTGGCTGGTGCTTATCAAAATGACATCCTGGAACTGAGATGCTGTGCTGCTCTTATCAGAATCAAATTACCCCAAAGGTCAGAATCATTAACATTCTTTCTGAAGGAAATGAAAACACCAGTGGAATCTGTACAAGCTTTCTATGCTGGTGCAATCTTTCCCCTGTTTTTGTTCTATAGAGAATAAACAAATTGACCACAAATCTCTCTGTTTATTTGTGTGCCCCCTAAGAGCACACATTATTATTATTATTATTATTATTATTATTATTATTATTATTTTCTTATATCCCACCTTTCTCCCAATATAGGGACTCAAGGCAGAGAAGAGCAGATTTAAGACAATAACAATTTAAAAACAATACAACATTAACATGTATAAATATAACATTTTAAAAACAATTAAACCATTTTAAAAGTTAAAACAGTTGTGAGTTAAAATAGAATATGTTAAAAATACAAACCTTAAAATTTCATTAGGACAACATTGCCAGTCCTTATCAGTTTGCAAAGGCCTGCTGGCCCAAGAATGTCTTTATCTGCTGCCAGAAGGATAGCAGGGATGGAGCCATCCTGGCCTCTCTAAGGAGGGAGTTCCAAAGCTTGGGAGCAGTTACTGAGAAGGCCCTCTTTCTTGTTCTCACCAAATGCACCCGAGAGGATGGGGGGACAGAGAAGGGCCTCTTCCAATGATCTCAGTACTCTGTTGAGTTCATACAGGGAGATACAGTCCTTCAAATAGCCTGGACCCAAGCTATATAGGGCTTTATAGGTCAAAAACATTACCAATTTTATCTGCAATCTGAAGGCATAAAACCAAAATCAGCTATGCTTTCAGGCTAAACATGATTTCTCCTTTTGAACAAGACATACAGTTCGCTCTTCAACTTTCTGCATCTTCTAATGCTGTGCCAATGGAAATCTAATCAATATCTTGAATGTGAGGGACAACACAATGAAATCAAAACACCTATGGCCAGCCCTATCATTAGGCAAAGTGAAGAAGTCACCTCAAGCAGCAGACACTGGAAAATGGAAGCAAGGTATTGAGGGAGAAAACTGTGGTGTTGACTGCCCTGCCCTGCCTAACTAGCCTGTGTGATCTTTGGTTGTGGTAAAGGATTCTATGCCATTCATCTTGTATGCATGGAACAGGGATGGGTATAGGTGCCATCCAGTTTTTTTCTTCCAGAGAACAAAATGTCTTGGGTTAGTCCTGACTCCAACAGTCTGATGGAAATCTCAGGAATGTATTTTTTAAAATAACAATCCACGCATGGCAGGGACACTGCTCTCCAAATAATGACAGCACTACTTTCTAAGCCAGTGAAATGAAATTTAATGTGCTTTTAAAAAGTTCCATTAGAGTGGCAGAGCTATACTGGAACCCAGTGCTATGTCTGGATGACAATGAACCCACTGTAGCAAACCGTGCAGCATGCTGTGAAATCACATGTTCACATGGGACTGCACTGAAAGCCTTGTAGATGTTTCACACTCTATTTCAAAGAGCAACTAAAACATAATTATAAATCAGCTTTTTGTTGTGAACACTGCCAGCATAAAGGTTCTGTCCAGACACATAGTCTTGTAAGTGAGACAGTACATGGGAGACTTTAGAAGCCCAGAAGATTTATCATTCTCTCACTTGTTGGAATCACCAAGGATCTCAATCTTTATGAAGAATCCTGATTAAAGAAGGATTATTATTTATTAGAACAGGATTGGGATGGAAATTACTGTTGAAAGCTAGGAGGAATTAAAACAAATTTTGTCAGGACTATATAATATGAAGTATAATGAAGAACTGAAGCAAAGGCCAAAATGAGAATGTTCCGTATTCTTGAAAGCAATTTAAGCTATGATGCTGTTTAAAAGAATGGTAAGCATTACACTGACAGATTCTACAATCATCTGAAATTTCAGTCATTGGCATCCATTCCAGAGGGCAAGAGATAGCAGTAATAGCACCTGAGGATCCAGAATGGTCTACAAATGAAGATGTCAGTGTATAAGCATTTATTTAAAAAAAAAAAAGTCAATATTTGGGGACAAATACTTTACACTAGGAAAGGGAAATGTCTGAATGGCTCTCCATCTGCTTGCAAGCTTCTTCTGTTATTATCTTGGGTCAATGATTGGATATCAGAAATATTTAAACTTTAAATAACCTGCGTGGAACTGAGGTTTGCCTTGGAGGCAGGAAAGGGATTGCACAGAACTGAGTTGTCCTTTTAGCCTGTGAAGCTACTGCAATGGTCAAGGTATCCCATGTTCATTGCACCTACTATCCTCTAGCAATAGCATTAGCATTTACATTTCTATCATGTTTAACAATGAACTCAGCACTCTCTGAGCAGTTTATAATCTGTAAACCAATTGCTCCCAACAAGCTGGGTACTCATTTTACCAATCTTTGAAAGGATGGGAGGCTGAGTCAACCTTGGAGCCCTGCAGCACTGGCATTTAACCACTGCACCACAAGGGGGTGGGTCTGTCTGTCTGTCTGTCTGTCTATCTAGTCTTATATCTATAGGTGGACATTTTTACATCTTGTTTATTTACTCAGTTAAAAGAAGTTTAGGGCACCTTCTAGGATGTAGCTGGGCAACTACAACTACAAATCAATATAAAATGATGATGATGATGGTCTGCATTTATATGCGTCTGAGGACAAGCTAAACTATATTCATGTACACAAAGTGTAAACTGGACCTACTTTTTCAGAGTATTCTTAATTACCACCAGCAGATGATGTAGCTTTAATTTTGGATGTCAATATTGTCTGGCTACATTGCTGAACTGCCATATTGGTGTTTGGATTCACCTCCATTTGCCAGGAATAAGTCTCACGAAGAAATGTACCCCATGCAAAACCTCTTTCTAATCCACAAGAATGTCAGAGGTATTAACTGTAGCTTCAGTAGTACAAGTTCTTTTAAAGGTATCCAGTTGCATGCATGTGATTTATGTATGCATGTACATAAATTTGGGTACTCCAGCCTCTGCATTCATGACACTTGATACAGAGCTGGAAGTCCTGTTTTCCTCAAGAGTTCACACTGGCCATCATTTTGTCATCACATTCATTATAAACTATAATCTTTAATAGGCTAAGTATTATATCCAATGCATCTGGCTCAAGTCTGGCCACTAGATAGGAATATATGCAAGAATTGGCCTGATAGTATCTTTGGGGCAGAATCAATCTAATACACCTTTGGTTTTAATCAGCTTTCCAAAATCACATGTACTAAAAGTGGAGAAGCAGGTATAGCACTGTTCAAGAGAACCTAGGCTGGACAGGAATGTTCCTGGTTGTGTAATTTTTTTATTGTATGGATAGAGAGCCTATCGCTCTCTGCATCACATATGTAGGCTCTGGTACTGGAATATGTATGTGATCTCATTCACCAAGCTTCTTAGGTTACCTTAAATTTGTTATCAAATTTCATAAATTGAGCTAATGTTGAACTGCATTTGCTGTTGTGTACCTTTTGAGTTGTTTCTGACTTATGATGACCCTAAAGCTACCCTATCATGGGGTTTTCTTGGCAAAAATTTGTTCAGAGGGGGTTTGCCTTTGCCTCCCTCTCAGGTTGAGAGAGTGTGACTTGCCTAAGAAAACCACTGGGTGACCTTAGACAATTCACACTATTTGGGGAGGAATGTAAAGGCAAACCCCCTCTGAACAATAACAAATCACTTGTCAAATTTTATAAATAAAGCTAATATTGAACTGGATACTAGATTAATTTTCCATTGACAAGCAGTAATTGAATTTGGTCTTCAAAAATAGACATCAAGAAGAATGTAGAATCCATTAATATATGCTTTATTGGAACCAGGAACCTCTTTGCTATACTTTGGTGAAGACATTTCTGTGAACAGCTAGTGTATTATATATCTATTTTTGCCATACAGTATCAATTTCTTTGATGTTATTTATGTACATTTTAGAAGCACTTCCAGGCAGCATCCCTTTTTTCATATATGTAGAGTAGTTTAAAAATGCATTGCCCTTCCCTGTGTACTGACAGAGATGTAGAATGGAATTTACCTGACCTAGATCTTTATGCTGTATTCTTATTTGGATGAAAAATAGGAGGTCAAAGGACTAGCATTCTTTGTTGTTCAGCCAAAACTAGTTTTCATGTGAAATGAACTATGGATGAGTTTTGAGTCCATCTCCAAAACAGCTATATTTAATATCATAGAATCTTAGAGTTGGAAGGGGCTGCAAGTCCGACTTAGTCCAGCTCCCTACCATGCAGGAATGCACAATTGCTGCACTCCTGAAAGATGCCCATCCAATCTCTGTTTAAAGATGTCAGAATCTGGCAGAGTCTGCCATAAGATGCACTTTGCTGTTGTATTGAATTGATTATCGTAGTATTCTATTGTATATAGGTTTTAGCATTCTATAAGGTTTTAGCATTCTATAATATGTGTATAATTGGGTTTTGCTGGGAATAATGGGAGTTATAGGGTTGGATCAAAGAATTGCTGTGGCTCAAATAAGAGATGATTGTCTGACTCAAGTATGCATGATGTCTGAGGGAGGATTTTCTCAGGGCAATCTCATGGAAAAAGAAAGAAAGAAAGAAGACTGAAAGTGTATGAGGGGACTAGGTGATTAAAGCTGGGGGCAGGTATGTTTTAATTTATAAATGAATCAAGGAAAAGCCTGCAAAACCGTAGCATGGTGCATTGCTAATTCTGTGCTTTTGTGTGGCTCTAGACGTCTTACACCTTAAATTTTCCAGTCTGAATACTGGTTTACTGAATTGTGTGGAGTGGGTAGGTCTGACAGAAAACCACCAAAAAGGAGAATTTCCCCTTCCCGAGGGCAGTCTATTCTACTATCGAACAGTTCTTACAGTAAAGTTCTTCCTGTTAGGTGGACTAATATTTATGTGGACTTCCCAATATTTACCTGGATTAGGTTTTGCATTATTATTATAATCTCAATGCAATTTGCAGTTACAAATTACCCCCAGGATATCATGAACTTCTTGTGGTCAGTAAAAAAAAGTATCTTGAGGTAATTTGTCACCGTGATGTTTCTATATCTTATCTGTCCTAAAGGAGGATTCAGACTCATATTGGTAGGAAGATGTAGAGCCAGCAGATCTATCCTGTATTAAGTTTCTGCTTTTTGTACCCCTTGTGTATGCAAACAACATTTTTCCTCTGACTTCTTTGTACATCATCAGATAGCCTTGATGCTCTGCCAACTGAGGTAAGCACAGTTAATAAATATCCTGTTTCCCAATGTTTTAGTTGTGTTAGAAAATTAATCTCTTCAAAGAAGTGAGTGAAAGTTTTATACCCCATTTTTCACCCTGGACAGTCTTAACAGACCCCCACCCCCTCAAAAACAGAAACAAAAAGGAAAGTAAAAACCAGGTAGCTGTGCTGATATGTTTTGGGGGGGGGGGAATTCAGGCAACTAACAATAGGTAATATCCAGGATCAAATGAAAAGCAGAGCTTGAATAAGGTTTGAGAAGGGTAAGAATAAGATGAAGAAAAAGACACTAGTAACTGTGCATAAGATGTCCAGAATATGAAAATAAGAAGAAAACTTAGCAACAGATGTAACTTACTTTCTTTGTCTTCTTAACCTCTATGAATTCATCAAAGACCTGCTTTGTTTGTTGTTTTATATGATGAATGTGATATGATGTTATTTTAATCAATAAAAAATTAAATAAAATTAAATTTTAAAAAAGAATAAGTTTCCTTTTGGAACATGGCTGGAGGATTTAGGTACCTGTAGTCAAAATAAACACACATACCCTTTTCTGCTATAAAAACACACACATGAAGTTTTAGGTTCATTAGAACATACAGTATCTTCAGAATGGAGGAACAGTCACTCTACCCATCCTTTCAGACATTTGTTTTCAAAGTGATTATTACATTTCTTTTGCTTACCATTCAGCCTGAAGAAAAGTACTAGCTGAACTAAGGAAGATTTGCTTACTTCCTTTTCATTGTCATCACAATCATATTCTAGTGCTCAGACCTCTACATAACACTGCCTTTTACTTGGTACCTAATAAAGCCATGATGCTACTGCTACAGCTGGGCTTCTTTTAGCTGTGACCTATCAAAGTATGGCAATAACAAGTAGCAGTGGGCAGTTAGATAATCTCTTTATTTGCCACTTTCTTTCCCTGAGTAAAATCTCTGAGCAATGTGTGCACAGTTGGATTGCAGCCAGATCACTCCAATGATACCTATTAGCCCCTTCTACTAAAGGAGTGGGAAAGAAAAGTAAGAGGACACTGTAGCAGCTGCCGCTGAGTGTTAAAAATGCTGAGTCTGAAGGAGAAAATGCTGCATTCACTGGAAAATGACCTGCAATGAGTCACTTGACTTTAACATGTGGAACAGGAAGGACTCTGCATTTTCACAATCTGACTCTCAGGCTCTGCTGTTCTCTCTGTCACCCCCTCTGCTAAGTAGAGGGAACAAGCACAAAAGAAAGAGGGATGGGTCATGAGACCAACAAAACTTTTCCAGTGGAGATGATATAAAGGGATCTATAGGCCGCACTTTCCCTTCCCTTTGCTTAGGAGCAGTGGCGGCTGGTGGCTTCCATATCAGTGAGAGAATGAATCCCCTCCAGGTTTAGCCCCCAAATTAAATGAGTTATCAAAGGCACTAAATCCAAAGCTATCCCTCTGATATGGAAACCACAAGGATTCAGGAACACGTAACAGTGAAATCCAAAATCCATCCACTACAGAGAGTACATATTCACCATTTAACTGAGCAGGGCTTGCTTGTGAGTAAGCATGTATAAGATCACATTATAAGCTAGTACTTTCTATTTATACTATGCAACTTCACACCAGTTAACTGAAATATTTGTTGTTTTTATCTTCTGTCAAATAAGTTTATGAATTAGAGATATCCAAGATCTCTGGTCATCAAGCACTCTGCTCAGCTCTTCCAAACTCAGAGCTCTGGTTTCCTTGATTGATCAATCTACTGATAGTGCAGTCTCCCTCTTCTCTTACTGCCTTCCACTTTGCCAAACATTATCATCTTTTGCTCTAAGACCCATTCATTTGCCTTTTAGCACTCTGTGGTATCCATAGAACTTTCATCCAGCACCACACTTAGAACATAGCGCTGGAAGAGACCACAAGGGTCATCCCAACTTAGGATCTCACCACTTCCACTCCATTAAACAAGTCATCACTATTGTTTAGGATCAGATGTAGAATAGCTTATCCCTTTGTTGTTTCTTCTACCTTCTGAACAAGTTGAGGAATTTGTTGAACCTTATATTCTTAGCAGTGTCTGACCTCCAACAAATATCAGGATAGTTGAAATCTTCCATTACTACTCTCCCATTGCTACTACATCTCTCTAAATGTTTGATCCTCTGTTCCAAGTCCTCAGTCTGGCTTGGGAGTTTGTACTAGAACCCAACAGATGCATTATTTTTGTTTCCCTCCTTAATTTTTACCCAGCTGCTCTCATCCTGGCTTTCAGGATTTAAGTCATGGCTCTTCACAGGTGTAACCATCACTGACAAATAATGCTACTCCTCTTCCTTTCCTGTTTAGTCTGTTTCTCTGAAATAGGTTATAAAAGGTAAAGGTTTTCCCTTTAACAAGTTGTCAAGTTGTGTCTGACTGTAGAGGGCAATGCTCATCTCTGTGACTAAGCCGAAGAGCCAGTGTTATCAAAGGGCTGGTACTTGCCACTGCAAAGTGGCATAGCGGCGGCGATATAAGGGCTCGGTGTGGCTCAGCATCCACATTTGCTGGGCCTTAATATCAGTGCCATTAAGTCAAAAGGCTGTGGCCCCATCCACACAGGGCGCTGCCTTGTGACATAAGGGCACCATAGGTCCCAAATGGCTCTAGCTGGACACGTCGCCATAAGGGCTGCATCACATCCCTTATGAGCCAGATCGTTGCTGCAGCCATGCATTTGCTACAGCAATGATCCGAAGAAGAAAGGGACAGCCTCCAGCCATGGCTCATTTCCCTTATGTGTTTATGTAAGGTTTTTTTAATCTCCCACTGTTGGGTTCTTGTAGTATTCACCCAGTTCCTGCTATAAGTTTCAGGCTATTGTCTTCAGTACTTAATGAATTCCTGCCCTCAAAAATATTGTCTCCCTCCCCCACATAACCCAGGTTAAAGCCCTCCTGATCAGATATGTGAGACTTTTATAAAAACCATGTTCCTGGCAACTACTGTGACATAGACCATTACTTGCCAGAAGCCCATTTTCATGAAACTGCAGACCATGGTCCAAGAAGCCAAATTGTTCCTGGTGGCACCTTTATTCTTCTCTCCCTTTCTGAGCCATGTCCTTCAACTGGGAGGAGAGACAAAATGACAACCTATGTGTCAAGGTCCTTCAGCTTCCTACCAAGAGCTTCATAATCCCTTGTGATTATGTAATCAACTTCAAATGATTTCTTCCTGTCAGTTTTGTTTACTGTACAGGTTTCATAATTGTACATAAAAACTGGGTGATTCTGACTTTGGTATTTAATGATATATCATTACACTTAAAGATCTTATTTAGTTCCTTCATGGCTGCCTTTCCTAGTTTTAGGTCTAATCTTTGCAAAAATGATGCTGTTTGGTACATTGACTGCCATAGCTTAATGTTATGGAATCCTAAGATTTGTAGTTTGCTGTGACACCAAAGCTCTTTGACAGAAAGCTCAAGACTACAAATCCCAGAATTCCATAGCATTGAGCTATGGCTAGGGTTGCCATAAGTCAGGACCTCCAAACCGGGACAAATGTAGGACAAATGTAGGGCCACATTTTCAAATGTAGGACACATTTTGTAAAAAATGGAGGACACATGAAAAATTTGATAATTTTTAAAAAATGTTAATATAAATGCATGTTTCTTCGGCTGCTCAAAATGGAGGACATTTTGGCATTATTCCTAGACAGATGGCACAAATGTACTTCTCTTTCTGGCCAAATACCCCCTGACCAATTCTACAACTACATGTCCCACTTCCAAGCAGGCATAGGATTTGAAAGACCACAGGCACCCCCTTTTGCCACTGCAAACTACATTTCCCACTCCCAAGCCTTCTTAGCAATTCCCCCCTTCCTCCTTTTCCTTGCCTCCTCCAACCCCCCCCAAAACCCCTCACCCCCTCTTTTCCCCCAGGTATGTCTCAATTTAGGGGGGATTTATGGGTCAGATCCCTTGCAAAGTCTTTTTTCTTTTGTAATGGGGGCAAAGCCTTGAGAAGCCCTGGACCCCTGAGAAGAAGAGGAGCGGGGCTTAGAGAGGGGGTGTAAATAAGGGGGCTAGAGGCAGGGTTGCCATAAGTCAGAAAGGAGTTGGGCACACAACAACAACAATGCCAACAACAACAGCAGAGGAGGAAGGGGGGAGGAGGAGAAAAAAGGGGAAGGAGAAAGAAGAAAAGGAGGAGAAAGAAGAAAATAGGAACAAAGAGAAAAAGAAGATGAGGAGAGGGAAGAAAGGAAGAAAAAGGAGAGGGGGAAGAGGAGGGGAAGAGGAGGAGAAGAAAAAAAATGGAATAACAAGAAGAGAAGGAGTGGAAAGAGAAAGAGAAAGAGGGGAAGAACTAAAAGCAGCTTGCCTGAGTGCAAAGCCCTCCCTGCTTGGAGTTGGAGCATGCCCAAATAAGGAAGCAGAGGGCTGGCTCCTTGAGAGGGCTGGCCAATAGGGGCAGGCCAGAGCAGCAGACCCCGCCCCCTGCTAGCTCCAACCGCTGCTGCTGCTCCAAACATGCTGCTCAGCACTGTATGAAAGGGAGGCAGCAGCCCTGGGAGCCCTGAGTCAGGCAGCCACCCAGGAATGGGGGGAGGGCGGGGTGGGACCAGGCATGCCCCCCAGGAGGCGGGAAAGTCCCGCCCACTGCCGTGAAATGGCAAGCCTACCTATGGCATTTAAGTGGTATCAAACTGCATTATTTCTGCAGTTCAGATTAGACCCTAGTCTTCTGATTTCTTGACTACAGTCTCCTTTTTGGCTGATGCCTGAGCCAGTTATAGGAAATTCTTAACTATTTCAATGTTCATTGCCTACTTTGAACTTATGAAAATCACTATTTGCCAAGAAAACCCTGTGATAAGTTTGCCTTCGGGTCTCCATAAGTCAAAAATGACTTGGAGGCACACAACAACAAAATCACCTGTGGTCATAATTTTTGTCTTAATATTCAGCTTTAATCCCAGTTTTACATTTTCTTCCTTAACTTTCATCAGTAGACATTCTAAATCTTTGCTGTTTTCTGCAAATAATATGCATGCCCCTTAAGTGGAATATTGGGCCTTGTGGCAGACAACGCATTGTTTCAGGCACCATAGCTTGCTGTTGCCACAACTCCACCCTTCTCTTTGACATGGGAAACCTCTTAGCCAGGTTGTGGATCCTGATGAGCTAGTTAAGCTTGCAGGTGCAGATTATCTTCCCATAAAACCTCTCACGTAAACATAATATTTGAACACAATGATTTTGAACTGATTTAGTGGCACTATGCCAAAAATAAGAGCATGCACCCGTTGTCTTATTTTCTGGCAACCTAATGAATCTGTGAAATGATGTCCCAAGTGAACGGAAAATACATTAAAAGGTGCCCTTGAGAAAAGTATGCACACAGAGTTTTAGTTCAAGTGTGACAAACAGAAGAGCAACATAGACTTAACACTGATTTTTTACTATCCTGTCTTGATCATATCTAAACAGATATACCTCAGATTGTACTTGTCTCTTCCTTCTACTTTGTTATGATTTATGAAAGATGACACAACATTTAGAAGGTCAGTTGGCTGTTCCACTGTGAAAGTAAATACCAGACTCAATGAGGTACATTGCTCAATGAAGGTGGGGTTATAAGATTTTGGAGATTCCTTAAAATGCATCCTACGAGGATTACTAGAATTCCTAAGAAGAAAAATGTCATGGAATTTGGAGCTTTTAAAGAAAGCACTACTGTTTTTGAAACAAAATTATACTTGCAAAAGATGATATTTGACACAAATTTGAAGGCAGAGGTCACACTGGGACAAATTACTCTCATTTAAGAAAAAGTCAAGATGAATTGAAGGTCTCCATGTGTCTTTAAAGCCTATGAAACTATATATCTGGTGGGAAATTAATTTAGTTTTTATAAGGCCCAAATTCAATATGTCACATCACTCACCTTAGTTTGATTAAAAGGGAAATAATAGTAGCTGTGATGGTGAACAACATAAATTGAAATGACAATGTGTGAGAGAGTGGTGGTGGAGGTTTAATTCTTTGCTCCAACGATAATTTCATCGTGAATTGTCCCACCCTATGACTCTTACTTCCTCCAGGGGAATAAGGTTAATCTGGAACAATGAAATGTATATCTTGGGTCAAATAAGAGGCACCAGCATCCCAAATCTGTTTGAAACCATGGCGGGACAGAGCTTGGAATGTTTTTTTTTTTTAATCACATTATTATTCATTGCTCATTGTTTTGTACAGTAGTATGTAACTAAAGCATCATTTCTGCATTAATTTTTGGTTAAATGTAGAACAATTTTGGAAAAAAAAAACCCACAGAAATACAAAAAAAGCCCATCTTCCCTGAATGATCTCCCTCAGTGTTGTTTTAGAGCTAATGAGTTGTTAGTTGTTGCACTAAAATAATGACCTTACCAATCATTGTTATTTTTTTAAAAATATAACGTGTCCTTATTTGCTTCAAACTACATAATGCATCAAAGGTGATGCCATTACTTGCAAAGCAGTTAATGGCTAATGATGTGATCCATGTGCCAAAACTGGTGTCTAATTTGGCATATTCTATCCAGATACTATTAATATTTTAACATCCCATCACTTCTGCATTGTCTTGACAGTTATCAGGAGTAATTCTATGATAGCCTTCCTTCAGGCAAAAGTGTCAGCCTTCCTATACGAACATGTTTGATTACATGCTGTGAAAAACATTTGGTTTTTAGAAACAATCCTTGGTATGTTGGGAAGTATGACAAGACCTCTCCCATTAAATAAGTTTTCTAACAGCTGAAGTGAACAAAATATTATATTGATTAAGCCAATATAACTGAATAAGTCTTTATCCTGAGAAAGCCATTTAGATCTTAGAGGAAGAAACTCTGAATAAACACAGAATAACCCAGATTCTTTCCTCTCTATGCAGCTCTCCATGTGGATTCTTATTTCTCTGCCAAGTACTCTTTTCGTGTTAAGGTGGTAACTACTACATGAAAATGAGCACCAGCGCAACCATCAGCACATCAACATTTGTACAGTGGGTCTGGTTGTATTGGTGAGCTAGCCATCTATGGATTGGAACATCCATGGATCACCCTGCTCCATATTAGTCAATGGTGGCACATAAACACAGTTGTGCCAACATGGGAGTAAGTACATCAGCCCTAACATGGGCTTGAGCTCCTGCATTTTTTTTCCCATTGGGGGTTTGGTTCCCCACACACGCAGATGGGAAGAGTGCCCTGTGTTGCACTTTCAAGTCTTCAAAGTACTTAATATCCATAATCTAGGTGCAAACATGGAACAACCTTCTAAATCAAGGCTGTACAAAGAGGCAGTGGTGGAAGAGCCTGAGGTATAGGAGTAAATGTTGCCCTCACTCACCCAATTCAAGTTGTATGGTTATTTAAAGGTATTCATAGTTAATAGATGAGACAGAAAATTCTATAAGTATCTTTCCCTGCCCCAGGATTAGAAGTAAAATAATTACAAAGCAAATAACAACTGGGGCTGTCTTTTTCTAATACCTTAAATCTTCCACTTGAGGTGGTTCTCACTCTATTTAATAATAGTTCTTGCTTTGCTGTACAATCAGTATTACTAACTTTCATATTGGAAGAAAGAGGGGTATAGAGTGAAAGGGTTTAGTAAAGCTGCATAGTGAGTTCAGGTCAGAGGTGAGATTCTGACTCATAGAAGGGCTTTCTGATTTACAGCTCAGTCTCTTAGCCACTTTGCCACAGTCTCTTAGCCAGAAATGTGCCAAGACTCCTCACAGCACTTATGACAAAGGTGGTGACAGATATCTGCTTTTATCATCAATCTGTTGTTGTAAAAAGGGGGAAAATAGCAGTGAAGCTCTGGTATATTCTGTGCAGCAATGCCTCCTTTAAAGGCTTTTAGATCTCTTCTATTGTGAATTTTTACTCATGATCACATTAGCCTTAAAGCATCAGTCGTGCAGGTTAGGTAAATGTAGACTCTGGTCATAATGGGCTCACGGGACTCCAAGTTTTGATCAGGTTGGGAGGAACAGAGCTTAAAATTTCTTTTCTCCTGTTGCACCCCACGAGGATATTTAGTATTCCTGGAATATTAAAAAGCCTAAGCTAAATTGCCAAGAATTCTCAAAAGGGGATGGAGCAAATTCTTGATGTGGAAAACCAGTAAGGAACTGGGAAGTTTGTATCTGTACCTGAGTTGATTTCCTTCCCATCTTGAACTTGGTAATCATAGTAAACAGATTTTGAAGGCCAGCACTTTGGCAACCACATTTTCCTAACTGCAAAAGATGGCTCTCTGAATAGGCCCTGAATACGAAAAAGCTTTGACACCGCTTCACATGAGCCACGTTTTCCATGTCCCCAATGCAACAAATGAAGCAGTGAACATGTTTAATGTGGCAGAAATCCAGGGGTTAAAATCAAGCCAAAGTAAATCCAGGCAGCCCTCCAGCAGAATGGTTTGGACACAAATGTCACTGTGTTCTAAAGCCTTAAGGGGAACAAGAAAAAAAATCAGATGTTAATTTATCAAAGAATCCAAGTTGGTCTATTTCTCACCAAAAAAAGGGTGGCGGGGGGAGGCAGTATTACTGTATTTTGTGTATACTATTTCACATTGCGGGTGAGGATCACATAGTTCAGAATGCTCTTCAGTGAAACACACACACACTCATTCCTATACATAGAATGTAAGCCAAGAAGGCTAGACTAGAACTTTTCTTCCTGTCATTTAGTTTTCTATTTTCAGGTACTGTTTGTTTGTTTGTTTGTTGCTTTTTGTATGTAAGAACAGTCTATCATTTGAGATATAGATGGTAGAACTGAGATACTGGCTTACCATCTCATGTACAAATTTATGTGAGAAAAAATATACAAGACTACATCCATATATGCAATAGCATCTCCTGACACCATGCCTAGACTGGTTTTTCTTTGACGCTTTAGTGTTTACCTTTTTGGATTGCAACTGTGGTTCTGCCGGGTGGGTGATTTTTGGAGTTGTAGCCAAAAAAAGCAACAACATCACCCTGCTGAGATTTTATTTATTTTGAGAGATAATGCAAAAGCAGCTCTTAAATCTCCTGTCCTGGTATGGAAGGTAGCATGTGAAAATAACAAGCAGATGACTATAACTCAAGGAAGCAATAATTGGTGGTTAGATTTTCCTTTCTGGCACATTTACAAGGAAGGCCTGTCTGTGTGTCACTTGTATGTCAATTGTGCCAGCCTTGAAACACTGAGGAGGAAAGATATGAGTGTTCCATGCAAAGCCACCAGTTTATACAAATTCCATCTCATGCTATGAATATGAAAGTAAACTCTGTTGGCTCCTCCCTTCAGGGAGACCTTCAGATGTTGCATGCAAATGTATGTAACCAAGCCAAGAATGCCTCCATCAGCCGGTGTGTGTGTGTGTGTGTGTGTGTGTGTGTGTGTGTGTGTGCGCGCGCGCACACATTATTGAGTATGTGTATTTATTATTATTACTGAGTGGGGAAATGATCATGGGAAAGAGGGTGGAGCCATCAGCTGGCAAACCCCTTTCCTCCTTTCTTGCATTAGGTGGGTATGGTAAAATCGCATATAGGGAACATGCCATTTAGTACAGATGCAGTTTGTCTTACAAAGTAACAACAATGACAACAGCTTGAGGTTTCAAGTTAGGTTAAGTTAGGTTATATATGTTTACGTGTAATGTGAACCCTATCTTGGTTACACAAGAGCTGGAGGTATCTTATCATATTACAGCCTGTTCCCTGTAGTTCAGGTGTTAATTTGATGCCCATTTCACCTGATTGCTGAAACAAAACACTGAACAATGGAGTCAGCACAAGAGCAATACTAATCACACCTTAGCCTCAAAGATGTACTAGGAATGTGCATCTTGTAGCACAGCTGGTTGTAATATCATCCATTTCCCTATTACCTTGTACAGAACAAAGGAGAGGGAGGCAAACAGAGGGGTTTTTGCTTCTCCATCATTTTAAAGAGATTAAATAATCTGAAAATGATATACTTGAATACTACAATTATGCTTTTCAGATTGCATTAGTTTCTGAACTGTTTCCCAGTACAGTTCAAAGTAATTTATTTTTCTCTAACAAGTTTTATGTGAATTAAAAAAAATATTTTTATTATTTTTTTGTTAGCAACTCCATCAGGGGTTTCTGTGCTAGTCTGTTACAACAAAGACAATAAAGAGTTTTGTGGCATCTTAAAAACTAAAATATTTGTTACAACATATACTTGCATAAACTTTCATACATTTTTTTAGTCTATATTTTTCAAATACATGACCGATACTCCTAGCTCATAGGCACACTATCTGTCACACACATACACAAGGTGGAAGGTAGGGTGCACAATTTCCCGAGGTTACTGACCATACTGGGACCACCAGGTTTCCCATTGTTGCCACAGTTGCCACTGAAATTTGGTGCCAACTGCAACACCTCTTTGTGATGAAGGAAAATTGAAGAGCACCACCTTATATCATAGAACCCTGTTAGTCCCCAAAGCACACTGTCTCCTTCTCTTCCAAGAAGGAAAGCCAAAGGATGGGGGAGTTTTGTGAGTGTTTGTGTGTGCCTTGATTGTTGGTTTTGGTTGATATGGGTTTTTTTGTAGCTGTGCTCTCCATTTGAACTGCAATGTTCCAGCAGTGAGAGCAACTGGGGACAGTATAGTGAGTATTGCCAAGCTCTGATATAAAGAGGGAAACAAATGTAAATATTGGTGTTCTGTAGCAATACAATGAAAAAGTACAGCTTAACTAAAGCTTAAGGCGGAAATACTATGCATACTTACTTGAAAACACGTTCCATTGAATATGTATGCGAAAGGAGCACAATGCATACTGTCCCAATTTGGCAAGGACAGCTGCAGTTAATCCTCTCCTGTCCCACTTTCTTAGCTACTTTTAAAATGTCTTAATTTTGTTCCCCTCCTCCAGCTTTTCTGCTTTCTCCTTGGCTTACTTCAGTCACTGAAAAGTTCAAATGGCAAAAGTAGTTATCACACAATTACCTCAGTCAGAGGGAGAGAAGAAGAGGGTTGGAATCCTGAGCTTTCTAAACTCAGTACATAAATTCCAGGGTGTTTTCTACTTAAAACATTACTTTTGTGTGTTCTTTCTCAATAACTTTTGTCTCTCGTGGCATAGGCACAACCTTTTGGCCCTACTCCTATTTGTCTCAACCATATGTATCCCGGTTTTCATCTGTGAAATGTTGGAGGGTGTGACAATTATGATTAAGTAACTGACTATTCAGTAACATCCTAGCATTCCTAAGTGTAGGACAAAAAACATAATCTTTGTTGATGTCCCATAAATGCAAATTCTTGAAAAATTGTAATCCAGCATTTTCACATTGGAATCTTCCTTCTAAATTCCTTCGCTGAAGCAGCTTAAGCAATTTCAGAGAAAAAAAAACTGAAGACAGTTTTGGAAATCTGACAGAAGGCTTTGCAGACGTATAAAAAAAGCCCAAAGGCAATGATGTGTGATAGTCTTGCACTATGGAGACCTTGGTTATACTGCCTGCTCAGCCCTATCAGTCTCTGTGGTGTTCGAAGATGGGTATTCTCAGCCTAATCTATCTCACAAGGTTGTTGTAAGATATAACGGCAAAATCATCATGTATACAACTCCCAGCTCCTGGAAGAAGGCTGGAATATAAAAACAATGTATGGATATTTTTAAGGCCATAATCTCTTGGAAGTCTTCCTGTTTATATTCTGTTAAAATGGATGGGACTTGTACAGCAACACATCACCCTGGGCCAAACTAATTTTTAAAGAACCAACCTCCTATAACCTCTACGTGATAAATCAGTTTAAAGCCATATTATCTTCTTTAATCCCATTTTGTTCCAAATAAAATTTGTATAATGTGTATGATATGAAGAGTGCAGGAACCACTGCATTTTTTTATTTTAAAAATGAGTGCAATTGCTAGATTTGCCACAACAACTAATATGTACCCCAAATGCTTATGAATTATCATTAATGTAAGAGAGCTGTTTAGAAAGCTAGTCTGTTTCAGTTACTTTTCACATATATCTCTTTCTGTAATATACAACT
Source organism: Sceloporus undulatus (assembly GCF_019175285.1). Lineage (NCBI taxonomy): Eukaryota > Metazoa > Chordata > Lepidosauria > Squamata > Phrynosomatidae > Sceloporus > Sceloporus undulatus. The sequence continues at coordinate 42,940,133 of NC_056524.1, forward strand.
ACAATTTCTGCTGCCTCTTTTTTATGTTAAGAAAAAGCTCATAAAATGTAATTGCTTTTTCTGTTTTCAAAACAAGGTCTATCTAAGCAAGCATGTTTGTGAATATGAACTAGAATTTATGGATGAAATAGCAGAGTTCTACTTGCTGTCTCCATGACCCAATGCATTTCACAGGAAAGTTGCAATATTTCCTTCCAGGAAACCTTCCCATGTTGGCTTGACAGAACTGTGTTCTTTATGTGTGGGGAAAAAAAAAGGAAGAAGAAAAGAAATAACTTTATTTCCAAGCCCATTCAAGAGCTGGAAATTACATTCTGCATCAGCCTCCTAATCCACAAAGTCTCAGTGAGGGCTGAAATTTTTGAACTTCTTAAAAGAATTTCAAAAGAATGAGTCTTACCGCATACCTCCATGCCCAGTCCAGAGGCATCGTGGACCCGATCTTGGCCATCCCATACCCGATCTGCACTTCTCCCATACTTTGCTAAGAACAGGAGTTCTTTTAAGAATTTCAAAAATTTCAGCCCACACTGAGACTGGGCAAAAAAGCGGTGCGATAACTTCCTGAGTCAGAGTGCAAATGTTGCTGGAAACAACATTTCACCATTAGGATCTAGGAAAGTAGAAAAGACCACCAGGGGACAGATAATAGAAGGCAGGATGGTTTTCTGCCCATATACTTAGTCACAAGGAATGCTGTAGGTTACATCTTGAAGAAATGCTGCAGATTACCTTGAAGTTGCTACAATTTAGCATCAAAACTGAATTAACTGCACTATTCCAGACAAAACCAAAAATGTATTATCAGACTCATGGTGGGCAAACATTAGGCCCTGAGGTTTTTCATTTATGAATTAATGAATGGAATACCTCTGAACTTATACTTAGCCTAAGAATTTGTTTTCAGTATGTCATGTAATGGTTTGAGAGCTGGATACTAGGGTTTGAATCTCCACTCAGTCATGGAAACCCACTGGATGGCATTGGGCAAGTCATGCTTTCTCAGTTTAAGACGAAGGCATTGACAAACCTCCTCTGAATAAATCTTGCCAAGGAAACATCATCATAGATGTTCACCTTAGAGTCAACATAAGCCATAAATGACTAGATGGCTGACAGCAGTAAAAGCCATAATTGAATGGCATTCATGTACATAAAACACTGCTCTTAGTTACACTAGACTTTCATAATTTCAGAAGCCACATTTAGACCCCCCTCTCATAAAACTACAATTCCCAGAATTCCATAGCATTGAGCTATGGCAGTTAAAAGTGGTGTCAACCTGTATTATTCCTGCAGTGCAGATGCAGCCTTTGTTGTTGCTGTTATTAAACAATTGGGTGCCTGAAACCCTTTCTGATCTACTGCAAATCATCTCTAAATTGAATTGAATTGATTGCAGTTTATTGTGATCAGTTGATTGTGTAACTCTACATCAGAATATATCAACACATAAGTGCCTTGTGCTTCAGTGCAGTTCAAGTCTGCTACATTCATTACTAAGCTCATGCACCCCTGATTTATGGATTGGTATGGGCAGAGGAATGTCCTCAGATCAGCATGATTATATTTATTACTTAGTTTTCAGCTTCTTTCCCCTCTTTTCCCATATATCTTCCCCCTTTTCCCTTTGAAACTGGACTCAGCTGCTTTAATAACCTACAAGCTTTCTTATTCTGTTATTGAAGTTCTCTCTTTTTTAAAAAACTTTTTCAATTATTTGAAACAGGATGAGTGATTCTAGCCTTTCTATTGTTGGACTGCAATTCCCATCAGACCCAATTGGCATAACCTGTGGTTTGGACTGATAATTGCAGTTAATGTCATCTGGAGGAAGCATATTTGTTTCTGTCATTAAGACCCACATATTTGATGAATAAGGCAAATATCTCCAAGAGGGCATGTGAAATAAGACTAACCTGGTCTGGGAATCATTTAATCATCTGGAGTCATGTTCACCAGAATCTATTACATTACCATGGTTTATGTGGTTGGAGATTTAAAGCCCTGTTAAGATTCCAGGACTTGAATCATATTGTTAATATTTGAACAGCTCATTCAAAAAAAATCTGCTGGCTTCAAGAGCTGGCTGAAGTGTACTAGTGATTGCATATATAAAAAGCTTTTCTAATAGTGGTCTGCCAAGCACATATGTAGATAGAGCTACTCTCCCCCAACCCACAGTGAGCCCCTAACACTCTCATCCTTCTATCTTGGGAGTATATCACATGGAGTTTTTGGGTGGTTTTGTAGCTCAGTTCCAGCTCACTTCCGAAGTGATTGCACTTCCAACAATGCAGTTTCACCTCATAAAGGGACAGTTTTATCAGACACCATTGATTTCTATGGGAGCCCCTTGCGAATTGCTTCAGCAGTGTTTCTGAAGTCACCCCTCATCTTGTTAAAACGGAAAAAAAGTGGCTTCAGAGAATTCGCTTCCAGGCTGCCTTCGATCGCACTGCAAATTGGTCTGGTGTGGAAAAGCAACTGATGCACAACCCCTTAGGCCCCTGCATCCTGCTCCATCATCCCCCTCCTCCTCCTTCATGCCATCTCCTCCTCCCTGCCAACCAGCCGATCCCATCATCCCCTGCATCCTCCTAGACCCCAATCTGCTCCACTCCTTCAGCCTCCCACCAATCCCATCATCCCTGCCTTCTCCTAGACCCCCATCTGCTCCTCTCCTTCACTCTGACACCTAACCCATCATCCCCTGACTACCCCTGCATCCCCATCTTGCCCCCTCTCCACTTAACCCATCACCCCCTGACTGCTCCTGCATCCCCATCTTGCCCCCCCAGCCACCTATCCCATCATCTCCTGACTGCTCCTGCATCATGATCTTGGCCCCAGCAGCCCCCAGTGACCTATCCCATCATCCCCTGACTGCTCCTGCATCCTGATCCTGGCCCCAGCATCCCCCAGCGACCTATCCCATCATCCCCTGCCTTCTCCTAGACCCTGATGAAGGATGACAGCTAAGGAGGGGGCAGGGAAGGAGGACAGTGTCCAGAGCCCCACTGAGCATGCCCAAGGGGGCCGATTCGAATTGTTGAACCCTCAAAGTATGCTCTGGTGTGGTAATACAATGTGCACTCACTCCCCTTTGCTTGAGTCCGCATCACGTGACTTGCTTGGAATCGAACTGACTTCTCTTCTCCCTCACTTTGGAAGGACAACAGAAAGGCAACCAAGGTGTGGAAAAACTTGACGTTTTAACCTCAATCTGAATTGCTAGAGAGGAGTGACTCTGGATCTGGTGTGGAAAAACATCACGCTTTGCATTGCTAGAACCGGAGTGACTGTGGATCTGAGCTGCAAATGCCCCCATGTGTGATAAAGTCCACGGTCTTAGAGCAAGACAGAGGATGGATGATAGTAGTAGTGCCAGTACCAGCCCTGAGGCTTCCCTCACCTGACATGGCAGGACACCACAGACTACCATACCCTCCCAACTGTCCTGATTTGGCAGAAGCAGTCTCGATTAATCTTCTCTCGTCCCACTTTTTCAGCTGCTTTTAAAATGTCCCATTATCTCTCTCGGTCTCCCACTTTCCTCCTTTGTCCTCTGCTTACTTGAATTGCTGCAAATTGAGTTCAAAGTGTAAAAGTAGTTTGCATTCAATTAACTTGGGAACAGGGAGGATAGGAGGGGCCAGAATCTTGCATGAATCTTCCATCCAAAAGAAGTTAAATTTCAAAGCATAGTGTACATTAACTACAGCCAAATGTTAATATGTTGCAATCAGGCTTGATGTTTAAACATTAACTTTTGCTATTGCTAATACAAGAAAAGCCTGGTTATTTCATATACATACAAGAATGCTGCTGGTGCTCTACCACCTGCTGACTACAATTTACCACTTGCTGACTATGCTCTCAGGCACTATGATAGCTGTTGTGATGACCTAACTGGAGATTCCCAATCAGAGGGTCAGGTAAACTGTCCTGCTCTCAGTGACCCTTGGAAACACCTATGCTGTTTAGTTGTTTCATTGAGATGAGGTAGACTAACCTCGTGGAGTAGAGAACAGGGTAGGAGCCACTTTTAATGTAGCAGCCACTTTTACTTGCTATAGTAGAGAAAATCTGAAAGCCTACTACAGCATTGTGACTCAGGCCCAGAATAGACCACTGGTTTGTGACGGCCTGGGACCAATGTTAGGGTTCTGGAGCGCGCAGCATCCACACACTCCAGAACACTAACATGTATGGATGGCACCATCTTTACATGGCACCATCCACACATGGCATGTGTGCATGACACAAGTGCGGTGCCACATCCGCACCTCCAGGTGCTGTGCTGATGTTGTCGTCCCCGTGTACCAAAAAAGAACCTGGAGTGAAAAAAAATTAAGAAATGTAGGGGATCTAACCTGTGTTAGATGGGGTTACACTCCACATGAAGATGCAGGTTCACAGTTTGGGGGTACTCCTGGACTCAGCTTTGAAACTAGAGGCCCAGGTCTCTGTAGGGACCAGGACTGCTTTTGTACATTTTGCACAACTTGTGCATCAGCTGAGCCTATTCCTTGAAATGCTGGATCTGGCCTCAGTAGTACATGTTTTGGTTACATCCCATTTGGACTAATGTAACATGCTCTACTTGGGGCTACCTGTGAAGAATTTTCAGAAACTTCATCTGGTCCAAACAGTTGCAGCCAGGTTCTTAATGGGGGCATGTTACAGAGACCACACAAATGCTCCTGTTGAAACAGCTTCACTGGATACCAGTTTGTTCCCAGGCACAATTGAAAATGCTGGTGATTACCTATAAAGCCCTATACGGCCCAGGTCCAGGCTATTTGGTAGACCACATCTCCTTGTGTGAACCAGCCCAGGCTCTGCGACCTTCCGTCCCACCCCCATCACAAATACGGTTGATGGGGACATGAGAGAGGGCCTTTTCCATGGCTGCCCCTAGACTGTGGAATTCCCTTCCCAGGGAGACCAGAATAGCCCCCTCCTTGTTGGCCTTCCACTTGCAGGCTAAGACCTACCTGTTTAGATAGGCATTTAAAACAGAAAGTTTTTAAAGCATAGGCGGGGGTGCTGTATTTTTTTTACGTATTTTAAACATTTTAATCTTTTCAACTAGATTTTATTCTTTTAACATGTAATTTGTTTTAATGTTATAACAATTTAATTGTGTTTTAATGTACCATTTTTGTATGTTTCTAATTGTACTATTTTTTTAATGTTGTGAATTGCCCTAAGTCCCAGTTTTGGGAAAAGGGCGGGATAAATAAATAAATAAATAAATAATAGATGCTATCAGTCAATTTTCATTCATATCATAACTAAATTATTAACAACAGTCCAGGCAAAAAAGAGGTAAACTTCTTCCCACACACATATCTTCTTTTTTCTATGTCCAAGAGGTGCTTAGAGGTGCTCTAACCACTTCATAATTTTAATTTCCCTTTTGTGCAAGGTTTCCACCTCTACACTGGAAGCATTCTGGATGATGAGAACTGTACTGTCTGGCTACACCATCGATTTGTATGGATGTTTAAGCTTCATCAGTGTCAACGAAGAATCAGACATGTACCTAGCCCCCCCTCCCCCCGCTAAAATCAATAGTCACATTTCTGCATGATGGTAAAATGGGTGTGATTACATTTACAAGCCTCATTCCCTCCCCATTCATCCTCCAGTATTGTTTTGGAAGGAAAGCTTTCATTTTAGACTGAACACAGCATACTTTTATATCCAGACACCATTTTCTCTCTGCACTTGCTTTATTCCAGGCCCTGAGGTTTCCAGGCCAAAAACTGAGACCTAGGAATGGGTCCTGGTGGAATCATTAAGTTTTATGCATTAAATACCAACCTGTTTCTCACAGATTGTCATTTAAACACAAACACACAGAGAATATATATTTCCCCTTTTGGAAATTAAGATAGAAATCGTAGCTAAAGGGGCTGTTCCCAGATCAAGATTAAATGAGGGGATTATTCCTTCTCACTTATTTATGGAGATGAGATTAATGAAATCCATCTAGTTTATTTGCTTCTAGAAAGAAGGTGGTTGCAGAGTAGAGCTGGTGTGAGTGTGTGTGTGCGTGCGAGAGAGAGAGAGAGAGAGAGAGAGAGAGAGAGAGAGATCCTGGTACCATAACAACTGGGAGGGAAGGAGAAAACTAAGTAAATTAATATAGAGACACCTTTCCAGAGAATTGTATATGTTGCAGCAATAAATCAATTACAGGTTGCGGATTGTAGCAAGCTGCTGGTCTATCAGGTGAACTGGAGATTTCTACATAGCCCTTTCCTCTTGACTGGGAGCTGAGTCCATCCAAACTGGAGAATTTGTACACTTATCCCCTACTAGGAGATGACTCATGAAAACAGAGGACTTGGGCCCAGTCCCTGAGATCTTGCAATTCTATCAAAACCTACTACAGGGAGAATTAAGTCCTTCGGAAATGTTTTCAGAAACAAAGTAATAACCATTGTGCTTCCCTGAGAAATGCTCAGCATAGGGGCTTGACTCAATCTCATTCCCATGACTGGTTTGAGAATTAGAGTCAGCTACTGATGCTTTGGCTTTGAAGATCAATTGAGTCCTGACCTCTGCTTTACCTCTGTGGATCTGCAAAGAGTTATTAAGAGTGATTAGTTCAGAATTACCCCACAGCACTTTGCACTGATATTATGATCAGCTCATCACGGCATACACTGCAGAGAGCAATGTGGAAAAAAGTTTCCAGAGAAACTCTAATTCTGGAAACAACCCAGCTCAGTGCAGACTCCTCATAGATTTGTTCCCATGACAAGCATCAGAGCTTGTTCACGGCTTAATAGTGTTTAGTAAGCACAGAGGTTGGGTCAGGACACCCATCATCATGATGGATTGAGTATGTGTGCGAGAAGACCTGTGGATTACAATGATTCCTTGCAAAATTGTCCCATTTCACCACTCTGGTATTCTTAGTGTCTAGAGTAGAACAGACACATCCCCTCAAACTTTGTTCTTGTCTACTTTTGACAAATAACATGCTGTTTAAAGGAACTCACTAATTCCTTCAATGATCTTTCAGACTGATCTGGTAATGCCATGGGAGGGAGTCTGAGAAATGAAAGGGACCCCTCTACTCTCCTGAAAGCCAAACCTTGCAAGGAATGAGTTGCAAGCAATGTAGTTATCTGTACCTAATTACTTTGGAAAATATTGTATCAAGAGTGTTACAATGACATGTTCCAAAATAATGCAATGAGGAGGGAATTTTTTTTAATTCTAGTTATTTTCATAAGTTACTTTTAAAGGGCATTTGGGTACAGTATTGGGAGGCATTTCAACAGGAATTTTTTCAAGTTTTGTGCAATCTTATCAATCCAAAGGTTATAAAAAATAAATAAAACAATGTCACAAAAAAGCAACAAGCAGCACCCCAATAAACAAATAAAATAAGATAACACAAGAAATTACTTACCACAACATTGTAATGAACAGCAATAGCCAGTCGCTTTCCAAACAAGTAATGGGAACAAATTACTTTTTAAAAGTAAATTTCTGGATGCTGCTCTAAACACATTTTGTTTCTGTTCTAAGTGATACTGCAGTCCTATATGCCTTTGAAAGATTAAAGTTTCCAAAGGACACAGTTTCAGAAGCCCTGAAGTCAGGTTGACCATGTTATCATGCCCTCCCCACTTGGTACATTGCCTTCCATATAAATGAATGTATGCAAACAAAATGAACAGCTGTCCACAAGTGAAGACAGGTTGTTGTCATTATAATCCAACAGCATTCACTGTTTGCTCTCAATTTTGTTGATCCCCATAGCAAAGGCAAATCTAACTGGAAACTGATTTAATTGTTGTCATAAATGATGCCTCTTAAGACATTGTTTGGGAAAATAGTATCATAATAGCTCTCTTTTAAAATTTTGCCTTATGGGAAGGTAACCCACAACTCTCTAAATTACTCAGAAACACTCACAGATACTTCATTTACTCAACTACATGAACTGTCATAATTAGATTTCCATGTGCAATCCACATTTTTTTAAAAAACAACAACATGATTCTGTTGTTAAAATGACTGCAACACACATTTGTTCAAGTCAGTGTCACACATAAAGGGTGCTTCAATGAGGTCCTTAGGGAATTATGTACTACATACTGCAATTATTGTATCAAATCATAAGCACATTTCAGGAATTCTTATTACACTGTTTGAAACTGATAACCTGAACTTCTTTAGTTTACTCTTATGTTATTTCACCTTATATATTTTGAAATATTGGGCAAAGTTGAATGCTTTTTGGACATCTGTTTGTAGTGGCCTATCTGGTAACATCTCATCGAAATCTGCACCTAGTAAAATAACAGTCTCCCCTGATTTGATCTCTGTCTTCATTCTGTCTAAGAAAAGGTCAACCAATTGTCCCAAAAGCATCTGTATGTGCCATTTGATGCATCACCCCACACAACTGAGCAACATTTAGGGATGGACAAAATTATCAAGCTCAATTTCACCCAGGCTCCCATTTTTAAAGAATTAAATGCATTATATCCCATTTCTGTATTGAATTCTGAATTTTTTTTCCAGTCTACAAAAATATGATTACATATTTTTTGCACATTTTTCATACACATTTTGAAAGATACACTGATTGATGTAATAAAATATAAGTGTTTTCTCCAAGGATTTTTATCTTGAATAAAGACTTTCATATTAGTCAGTCAGTCATAATTTATTACGATCCATAGATCCAACCTTTAAGCATTCAGTCAAAATATACATGTCATCAGGTTCCCCAGAATGAAATTCCCCACACCAATACAAAAATCACAGAAGTTGTTCAGCTCTAACTGTCCCTTTATACATAGTGGATTCTAATCCTAGCTGCCTCAGAGAGCAGTTTGGCAACTGCAAGTGTGACATTCTGGCATTTATATTCCACTAAGAATTTTACATTAAAAAGGTCTGATCTTCCTTTACTTTCTTGAGATACTTGGAAGTCTCCCTCTCTTCACACCAGATACAGGGGAAAAGAAGAAAAAAAGTGCTCTTAATTTTGTAGTGGTACTGAGGTTGAAACATAATGGTAGAAAAAGTACAATGATTCATGTGCTGAACTTGCAAAATCAGTGCAAATTATCAATATGCATAATTATAACAATTTGCATAATGTGTAAATTAGACGCCTGGATGTGAGAGACTGGAATATGGCAACCTAGTCTGGAGAGGGATAGCGCTTTCATTGTTGCAGAGGGAAGAAGGAGATACCAACATCTGCCGTGATTAAAAAGAGATATACAGAGGTGTAAGGTGCACTTACGCCTGCAAATGCCACTAACAAGATGACAGCCAGCGTATGCAGCAAAGTTTGATATGCAAATGCTTTTCCACAGTCCATTAAAGCACTCAGAAATGTGCTTTTGATTCATTGACACAACAAGCAACTGCATGAAAAATTTTATAAATTAATTCATAGGCCATAGATTTTCCTGTGCTTTCATTAACTCTCCTCACTCAATCACCAGTAAACATGTGGAGAAAAGGAGCAAGGTCACAGCAGCAGTTATGTGTAGGTAGGGTCCTCTGTACACTTTCAGATGAACATGAAGGGATTAGATGTATGGTTAATAAGTGAGCATTTTTCTGCTCCCCTTATATATTCACTAACTACTTGGAAGGCCACATTAACAGACATTTCTTTTTGTAGTCTTATTTGTTCTTCTGCTAATTGATCTCACTAAGGGCCAGTTAATTCTACAGGCTTATTTATTAAAACATGTCACTTCTTTCTTCAAACTCATGGCTAAAATGGTTTACCTGAGAGGTTTGTGTTTTTTTTAAAAGAAATCCTCCCACATTTATTTTTGAAATTAATTTACAATTCAACCACATCCAAGCATTCTTCACAAGCTTGAATTTTCCCAAACAAATGTTATTTCTGGAATGCTATTTGGGGGAAAATACTACCACTTATTCCATGCCCTGAAGTACAAAGTCAATAGATTTCAAACTGAGTCATATTACCTACTGGTGGAAAGGTATGAATCTAAGAATGTAGGATGATAGGATGCTGACTTACATTGAGTTGAACCACTGATGGATCTTCAGGCTGGCCCAATATATTTTGCTGCTTGAGACAAAGGACAAGCTGGCTGAGTTGCCAGTTGAATCCTAGTGCTCCTCCAAATGACCAGTAGTCCTTATAAGAGTCCTGACTATTCTGTTTCCTGATTGTATACCATGTAGACATAGGACATCAACCTCTACTTGTCTTGATAACTCCTGTGATGGTGGTGGTGGGATCTGCATTGGGCTAGAACAATCATGGCTGGTGCTGGAGATTAATGAGGAATAAACCATGACAGCAGGGAAATAGCCAGGATTTTGGGAAGGGGGGGTGCAGACTAAGTGCCACCATTATAACAGGGCTTGGGTACGGCAGTGTACCGGCATGCACCATTCATTGTATCTAACGAAAGGGGGGGGTCTGGACACCACGGACCCCCCCCCCCTTGGCTACGTTCCTGATGACAGTAAGTATGTCATTTGGATTTTTTAAATATACCCCCCCCCTTTCATAGAATCATAGAATCATAGAGTTGCACGAGACCACAGGGGCCATCCAGTCCAACCCCATGCCACACAAGTACAATGCCTGACCAATCAATAGGGTTTTATCCAGCCCTGACTTGACCACTGAGGGCATTAGTCTAGCATTATTCAGATCAGGGCAGATAGCATACATAATTTTATACTCAACACCTGGAAACTGCTCCTTGTCCTTCAGAATCTGCTGCTTGAGGCAGCCACTTCACTCTGAACTGATTGACTGGTTAACTGATTGACATTGACTGATAATGGCTTGCCAGGTTTACCAGTCAGGATAGTTCTCAAACTGTACTTACCCTCTTCAAATGATAGAAAACCATCTCTTCCCAGTTTTTAGAACCCCATTCCTGGAGAGATAAATTAGGTTTCTATTGACAGACAATTTTGTCAATATAAAATGCAGGGAAGGCTCGATTAGTCTGTTTCCTGTATGTGTCAGTTTTGTTTGAGTTCAGTCATACCTTTCTTTTAAAAGGGAGGTTAGAAACAGGGCAATAGTTACCTAGAGTGGTGATACAATTCTGTCCTTATTTTAATGCAAAAAATGCACATTTAAATTGTATACGTTTCTCCATAAAATATACAATTTTGTAGGTATTTCCCTTCCATTGTAACTTTTGTATGCATTTTTGAGATGGGAACTTCACTGCAAAATGTGCAGAAGTGCATAATATAAAGGATAGAACAAAAAACCCTGGAAAGCATGTATTTACAGTGGAAGAAATAAAGGAAATGAAGTCCCACATGCTGTTGATCAGGGGTAGGCAACCCTTTTGAGCCGGGGGCCGGGTTGCTGTCCCTCAGACACCTGGGGGGGCCGAAGCCAAAAAATAAATAATTAAATATTTTTTTAAATTAAATAAATAAATAAACTGAGACAAATGTAGGACAAAAGTTCCAAATGGAGGACACTTTTTAATAAAAAAATGGAGGACACGCGAAAAAATTTGCTGATTTTTTTAAAAAATGTTAAGATAAATGCATGTTTCTGAGGCTTCTATAGACAATTGCCCCACCATGCCCCTCACGCAAGACTCCAAAGGCCCTGGCGGCAATCGGTGGCAGGACTGATCTGGGGCCGGTCCCAAGGCCTTGCCGGGCCACATCCAGCCCGCGGGCCGCAGGTTGCCTACCCCTGCTGTTGATGGTCCACAAACTTTATTATCTTAAAAACCCCAACATGTTTCAGCCTTGTCACAAATCAGCCTTCTTCAGTACTGCTCATTGCTAGAGTACTTTTATTCTTTTTACAATAGTCCCTGAAGAACGGCAATTTGTGACAGGCCAAAATGTGTTGAGCTTTTAAAGATAATATACTTCGTTTCCTTTCACTTCTAATATAAATAGGCTTGCCATAACCCGGCTGCACCCGTGTATTTCCCGTTTTGGGGGGCCCCAGGCCCCTCCCGGCATGGGTGCAGCCCAAAAACCGGGACCCCCCCCCCCGGTTGCAGCCAAGTTGCTGCGGCCTGAAGGCCTCGCTGCCTTCCTCCTCCGCCTTGGGGAGGCGGGGAGAAAGAGGAGGACAGCGAGGCCTGCCTGGGGCGGAGGAGGTGCCTCCCTGTGCGTCCGCACCACCCTCCTCCTCCGCCCCCTCGCCCCCAGGCTTGGCGCCCGCCCGCATCATAAAGGAGGCAAAGGCGAACGGAGCCAGTGCCTCTTGCGCACGGGCGCGCGGGGAGGAGGAGAAGAGGGGGCGGAGGAGGCGGGGGAAGGTGGCGCGCCCGCGTGGGGAGGCAGGGAGGGTGGCGCGCCCGCGCGCAAGAGGCACTGGCTCCGTCCGCCTTTGCCACTCACCTCCTCCTCCTCCGCCCCCTCTTCTCCAGCAGGTCGCGCAGCCGCGTGGAGGACGAGGCAAAGCTGGAGGCAGTTTGCCTCCTGCGCGCAGCCGCACGCCACCCTCCTCCTCCGCCCCGTCCGCCCCAGCCCCCAGGCGAATGGAGGAGGGGGAGGAGGAGGAGGAGGAAAAGGAGGAGAGGAAGGAGTGAGTGGCCAGAGAGGCCTCAAGGTGGGGTTTTTTTGGGGGGGTGCTTTTAATGCTAACAAGTCTCCCTTACTTTGACAGTGATAGTGTAGTGGTGATGATGATGATGAAGAAGATATGAGTGGGTCATCTTGAGAGGCATGCATGCACTGTTTCAGAAGCTGAGAGAGTGTGACTTTCCAAAGTGCCTTTTCTGTGCGGTTTTGGTTCTGAGGCAAGGCCAATGTAAATTGCTGTGATTTTTACAAACTCATGCGCAGTGAAGAAAAACCAAAGTCCCTTGACACACACTTCTGAGAAGTACACTTGGTGCAAGAACGGTGAAACCACCTTGACATGTTCAATATGCATAGCCATGTTAAACCATGCTAAGTGTTAAACCCAAGGAGTTTGGTTATGGAATAAGCCTCTGATGCAAGAGGCCATGTTCAGTAAAGCCATGTGAAATGCCCAAATGTGCTGTCGTGTGTGTTTTGGAATGGAGGTCGGGGGTGTTTTGCCAGAAAGGGAAGTCCATTTCTGCCATCTGTCTAGAAATAATGCCCAAATGTCCTCCATTTTGATCATGCCTAAGAAACAGGCATTTATATTAACATTTTTTTTAAAAAATTAATTTTTTTGCGTGTCCTCCATTTTTAAAAATGTGTCCTACATTAGAAAAAAAATTGTCCTACATTTGTCCTACATTTGTCCCGGTTTGGAGGTCCTGACTTATGGCAACCCTAAATATAAAGGATAACTATGTGATGAGCCTTGTATTAATCTAGCACAGATAAATTAGGGTTTTGGACTACAATTCCCAGAATCCCTGATCCAGAAGAAACAGCAGCCAGATCTAGCATCTGTATTAACAAAATTGGCCATTACTTTTAGATGGTTCACTAGCAACAAAGTCAAATAGAGTCACTAGGAATTGGCTGAGGGAATCTGGGCATTATAACAATAAAAGTAGCTTTTCTATAATCTGGTTCAAGAAACACAATTTAGGTCAATTTTCTTTTAAAATGTGAACCAAGTATAGTTCTCCAACATCCTTAATGATGCCTATCAGGTTTTTTTCCCTTACTTCTGCTATTTGTGTCATGAGGGAACTGTATGTTGCAAATAATGTTCTAAACTCCTTAGGATTTTATATTTTCCAAGAAATCAGGATTAACATCATGATTGTTTTTGTGTCCCCACAGCCCTCAGTACCATCTGAAATCTGTTTTGAATCTAGCAGAGTTTAAACTTCTTACCACCTCCAGTATTTCGTTTTAAGGCTGTTAGAATACTGCCAACTTTTCAGCTTTAACATCATGCCTTTTCTTTCCTCCACCCCCACGTCTTGTGCTTAACATCCAGCCTGAAGACAAGTTTTGGAGCCTTTGAAAGCTTGCTCATGAATTTGTGACATTTTAGCTAGCCATTATAAAGATATTAGCCTTCTGTTTCAGTCAGACACAAGAAAAATAATCCGTTTTTTTCTTTTAAATTAAAGACACCCAGCAAAGCCTCAGTTCAGAATAAATGACACATAGTACTGATAATGACTCTTCTCTGAGAACAAATTGGGGTGTTTATGACAATTTCAAAAGGAGCTTCTGAGAGAAAGATACAGTTTTGATTGGAAAAGATCTTGAGGTGTGGCAGCTTTTGTAGCTATTGATGGCAGAACTCATGGGAGGGAAAAAGAAAGAGAAAGAAAGACAGAGGAAAAACATTGCTATGGTGACTATCAGGTCTTGCAGGATGCAAAATCCTCTTGGGTATGATTTCATGTTTATTGGTGGAGCTGAGTAAGAAATTCTTACTTCATGGTTTGGCCTTCTTTTGTATGCTGAGTAATCCCCAAGGAATTTAATGAAAACCAAGAAGCTAGTCACCATAGAGCTGTTTAAGCATGAGGATACTGTTGCCAGCACAGAGAATTCTTATTATTGGTGTGAGAAAGAAATCATAGTTACTCTGTGAGAATCACAAAGTCCTTTCTATATGACAAGTAAGAATTTGTTGCCTTTTATCAGTCCAAGTCTTCCTTCCTGGCATCTTTATCAAGTAATTATTATTAATTTAAGGCAACCTGTAGCTAGATACAAATTATTCATCTGACTCCATTATTTTTGGTTCTCTTTTCAGTTGTCTTTTATTATTATTATTATTATTAATTCTTTAATTTATTCTTGTATCCCCATGATTGTATGCTGTTTATTCCCATGAGTGTATGCTGTTGCCCTATTAATTTACAGAAGCCACATTATGGCTTCCCGATATGGGATAGAGATTGTTAAGTAAATAGACAAACATTTAGGTGTTAGGAGAGGAGAGATTTAAAAAGGTATGACCTCAATGTCATAGTGAATTTTGAACATTTAAATCATGTTGACCCATTTTCAAGGTAACTGATGTTCTTCTTTTCCAGGACATGTCCTATATTTCAGCCTTCTGTCCAAAACATCCTCCATTTTGAGCATGACTAACAAGCATGAATTTATAAGAGAGTTTTAAGCTTTTATTTGGTCATGTCCTACATGTTTCTTAAATGTCTCACAGTATCTCGTCCTCCTTTGCAGTTATGACATCTAATCACCCTGCCCATATTCTATATCATCTGCTTAGATATGTGTATGTAACTAGATAATGTCCCCAGTTTTTATCCCATCCTCAACCTCCTTTACCAGCTATCACCCACCCCAAGAGAAGGAAATATGTTCTGCTGGTGGTTTTGGTTCAGGTGGATAACATTGCCACCCTCTCCCATCAGTGAATGAGGCTGCAGCAGTGGCTTCACTAGGGCAGTGCAGGGAGAGTGGAGTGCACCAGATTACATTACATTTGGAGTGATACCAAAATTATTTTCATGTGTAAGAAGGTGCTGGCTCTGTCCTGGCCAGCAGGCAGGAAGGCTGGCTGGTTGGCGAGGTTCCTCCCAATGCCATGTATTTCTCTGTCCTGCAGCTTAGTCTGAGTTGTTCCTTCCTCTCCACCCCCTACTATTCAACTTCAGCCAATCTACTGTTTGCTCTGTATAAGAGCTGCCTCTTTTCTCCTCTACTGCCTTCTCTTCTACTTGCCAAGTTTGGCACATGAGATGAACTCATGCTTGTACAATCTCTCCAAGCGGCTGTTGCTTCTGGCAGTACGGTGGTGGCCAAGGAGCCAAAGCAGGGAGCAGCCAGAGAGTTGAAGGGGGAGATAAGGAGAGGCAAAATCGTCACTCCCTGAAGGGCTTCTCACTCTGTCTGCTCAAGAGAGAAACTGGAGTAGGGGTCTCTATCTACCTAAGGAGGCATCTCTCCTGCCTGAGAAGTAGAAGGAGATGAGGAGAGGTCCCAGTGAGCTAAGCACATGCTTAAAGAGGCAGAGCAGCACAGAGTTTCATTCTGCCTTCCTCCTTCTCCCACTATCCACTCTTTTCCCTCTCCCATACACCTGCCAATGTACTTAGATGCCTAATCCCCCTGCCAGTATATCTTCTCTTGAATATCACCTCTGGGACAGATAGACATAGTGGTAGTATTGGACTCGCTCCTCCTTCCTCCCGGTACTCACATATTTGATTTCCCAACGTGCGGAAACCATTCCTTGTTGCTTCTATTTTTAAAAAACTTAAAGAAAGCTGCAGAATAGCAATGAGTAGCAGCTTTATCACACTAGCAGGCAAATGGGATTCAAATGAGAGTTAAACTAAAGAAAACCAGGAAATGTCTGAAGTTTATCACACAACATTTCCTGGTTTTCTCTAGTTTAACTCTCTTTTAAATCCGGTTTGCCCACTAGTGTGATAAAGCTCTAGGTTGAAGGGCAGAGTTTGAGGACATGGACCTATGGATTTCATTAAAGCCACCCTGCTTCTTTGAGTTCTCTGCCTCTTTCAGTAATACCAGTCACTAAACAGGCTCAATGAGGCTGTCTTATACATTTCTTTTAAGGACCTTATCGCACACACATTCTGGTGACTGAAGGAGGACACTCATGTGCGCGCGCGTGCTGCAGAAAACGGAGTTTATTGCACACGAATACGTCCTCCAAGAGGCACCGTTCCGTCCCCCGGTGCGCACCCATTCGCGTCCAGTCCTGATGGGCGTGATTTTTGCCTGACGGACCTTCCCAGAACGTTTAAAATTGTGAGTGCAATAAGGTCCTAAGTCTTTTGCATTTCCAAAATTTACCTGTAGCCTTGCTGATATAAGGACTGCCATGTTACTTCTCCATACTTCTGCTGTAAGGAAGCTCAGGGGGGCAGTGTGCTTTGACCAAAGCAAAGGATCATTTCCTTTGGGTGTACAGAGAGGAAGAGCTGCAGTTAACCTGTTGCTGTTTTGTGCCATCAAGTTGTTTCCAATTTATGGTGACTCTAAGGCAAAACTATTATACAGTTTTCTTGGCAAGATTTGTTCAGATGGTTTGATATTGTTTTTCTCTGATGCTGAGAGAGTATGACTTGCCCAGGGTCACCCAGTGTGTTTCCATGGCTGAGTGGGGATTTGAACCCTGGTCTACCAGAGTCCTAGTCTAACACTCAAACTACTACACCACACTGGCTCTCCATTTAATGGCTTTCTATTAATCTCTGTATCCTAGCAATCAATACATGGTTTAAAGTAGAATGTTTAAATGTTCTTTTCATTGATTCTGCAACCTCACTTTTAAAAAGTAGGCAGGCTGGATGGCTTCAGGCCCAATGGCTGCTACACCTGGCTAAGTGTTTCAGTTTCTTTTCATACCCTTTGTTTTCTTTGTTGTTGTTGTTGTTGAAGAGTTTTAGAGAACTACTAAGGTCATTGTAGTTTATTTTGTAAGTAATTTGTCAAAGCTTTGCCCAATATACAAAGAAAACAGCTGGTCATGTGCACCTTCTTCATCCTGCTGCAAAGCACAACAAACTTTTCAGTGATAGCCTAGAGGAAAATTGAGGTTTCCTGAAGAAACAGTGTAAGGCTGGGGACTCCAGAATTATTTTTTAAGTTTGGGGAGGGGGCAACATTGGCAGGCAAGGTGTTATTCATTTTGCCTACTTGCAGATATTTTCAAGGGAAAGTCAAATTACTTTCCCCATCCATTATCATTCAAAATATGAAGATTCTTACAAGAAGAGAGAGCAAGAGGCGACTATGTAAGCAAAAATACCCCCCTCCCCCGAACACACACACATACACACACATAAACATACATATATTTGTATGTTCAAGATAGATAAGCAACAATTTTTCAGAGCCTGGATACTACATTTTTTTTTGGACTGTAATCCAGCAGCCAGCACGACCATTTCTAATTGTGGCAGAAACATAGCATATGATGTGAAACCTCCATCATGCCATTTTCTGTTTTCTTAAAAACTCTCTCAGGCTCTAACAACTATGTGCTGTTAAAATATGGGGAAAGTTTGGGAGTTGTAGCCAAAAAAGTAAGTTTTCGAAACTCTGGTCTGTACAGTGTGACACCAGTCTTAAACTGCTTTCAAAGCTCTATGAAACTTTATCAGATCAAAAATAGCATAAAATTCAAACATGCTAGTAAAAACAGCCAATATTTGGCAATCTTTAATAAGTATTAAAAACAGGATTTTATGGCAATAGCAATAGCTATTCAGATGAAAATCCACCAAAGCATACTAGTAATAATGCAGTGAACTTTATGGAACCATCAGAGGAGTGCCATTAAACTGGTTAACTGCATGACATAATGCACTTTGAGGAAATGATGTTCTAGAACTTTTACAGAACTAGCACAAACTACCATAAGTTTGGCAGACTGTTAATAAGAGAACAATTCATTATGTAGGAATTCACAAGTTTTCAGGATACAAAATATGACACCACAATTCAGCTCAAGCGGACTTCTTCAATGTGCTGAATTTTAAACTACTGCTTTGGACAACAAATACCAGGATCCCAAAATCTCCCAGGATTTGGGGGGTTGTCTATATAACATTTTCCAAGTTCTCTCTCTCTCTCTCTCTCTCTCTCTCTGATTCCCATGTATCTGAGGAAGTAGACTTAAGTATATGAAAGGTCATGCAACCAACTTCTCTATTTTGGTTAGTCTCAAAGGTGCTACAAGATCCCTTTGCATACTAATTTTCCAGACTAACATGGCTATGTCTTTGAATTCTCTCAGTGAGTGGGTAAGTGAGTAGTTGGCTTGTGTGTGTGTGTGTCCACATTGTGAGTGAAAGAATGGATTTACAATAAAAGAACAGAGCTCTCAACCTTTTTTTTTTGTCAGCAGCCTGCCTGCCTAATATATTATTTAAATATATTATATATTAATCCTTTCTCTCCTGTATGGATGTTTTGTTCCCATGAGCAACAGTACTGCCAAATGCATCCCATTAACTGTTTCCCTATAAGAATGAAGGACAGCTATTTATAGGTTGTTGTTAACTGCCCTTGAGTTGGTCTTGATTCATGGTGACCCTGTTGATGAGATATCTCCAAGATTCCCTTACTTGACTGCTCTGCTCAGGTCATGCAGGCTCAGGCCTGTGGCCTCCTCGATCAAATCTAATCATCTGGCATGTGATCTTCCTTTCTTTCTACTGTACTTTACCTTTCCCTGTATCATTGTCTTTTCCAGTGAATCATGCCTTCTGAAAATGTGGCCAAAGTATGACAGTTTCAATTTAGTCAGGGAGAGTTTAGGTTTGATCTGTTCTAGAACCCATTTGTTTGTCTTGGCCATCCATGGTATCCTCAGCACTCTTCTCCAGCACCATATCTCAAATGAGTGCCTTTTCTTTCTATCAACTTTCTTCACTGTCCTACTCTCACAGCCATACATGGTGATGGGGAATACAACAGCTTGGTCTATCCTCATTTTAGTGTCCAGATCTTTGCACTTTAGAATCTTGTTCAGTTCTTTCATAGCTGCCCTTCCCATTCCTACTCCTAGTCCTTCTTCTGATTTTTTGACTGCAGTCTCTGTTTTCATCAGGGGAGATTTTCATACCATCACTTACCGTGGGGTAAGCACTGGTAAAATGCCAGTAAAACGCTGGTAAAACATTTGAGAAGTACATATGTGTGGAAGTCTGATGCACTTCCTAAACATCAGGGAAGTGTCCCCTCACTTCCAGTGTCCCTGAATTGTTTGGGATGCAGCCATTTCCCATGAACGCAAAGTTTCCATTCATGGGAAATGGCTGCTCCCCAAATGATTCAGGGACAATGAAGGTGAGGGGATGATTCCTTGACATTGAGGAAGCGTGTCAGGCTTTCACACACACACACACACGCTTCACAAATGTTTTACTGGTGTTTTACCAGTGCTTACCTCACTGTAAGTGCTGGTATAAAAATCTTCATTGTTTGATCTGATATGGGATCTCTCTATTTCAGTTTTCTCATTATCTAGAAGGAATTCTTGTAGATATTCTGTGGTCATTGTTTTTGTTTCCTTAATGTTCAGCATTAATCCTACTTTGGTGCTTTCCTCAATTTTTCTCAGTAATTGCTTGAGGTCCTTGTTGGTTTCTGCCAGTAGTATTGTGTTGCCTGCATATCTTAGGTTGTTAATGTTCCTTCTCCTGATCTTCACTCCTCTTGCCTCTGAATCTAAGTCTGCTGTTTGTATGATATTGGTCTAATTTGCACTGCAGAAATAATGCAATTTGACACTGCTTTAACTGTCATGGCTCCATCCTATGGAATCCTGGTATTTGTAGTTTGTTGTAACACCAGAGCTCTCTGACAAAGAAAGCTAAATATCTCACAAAACTACAAATCCCAGAATTTGAATAACTAGGACGATAGTATGCAGCCTTGCCTGACCCATATATATGAGCGAAAGAGGACATGACAAGCAGAGCTAACTGGGGTTTGGCTCCTGGTAGCCCAGGCTTTCAGAACTATTTTGATGCTAGCTGCATAGCTTCTTTGTGGATTCTGTTTCTTGGTCAAGTTTAGGATTGACAGTATCCTAATAACTGGCTTATAGGTGGCATAGCAAGAACAGCAATAATCATATAAATCTGAAGGGTGTGGTTCTAGAAAATACTGTGAGGAAAGATAGGGCTGGTGATTTAACTGTTCATGCACTACAATGTGATGTTTTAATACCCTAGATGTACTTTGGCTTGGAAAAAGTGCTCAGAAGTAATAATAATATAGGTCATTGTAAGACTTTGTCACCCACATGGCTTGCCACTTGCCATGCATGCTTTTATTCCTTATAAACCATATCAAACAAACAAAAAATGGGACAAAAATAATGCCCCAATACAAGATATATGTTTTATTTTATCTGATTTTCTTTGAGTTTCATTCCACCTTGTCTTCCCTGGTTCTCACTATTTGGGTGGAACACATTTGATTCTACATACACAATAGATAGTCCTATGATCAGGGAACAATTTTTTATATCCCACAATAGACTAGAATTCTCACTGGGGTCAGAAAATACCCCACAACTCAGGCAACATCAAAACTTTGTTTATCCCAGTGTGTGAGGGTTAAGGAAAGAGTAGGAGGAGATGTTTTGACAGATCCAGATGGGGAAGCCGCTTCAAATACAGGAAGCATCTTAAAAGAAGGCATGAAAATAAACAAAGAAAAATAGTAGCAGGGCTGGCTTTATCATTAGTCAGGGTGAGGCAGCCATTCAGACAGCTGGTGTATTATAAATGGTTGTTGTTAATTGTTGTCAAGTTGGATTCATTTTATGGCAATCCCATGAATGAGAGGCCTCCAAGACACCTTGTTATTAACAGTCCTGCTTAGGATTTGCAAACTTGGGGTCATGGCTTTTTTGATTGAGTCTATCTACCTGTGCTTTATGACCAGTATCATCTTTTCTAATAAGTCATGTCATTTTATGATATGTGAAAAGGATGATTGGCTCAGTTTAGCCATTTTGGTTTCTAGAGAGAGTTAATTTGTTCTCAAACCGATATATTTGTCTTTTTGGGCAGTTCATGATATTCGTAGGACTTTCCTCCACACCACATTTCAAATGAGTTTATTCTTTATCTGCCATCTTTATTGTCTGTCCAGATTTCACAACCATACATTAGAGATACGACTCTTCACCAAATTAGTTCTTGAAGGAAGCAAGGAATACTTTTAACAATTTTCTTCCTCCTACAAATATGTCTTTTAAAAATGCAGTTTTCAAGGATTATGTGCAATCTTGACTGACATGCAGATATGCATTTTCTCCACAGAAAACAGCAACAAAGGTAATGCACTCTATTGCCCACAATCACAGCAAAGGAGATGTGCAGCTTTATTCCCCATAATTTATCGGATATAATGGATCTAATGATGAGCAAATGAATAAACCAATGAATGAGTGAGGAGGCACCCAGCCCTTGCAAATATAGCCTGAATATTAAAAATAATAATAATTAAAAATGACAACACACTCCAGGCTTGTCAGATTAGTCCCAACTCCAGTTAGCCTTCTCACCCTGCTCCACCCTGATCCTGACATATGTGTTAAAAATACTTTCCCCAAAAACTGTGGAGTAAAAAGAGCATTTTTAAAATTTGTATTAATGCCTAAAAGAAACAGTGTCACTGTGAAGCAGGGGCATATGTTTATGTTGCTACAGAACAGAAAAGAAAGTGAGTACCTTTGCCTGTGTAAACAACCCCTAAGTGATGAGGCTCCAAAAGATAAAGGAAAGAATCAGGCAGTGCATTGAAATAAGACTGAAAATGAGATGGAGTTTAGAGAAACATCAGGAGAGATAAGAGTACAGTCATAGCTTTGAAAAGCAAGCAGTAAGAATGGGAAACTGATGTGGAAAGTGGAGACACACAGACAGTTGAAAAACAAGTGTGACATGACAGTTGCAGTCAGAGAGAAAATTATACCAGAAGACTCATTCAGAGAGGAAATTGTAAGTAGGAGACTGTAACAGGCAAAGAAGTTTTGAGAAGGATGTATGAAAGGGGGTGAGGGATCATGGTCCTGGCTGCAAAATAACAATAATAATAATAATTCTGCAAACCAAATGAAAATTTCCGTCATTCCCCATATTTCTAGCATTGCAATAGCTTATAAACAAACAAACAAGTTTCATTTATATACCGCTTCATAATGCCTAAGCAGTGTCTAAGCAGTTTACAACTGTAAGCTAATTTGCCCCCAACAATCTGGGTACTCATTTTAGCGACCTCGGAAGGATGCAAGCCTGAGTCAAGCTTGAGCCCTTTTGCTGGTCTTGAACTCGCAACCTTGTGGTTTTGAGTGAGTGGCTGCAGTACAGGCATTTAACCACTGCACCACCATCTTAAAATTGTTGTTGTTGCTGCTGCTGCTGGTGTGTCCCTTCAAGTCATTTCCAGTTTATGGTGACCTGAAGGTGAAAGTATCAACAGTTTTTCTTGGCAAGATTTGTTCAGAAAGTGTTTGCCCTTGCCTACTTCTGAGACTGAGAGTGTGTGACTTGCCCAAAGTCACCCAGTTGGTTTCCATCCATGAGTAGGAGGTTGCTATTAAAGTTATTAAGGAATGTGAACACAGTCAGTATAAGGCTTCTGAGTGTGAATGGTTTTCAATGTCTCACTCTCCTCAATTCTAGAAGTTTGAAGACTGAAGAAAAAATTCATTTAGGCTGCAGAATTCTTGCTTAGGGGCAGTGTCCTTATTTTGCACCCCCTTGTAAATGTAGCTGCACTTGTTAGTAATTTTTGGCAAGAAATAAAGGGAAATTGCTAATAATAATAATAATAATAATAATAATAATAATAAAGATTTATTTATAGCCCACCCAATAACGAAGAATCCGGGTGGGTTACAACAATAAAATACATAAATTACAATAGAGTTAAAAATCAAACCCTAGACCTACCACCCCCTCCCCCCATACCCAGTACTAAAACAGAATTAAACAATAATAGTATTTAAAACATTAAAAACATTAAAAGCATTTAAAAAAAGGCAGAAACATAGGCGGGGAAGAATAGACAAATGAGGGGACAATATCTCTATATCTGGGGAGGGTAACTAAGTTGGAAAGGAGAATTTTCCAAAAGACACTGACATGAGCAATAGCAGCTAAGAAAAAAAAATCATCTAGATGACTAACAGGAGAGTGGCCTACTTATCTCTGGCTTGTCCCACTGTTTCTCCTCCATTTCACCTCCATTTCACAACAGTCTGCACGTCTTCATTTGAGGCTTTTCTGTTTTTGCAGCATGGACATCATATTGTACTTTTACCGCAATGAGATCATACTGTCCTTCTGCAGCACAAACTGCGTAATATTGTGCACCTTGGAAAGGCAATCTCTCCCCAGGATAGCCCTCCCCATTTTTTTGTTATTATCTGCATGGAATGTGATTGTAGGAGTCTCATGAGCATCTTCTCAATATAATTAACAATGAATAACCTGGAAACAGAGTTAGGAGGGCAATGATGCAACAAACCTGGGTCTCTCCAACTGATGCACCGTCAAACAATCCTGGAGAAACGGTTGCATGAAGTAGTGTCTGAAGAGGTTACAGTTCCATCTGTACGGGGAAACAAAGCCACATTTCCTGGCAGTGGTTTGTTTGAGTCCACAGCTTTTACAAAATACCACTGCAAAGGAGGAGTTGTACCTTTAGGTGTACCAGGATCAGCTATATGACATTCTCCATGCAGCTATATTGCTTGGCTCATTCCATGAGGAGGGCACCTCAGCCAACTCCATTTTCTTTCTCATTGTCCTCCTAATTCCTTCTTCATTCTTGTTGCTGTTTTATTGGGGGCCAGCTGTAATCTCTATCTTTAGGTTGACATCCACTGACTTCCCAGGATAATGAAGTTTCCTGGTTGGGTAGCATCCTTTGTCTTATAGTAGCACTTGTCTTCCAATGGTTTAAATTTACATAGTGCCTTTTTCTGCAGATCACATATCTGTACGCTAACTATATTTATCCCATGACACCTGCAGGCAGACCTTCTCTGAGTAACTGATCCGAGAAAGAGATGATGAAGCAGGCATGGTTCCCCACTGTCTCTTTGTAAAGAGACTGAAGCATATTTGCTGTATGGTTGCCAATCTAGCATGAGTTCTTTAGAGTACTATTTTGGGTACCTGGACTCCCAAGGTTGCAAACAACAGTATTATCTAATAGACAGACCAACAAAAGCACTCCACTTAAGAATGTCTTAAGCTTTAGACTGTTAGAGATTTGTATTACAAGGGAATAAACATTTAGCTTTATAATTCTTTTAATATATGTATTATGTAAAACAGAGGTTATTATACAGTAAAAGCCAGTGTGGTGTAGTGGTTTGTGCATTGGACTATGACTCTGGAGACCAGGGTTTGAATCTCTGCTTGGCCATGGAAACCCACTGGGTGACCTTAGGCAAGTCACACTCTCTAAGCTTCAGAAGAATGCAATGGTAAACCCCCTCTGAACAAATCTTGCCAAGAGCACACCCCATGATAGGGTAACCATAAGTTTGAAACAACTTGAAGGTACACAGCTATAAAAACGGGTGGACAAAATGTGTCCCTAGGGTCATTTTTGTGTCTCCCAGGGGCTCTCAGGGGTTATTTTTTCCCCAATTTCTTTTTTTAAAAGATATTCTGCTGTAAAATGCCCTATATGACCTCTGGGTAAAACCAGAAGTAAACTGGAAGTTACTTTTGATCACTTTCTGTTCTGAAAAAAGACCTCTCTTGAGCCTAAAATGGTCCATGGGGGGTCTCAAAACATGGTGAAAATGCCCCCAACAGCTCCTAGATGGCATTGGGGACATTTGAGGGAAAAGAAAATTTTGGAGCTTTTTTCTTTTGACAGTGGAACATATAGTCATGTGGTGAGGTGCGTCAAGATCTGCTGGGGGGCCATCTCTAGCCTCCTACAGTTTCCTACCCAGGATTTAAAACAATTAGCTTACACATGCCTTGGAGATGTAACCTGGACAGTTTCAGTTTAGGTACATTATGTTTCACAGAGATCATATAGTCTAGCACATTTCCTCTAAAAGGAACATTTTCAATACTTACAAGGTGCATGGTACTTATAGTACATGACACATGGTGTTCGTAGTACATTTTCAGTCGCAAGATTTACACAGTTATTGGTAATACATTAGTTCTTTTTTTTATTAAATCTTTATTCTAATTAAAATTGTATGTTTACATTCAGCAAAGAAAGAAAATAATTATTCACACTTATAGCTCAATGTATCTTACAATTCTATACACAATACCCAAAAAACCCACAGTTCATACTGTGCTTAACTTTGCTTGTTGCTTATATTTAATGAAAAACAGACTTCTTTTTGTCTTCTTTTTCTAAGAGATATTCAAATACACACACACACACACACACCAAAAAGACAATGCTATCTTTTTTTTTTTTTACGGATCCTGATTTATGTCAGTTTGTCTTAGTTTCTTCAGGCTTTTATCTTTCTTCCTTGCTGCTTTGAACTGCACTCTGACTACAGTGCTCCCTCGGGTTACGAAATTAATTCGTTCCGCGGCTAATTTCGTAACCCGAAAACCTTCGTAACCCGAATTGCCATAGGCGCTAATGGGAAAAAAAGCCGCGGCTCTGCCGCGGCTCCATTTAAAACAGCGCCGGCGTTTTTTCGTAACCCGAAAAAACGTTCGTAACCCGAAACAATAAATCCCTATGGGATTTATTCGTATCCCGAAAAATTCGTAAGCTGGGTAATTCGTATCCCGAGGTACCACTGTATATTGTTTTTGAAATAATATAATAGTATTTTAAATTAATAATTATTATAAAATAATGATGGAGAATATAGAGATATTATTCTTACAGCCATCTATTTTTACAAAATTCCAATAATTTTTCCCAATCTGTACTAGAGGCATTTAACAGTATTCCTTCTATTTGTTCGGTTAACTTGTCCATTTCTATATTATCCTCACATTAGTTTGGTGAGGCATCATACATCTCATGTTTCATCTGTTGAAGAATTTCACATCTTATAAACATATTTTTGTACATTTCAGTAATCATAGCATTTCTAATACATTGCATTATTTCATCCTAGCTACAGGGACTATTTCTACCTCTGTCGTCTATGGATGGGCATTTTAATCAGAGTTTTACTAATGTTACCTATATTCTATAGGATCTGCATACCAGCCTGTGGGTTTTACATCTTCAGCATTGTACTTGTAGGTGACTGGCCCCTAAATAATGTAGAAGAAGCTGGAATTTGGGGGCATCCAATGGCATCCAGACAAGAAACAAGATACACGTTTCAAAATGCTCAAAAGATTATTGTTTTATTCATATGAAAAAACTGCACAAAATTTGATGTTTTATTAATAGAAAAGAGTCCTGCTGAAAAGATGGTTGATTTATTAGTAGAAAAAGCCTGAGAGTTTGTACTAATAAAACAAGTGGTTGGTTTTTTTTATGTATCCCTAACTGCTGTAGCCTGACAGCTTTAGCAGATGCTACATATATTGGTTACCTGTGTCTCAACCAATTATAACAAGAGAATCTTGCTTCTCAAAAGAGATCATTTTGGAAAACTAAAAATGCCAATATGGCTTCCTGCCTAGGCTTCCTTCTACCTTTACACAGTATTTCTAGTCTCTTGAGGAAGCTGTGTCCGAGGAACCAAAATTGACTTTTGCTTATCTGACCAGTTGTGAAGAAGGGCTCTTCTACTAATAAAACAATCATCTTTGAGCCCAGAAGCAGAATCCAAAACCTCCACATTTAATACTCCCTGTCTTTTCCGTAGGCAAGTACCTTCCAGAGCTCTGATTTCTAAAATGCAAAGTATGAAATGTAACAGATACATTATTATTAGTGTCAAATCATAACAGTTTTCCCCTAACAGAGAAATATGGGGGGAACTAATGACTATTCCCTATCCTGATCCCCTCAGAACCACCGAGGACCACATTCTTTCATCATCACTCCTGCCAAATATGAGTCTATCTATCTGGTGTGTGGTTTTCCACTATTTCTACTGCCTTCTACCTTTCCTAGCATTATTATCTTTTCCAATGAGTCATGCCTTCTCATGATGTGGCCAAAGTATGACAGCCCCAGTTTGATTATCTTAGGTTCCAGGGATATTTCTGGCTTCATCTGCTCAAGAACCCATTTGTTTGTCCTCTTGGCTCTCCACAGTATCTTCAGTGCTCTTCTCCAGCACCACAACTCAGATGTCTTGATTTTCCTCTTATCTGCTTTCTTCACTCTTGCATCTGTATATAGTATTTCCCATAATGGGGAATACAATGGCTTGGATGATCCGTACTTTAGTGTCCAGTTGTATATCTTTGCTCTTTATGGTCTTATCTAGTTCCTTCATAGCTGCCTTTTCCATTCCTAGTCTTCTTCTGATCTCCTGAGTGCAGTCTCCATTCTGATGAATGTTTGATCCAAAGTAGAAAGCTCTTTAACTATTTCAATTTCCTAATTGTCTAGGTTGAATTTGTGAAATTCCTCTGAGGTCATTATTTTTGTTTTCTTTATATTCAGCATTAAGCCTGCCTTTGCACTTTCCTCTTTGACCTTCCTTAGTAAATGCTCCATGTCTGTGATTTTTTCCGCTGGCAGTATGGTGTCATTCACATATCTTAGATTGTTCATATTTCTTCCTGTCTTCACACCTTCTTTTTTCCAAGTCTAAGCATGCTCATTGCATACAAGTTGAACAGGTCTACTCTAGCTGAAGCTAGACAACAGGATTTGGGTATTATATTTATACTGTCCCCTACCAACAGCTGCTGTAGATTGTTTTCTGTTCAAAGCAGAGCTTGAAAATGTTTTTTTTTATTAGACTACAACTCCCATGTGTCATTAAAAGATATGCATGCAAAGGTTTTAAAAAGTAGAGCTTGGGAAAATATATGTATGTTCTGTTCAATACAGAGTTTGGAAAACTGCATTATGAACCAGAGAAATCTTTTCTCATTTGTGTTTGACCTGATGTATATTATTAGAATGGCATTTTCTGGGCAAAAGTGACTGATGCTTCATGTATTGTGCTTAATGACATCACCGAGAGATGGCCCCAAGTCTCAGTTTTTGACCCTGAAATCTTAGGACCTGGGATTTTCTGACCTAGCAATTCTATTCACATGATCATCTGCCTCCTGTGCCAAACCAACTTGTGTGACTTTGGGTGCTATGCAACCTAACTCGGATGGGTAGAAAGCTATTTGCTACTCTTTCTCAGGCTACAAAATGTCTTGGGTGAATCTCCATTGGTGGATTTAGTCCCTCACCCCATTTCCCACCTCTATATAGATGTGTTGATTTTCTTAGCGGGCAACACATGTACAGCTAAACAACTATGTCTGTACCAAGTTGGATCAAGAGCTGTGTAATCTACCAGAAAAGATTTTTTGTCATAAAAAATGGGCAAAGGAATGTTATTATAAGAAAAGAAAACTTGAATGGAAGCTAACAATGTAAAAATTGCATCCTGAAGTTATTTCAGAGCAATTCCTGGCATTCCTGTCTGTCACTATCTTTTTTTAAAATTACAACTGCCTGGAGCAACATAGTTTGAAAATTGAAATAGTTTCTTTCCTCACCAGTTTAGCTACTGTGTGCACATCTGTGATATATATTCCACATATCTTTTATACAGGAGATGGTTGGGAATATAAATAGTTTACGGTCCTAGGAAATCCCAGTTCTGCTAATGTGAAGGATTAGTGTGCTTGTAAAATTCCACCTTAAAACTAATTTAATGTGTCTGCGGCCAATTTTTTTTTTAAAAAAGAGATGCTTGGCTGAACAGTGACACATAACATTTGGAGCTAGTTGTTCCACATCTGGAATCCAAATGTTAGACATGATATAAATAAGCCAGCACAACAAACCAGCTGGGCGTTTTACAGCCAGAAACACAAGCAACATGGACCTCTGTCTTCTTTCTGTGTTCTTGCTTCTGCTCACAGGGGCTTGGGGCCAATATGGGGACTATTACCACTCCTATGGGGGTGATGATGACTGGGTCAATGTGTATCGGCAGGGCTTCAACTTCCAGTGTCCACATGGGCAAGTAATAGTGGCAGTGAGGAGCACTTTCAGCAAAAAAGAAGGCTCCGACCGACTCTGGAACTATGCCTGCATGCCTACTCCGCACAACTTGGGAGAGCCAACAGAGTGTTGGTGGGAAGAGATCAACAGAGCAGGACTAGAATGGTAGGAAAATCATGTTTTCATTTGCTTTAGGAGATGACAGCAGAAACCAGTCATCTGATGCATTGTCAGCCTGATGCAGTAGATAATAATTGCAATGTATGCAGTGGTCACAGAAATGCATGTTAATGGAATAGTGATCTGCTTAAGCTGGTCAGTCCAGCAATCTGTAGTAATGATCCCACTCCTTATTTTCTTGATGGGGCAGCCACCAACCCTGCCCCATTCTTTTGGAGAGCTGCATTGTAGATGTTCTCATATCTATACCCTCGTTCACAAAAACTTTAGTTGCTGATTGGCAAGAGTTTTACTTTATTGTAATGAATCTTTGCTTCTCACATATAGATTCATTTCTTTTGTCAGTCTATTGGTACTAGCTAAACAGATAGTGGAAGTAGCAGGAAAACATGTACAATCTGACTGACTAGAAAAAGTTATAATGCCAAGGTGAGAGGGGAAGGAGTACACAGCAATTAAAATTCTATTTAATCGTCTTAAACTCAGCTAAAAGAACTGTTGATCTCTGCCTGACATTTCAACAATTTGAACAGCTCATCCAGTACAGAATCAGCATATAAATTAAGGACGCTTGTTGGAAGACACAGAAGAATTTTAAGTTTGGATTCTATACTTAATGACTTGGCATCAAATTCCTTCAAACTCATCAGAATGATCTACTTCTGTAACTGCTGGAAACATGCTAATCTACCACCTCAAAAGATATATTATTTTACATTTTCAGTTCCCAGGTTCTCTTTGTATTATTTATATATAATACTGGGTCATGTAGGTGCACTGAATTCCCCCATATCTTTATATATATATAAAAACAGTAACAATAGTTTTAAAAGACTAATATATCTCAAAACATTTATCATTTAGGACTAGATAATTTTAAACCAGTTAAAACAACTCAAAATAATACCGATCATAGTATATATACAAATTGGATAAAATGAATTAGGCCCTGAAGGTTTTAATAACAAGCCATTTTTTGACTTGGCATCAGAATGACATGGGTATTGGTGCCACTCAGGCTTCTCATTTTTAATACGGTTTTTTTAAAATCCATAATAATACACAGATAACAAACATACATACATACAAGCATGATTAAAATATAATTATTTTTAGGGCTTTACAGCAATTCTATGCATAGTTTCCTGGGCATGAGTTCCATAAAACTCAGTGGTACTTCCTTAATTTTTTACAGCATGTGTTCAGCTAGTAAAACACACTGAATTTTAACCAAAGATCTTCATCTAAATGAAATAATCTGTGACCTTTTAAACTGCTGGTGTGAAGTAGAAACTCCATCAAAAGAAAGAAAAGACGCATCTAGACTCTGATTATTATCCTAATTCTGATATCCTCTCTGCTAATGTGAAAGCTTGATTGTTTTTGAAACTACTGTAACACATGAAAGTGTACTAATAATTCCATTCATTCGTCAGAGCAAGGAGAGTCCACCAATTACTCTAGTACTCTAGCAGATGATACATCATGGCTGCTTTGTAAAAAGCTATATTGTTGTTCAAGTCATTTCCAACTTATGGCAACCCTGGGGTTTTCTGAGACTGAGAGTGTGTGACTTGCCCAAGATCATCCTATGGCTTTCCCTGGCCAAGCAGGGATTCAAACTCTAGTCTCCAAAGTTGTAGTCCAATGCTCAAACCACTACACCATGTTGTCTCTGAATGAAAAAAGTTATTCTTCTCCACATTCCCCTTCCCCCTTCCTCTGTTCCGCAGGTAGTCATATACCAGGATACTTAACAGTTTAGATGCACACATTCTTATCCTTTAATATCCTTCTGCCAAAATATAAAGCTGAACAAAAGACAAACTATCTTCCTAGAAACCCATGACCCATTTGCTTAAAGATGATCATATTAATGGAACTCCACCAAAGATTTTCACATCTGTTACTAATAATGTTCATCTTTACATGTGTCTCTTGGCTTTGTTCATATTCCTTTGGCACAAAAGGAGGGCCTGCAAGAGATGGGTTTCTCTATTTCTCTGCTGAAAGAAGATCTGAAACTGTGTCCTTAAAAAGGAGCTTCTCCCCCACCCTCATGTGCATAAGTGTGAGAGAGAGAGTGTGTGAGGGGGGGGGGGGTGCTTTAATGTTTATGACTCTCATTATGAAATTTTACATTCAGCTGTACATTTCTCCATGTATGCACAGAAATGCACAATCAATATCAACAATATCTTGTGTGAGAAACCACTGCAGTGTGAGAGCTAAAGCAGTTCAAGAAATAATTTTAACTATGAATATTCAGTTATTTTCCATCTAATCACAAGCCTCCAGTGTCAAATACTTTATATTATTATATCATTGCAACAACTTTAGATAAAATAGGCTAGGCAAAATCTACTCAAATCTACCAGTCAGGTTCAGGGCTAATCAAGGATTTTACCCTGAAACCTCTTGCTTCTCAGCCTAGGTCTCTCCCCATAGCATAGTTGAGGCCATAATCAAATGCATTATGTGTGTTTACGTCGGCAGGGGTGGTGGTGGTGGTGGTGATTTACAGTTATTAAAACTTGAAAAATCTGTTCAACTAGATGGGACATTGAGACACAATGGTGCATAGCCACTGGCAAGAATGAATACCATGCCCAATTGGATAAGTTGCAATTCCAGTCTAAGACTTTAAAAATCTTTGTCCATGATTTAGCCATGGAGTTTGTGATAATATAAGATGTCACAATAACTTACTGTAAAAATAGTCAATGTAATTAGCTGGGCTGGTTTGATTCAGATTCTTTTTCTCTCCCAAAAATGTATCTTAAAGTATCTGTCTTTTTTTGCCTTACTGACAAGATGGAAAGAAAACATAAAGTAAGAATAAGAAATTATTAGTAACACAAGGCTACAAAGGCAAGTGAGGTAATGCTCCTTCAGAAGGCTTCTGGTTTTCATTCAACAAATTGAAGATGAAATTCAGATCAGACTTTTTAAGCTAGCCTTACAGAATACATTTTGCCCATGCCACCTTTGTGCCAGTTTGCAATAACAATTTCCTTGATGTAGGTAAAAAGTGTGATACAGCCAAGTTGTTAACTCCAGGTATTATTTTAAGATGATATTCCACAGTAAGCCTAACAGTTCGGGAGAAAAGGAAAAGCATATGAAATAGTCTTGTTCAAATAGTAGTCTGGCTTTGATAATAAAGCAGTACTAGTAATTTATCTGCTAGGAGTTTGGAAGACAAAATACAGGAAATACTGCCTATGGGAAATAATTTCACAATTTTTGATGCAGTTGAAGCTCCATTATAAGTACTGATAGATCTGGCTTCCCACAACATACTTGTAAAAAACACTCATTGCTAGTCTACGTAAATTCTTCATTACTGAATGAATCCTCACCCTTGCCAATGGGGGCTGAAATCCTCGTGATTTCCTAAGTGTTGTCTGCAGAAGCACTAGAGTTCTCTGGCTGGGAATTCTAAATGCCTCTCCTTATACTATAAATCCCAAGATTCCATGGGACAGAACCATGGCAATTAAAGTGGAATCTTAGCCCAATAACTGTCTAGTGTCAAAGAGCCTAGTTGTTGCCTCACTACCCACAGGCACAGGACGGAGCTTTTGAACCTACAACTGTGAAAAGTCATTTTTTTGCCCACATCTCCCAGAATTTCTATTTACAGGTGACCTCCAAAGCTGAAAGTCATTTCTGAAAAAAAGGACAAAAGAGAGCACAGGGTTTCATAAACTTTCCATTCACAAATTCATATACCCGTATTTTCTGGCGTATAAGATGACCCCCAACTTTTTCAGTTAAAATTTAGAGTTTGGAATATACTCGCCGTATAAGACTACCCCTCTTCCAATACAAACCAAATAAAAATTTAAAAAACATCAGGTTTGATTTCAATATGGTAATTTTAATTCAAATGCTTATGACATGCAGGTATTTAGCAGGAAAACTTGTATACAAAGCCTGCTTTGATTGGTCAGCTCTTGCTGCCTGCTCAGCCCTCTCTATCGCCAAGACTATCAGAGCGGTAATGCAAACACAGCTCTTTTTTCCATACCCCGGGCGTCCCGGATGCCTGCAGCTTGCTCCGCCCTTCACTTTTACCTTCCCAGTGAGGCTCCCCCTCACCTCGTCATCAGGACTGCATTAAGTCACTTCTATCCACAAATCCTGGTGAGTGGATTTTCTTCTACCGTACTTGTACAGCGCCGCCCTTGCTGCTTTTATACAGTTGCTGCATATGGCAGGGATGCAAACGTGGCTGGTTTTGAGCTTTCCCCACCATATGCGGCGACCGCAGATTCTCCAGTCTGGCTCGGAAGTTTCAGCACCCGCCCTATAAGATAACACCTGGTGTATAAGATGACCCCCAACTTTTGAGATTTTCCTGGGTTAAAAAGTAGTCTTATATGCCAGAAAATACAGTATATCAGTGCAAACTGAGAAAGAATTTGCTACTAAAATGTAATTGGAAATATATTCTTTCTCACCATAGTGAAGAAGATACAGATGGCCTTCTGTATGTTTGCCTACTCAATCTACTGCCCAGCTTCTAAGGTCTTTGCTTTCCCTTTCTTATAGTTTTCTGCTTAATCTTTAAACATGACTTGAACTGGCCAGCCATTCAAATAAAGAATGTTTCCAGATAGAGGACTGTCTTTTGTAAAGTGAAACATATGGTATGCAGTTAAGCAAAATGGACAGTAATTTGTGACACGTATGGCCTATGATTTATTGTTAACTTTCAATAACCTTCCACAAAGTGCTTGGAATTTGAAAGTGGATTTAAAAAAAAAATCATTTTGTGTTGATTTCAGTTTGGTGTTTTCTCTTTACAGGTATCAAACATGTTCAAATAATGGACTGGTGGCAGGATTTCAGAGCCAGTATTTTCCATCTGTACTTGATCGGGAGTGGCAATTTTATTGCTGTCGCTACAGCCGAAGATGTCCATATTCATGTTGGTGAGTTTACAGAAACATTTGTAATGTACTGAGAATACATTATCAGTATGAAATCAATTTGCCAGAGCTGAAGAGTCCAGTGCAGAACAGCCTATCAGCAATGGGAATGATAGAGGGAATAGAAATTAGGTGCTTGCAAACCTCAGTGTAAAGAATACATTAATATTACCCTGGAAATGGTATAATTTATAATGAATAAAATATATATGATGCACTTTCATAATTCACTCTTCTCTTTAAAGTATTTCACATATTTTGTTTGTTCCTTTGCTGTCTCTGGAGTAGTATTGATCAAGTACAAATATCAAATCAAATTGATCAAAACAAATATCCTAAGAATTTTTAAAAGTGTTCCTTTCTCACCCATCTTCTTGGAGTAGAAGAGAAAAATGCATCTATTTAATACCCTTCCTTCCTTTCTGTGATCCCATATTGATATAACGGTAGGATGCATGCATGCATATATAGATATTGTGTTGTTGTCATATACATTTTCATACATATGAGCTTTTGTGGCATTTTGCAACAGACATATTCAGTTCATGGTTGTGCAAATGGAGTTCTATAAGTGTAACCATTTCACATAAGCCTAAATTCTGTTGTTAGTCTTGACTAGAGTAAAGCCACTGAAACAATTGGATTGAACTATATGTTGGCTCACCATTCAATCATTCATTCAATGGGTTTCTTCTAACTGGGATTCCAGTTGTGTAAATGGACATTATTGGATGGCACATAATTATTCATCAGTGCCTTCAATATGCCACTTTATTCACAGGGATTTCAGAAATAGCCATTGTGCAATCCCCACTTTACAATGGGATGATAAGCAGGCACATTAGCAGATGCACAATCAGTCACATGATGTTTGTATTCACCAGAAGGATGGTATAAAGCAACAACTATGTCACTATGGGAATGTAGATTTACTCAGTGCCAGCATGATGTAGGGATCAAGGTAATATTGACCATTTTTGATGTGGATGTTGAAGTTACACCACCGATCTCCTGGCCTTGACCCTACATTCATCTTACAAAAACCTCTGTCTGGCTCATTTGTATTTCTAATTATATAAATGTTGGTGGACCCCATTTTCTTATGGCATAATTCCATGCATATTTAAAAACAGGTTGCAGTGGGGCTTGTTCCTAAATAATTTAGCACAGAAGAGCAGTCTTGTGTTATTTCTGCATTTTTAAAAAAATCAGGCTTAATAACTTAGCATTGATGCAAAGTGTTGAGCAGCTGAATTGTTGAAACTACTTAGGGTTCCCAAACTTTTAGATGGGTTAAAATGCAAATCCCATCACATACACCCCGGCAGCATGACCATATTATGTATGGATAATGGCAAAACTAGCTGGAGAACACTGGGTTGACATAGGGTTGCCATATCCCGCCTGGCAGCGGGACTTTCCCAGTTTGGAGTGGGTCCACACGGTCCTGCCCGGGTTTGGCCCACCCCCGGGATCCCCCCCAGCGACGGACGCCAGGCAGGGAAAGGAGCCTCACCTCAGTGAGGTCCGTTCCCTGCTTGGCCTCCTCCGCCGACAATGGAGGCGCCCAGAGGCGGCCCGACAGGGGAAAGAGCCTTTCCTCTTCTTTCTCCTCCTCCTCTTTTTCCTCCTCCTCTCCTCCTCCTCCCCTTCTTCTTCTTCTTCCTCCTCCTCCTCTTCTTCCTCCCCTTCTTCTTCTTCTTCTTCCTCCTCTCCTCCTCCTCCCCTTCTTCTTCATCTTCTTCCTCCTCTTCTTCTTTTTCCTCCTCTCCTCCTCTTCCTCCCCTTCTTCTTCATCTTCTTCCTCCTCCTCTTCTTCTCCACCTTTTCTTCTCCTCCTCTTCTTCCCCTCTTCCTCCCCTTTTTCTTCCTCTCTACTTCCTCTTCTTCCTCCTCCTCCTTTTCCCCTCTTCCTCCTCCTCTTCTTCCTCCTTTTCTTCTTCTCCTCTTCCTCCTCCTCTGCTTCTTCCACTCTTCCTCCTCTTCTTCTGGTTTTTGGCCAGAAAGGGAAGCACATTTCTGCCATCTGTCTAGGAATAATGCCAAATGTCCTCCATTTTGATCACACCTAAGAAACATGCATTTATATGAAAAAAAATTTAAATCATCAATTTTTTGTGTGTCCTCCAATTTAAAAAATGTGCCCTACATTTGAAAATTTTTTCCTACATTTGTCCCACATTTGCCCCGGTTTGGAGGTACTGACTTATGGCAACCCTAGGTTGACATAACTACTTTACTCACCTACATGCTTTTTAGTTGTGCAACTAAAGTAAACTTGCTTCTTAAAATAATTAAACAATTCAAAATATCTAAGACAAACAAAGCTGAGCAAGAAGGGTTCAGTTATATATTCATGAAATGCTTATGTGCCTTTGTCTAGCCACCTATTAACCCACATGCAGCAACAATGCATACAAGTCTAGAATTTAAATAAACAACAATCTTGAACTTCCCCCAATAAAATCTTCCAAACTTCCATCCTTGTGTGAGTTGATGTTCTGCAGGGCCTCTCAGTAATGTCTCTTTTTTCTGCCAAAGCTCTGTCTTATAATGGAGTCCTGCCAAAGTCTGTCTTAGCAGGAGATGCTCTCTGTTAAGGTATTGGCCACCATGAAGATGTGCTTCTAGTGATGAAGGAATTTCTTTTATATTTCTGTGAGTGAGAAAGAACACTACTACAGCATATTTAATTTCATTTTCCACCTTGAAGCCTTTGCATGGGTCCAGATGTAGCTATAGTGTAGTCCCATTGAGCTGAACCTCAAGTAACTTAAATTTCATTGGTTTCGATGAGTTTGCACTGCATATTACCAATACTTAAGTCCAATTGCTTGTCTCAGTTAGGATAGGGATACTGAATGATAAATCAATATTTATCAAAATCAATAACTCTGATTGGTTCAAGGGGGTCTGTTTTAAAAGAGCTTATCGCTCACATTTTTAATCTGGTTCAGACATCCCAAGCTGGAGCTGGGATGAACGATGGAGTCGAGGATTATCGCTCGCTAAATTGCCACCAAACCACCATCAACCTGGGTCCCAGCAGGGACCCAGATGCACTCCACCAGCACTTTTTAGAAGTCGGAAGGTTTCCAGCTTCTAAAAAGTGCTAGCAGAGCGCGGTTGGGACCCGGCTTGGACCCAGGCTGATGGCAGGTGGCAGTTTGGCAGCAGTTTAGTAAGCAATAATCCCCACCTCCATCCCATGTCCTGGCTCCATCCTGGGAGGCTTGAACTGGATTTAAAAAGTAAACAATAAACTTCTTAAACTGGGACTAGCATTTTGAATTTAGACATAAATCTGGTTCCGGTCCTCTGGTGTATAAATATTGCCTTATCTTGAGGCATATGATTTACTATGAATCTTAAAGGATGATTTATACAAATTTTACAAGCAGGGCCAGCAACTAGGTCTGTACCACACCCACAAAAAACTCAAATACCTCTATATTATTATTATTATTATTATTATTATTATTATTATTATTAACCTTTATTTATAAAGTCCCTCTTAAAATGGCAACAGAAAGTGACATCATATCATTTCCTGTTGCCATTTTGAGAGGAATTGTAAAGGAAAAGAGAGCTATTTAGACAGAGTTCTGGGATGCTTATGAGTGTGGGGTGACAGTATTTTCACATATTTTAATGTATTTGACAGACTTTCTGTGTGGTTTGGGGGCAAACATGGGGGCCTAAGGGTTTTGAGGGATAAATAAGCATACTTTTCAACATGAATCCTTGAACCGTTATTATTTCCACTTTACAAATTCAAAGCTAAGTTTCAGAGCTAGCAGACTGATTGAGCAATGTCCCCCCATGAATCAAGATTAAATCAAAGAGTCCTTATGAATGCATATTGGCCACTGCAACACAGTGGGATTTTATAAAGCCAAATGTATTTGGAATACTGTTTGTTGGCAGGTACTTTAACTGACCAATCTCACTTCTATGCAGCTATTTGTATTTCCATACCACAGTTTACAAGCTGAACTGAGGTTTTTTTCCTTTTATCAGAAACATTTTTATTTAACACTGCTGAGTTGGAAAGTTGGTTAAGGGGTACTTCCATGGGAAAGGCTACCCCATCCAGCTATGTTTTATGGTTTTGTGCTGAGAGTCCAACTGCAGAGTTTAGAAACATTCATTTTTTGACCACAACTCCCAGAATCCCACATCTAGCTTGGTGCGTGGATGTGCTGGCTGGGGAATTCTGGGATTTCCACTCACCCCCCCCCCCCAAGAAATATTGCCAAGCTCTATCCTGGTGTCATCTTGGCATTTGTATGAA
The DNA here is from genome assembly GCF_019175285.1 of Sceloporus undulatus. Taxonomy (NCBI): domain Eukaryota; kingdom Metazoa; phylum Chordata; class Lepidosauria; order Squamata; family Phrynosomatidae; genus Sceloporus; species Sceloporus undulatus. The sequence continues at coordinate 42,979,025 of NC_056524.1, forward strand.
AGGATCTTTAAAAAGAATTAATAGATGATGTAAATATGTCATTATAAAATAATCCCATTGCATCCACCTATATTATTATCTATATCTTCTTAGAGAATGAAAAGTTTGCCTTGCATTTCTGAAACATAAACACAGCTAGTTCCATTCCTGTGGTATGCCTGTTCCCTTCTCCATGCATGCATGGGGTAGGGTGGGGTTACTGTATCTGCAAGAAAGAAACTGATGCTCTCTGGTTATACTTTGGTAGGCCACAGTATGGAAACACTACTTTTAGGGACTGAGCTCATAGAATCCTCCAACCAGCTTAGCCTTCCCCTAGATTCTGATAGCTATAGCCACTGCCACCCACAGTAACTTTGCCAAACACTTGTTAAGCTCTCTGTGTGATTTAGAAATCTCATCCAGTTTAGAACACTACACAACCAGGCTTCCAAATCATACAGGGATTCCACCAGAGCAGGGTAAGGTCCCAGCTTCAGCACCATACCCTCCAGTTGTCCTAATTTGGCAGGGACAGTTCTAATTGATCCTTTGTCATCCCACTTTTTTAGCTGCTACTAAAATGCCCCAGTTTTTGTCTCTTCTCTCCACGTTTCCTCTTTCTCCTTAGCTTACTTCCATTGGTGCAAAGTGAGTTCAAAGTATAAAAGTAGTTAGTACTCGATTACAAAATTTAGGATGAAGGAGAGAAGAGGGCAGAATCATGCCCATTCTAGTAGGCTCAGGCAAAAGCAAACTGAAGCAGCCTCTCCTAGCTTGTGTGTTCTGCCTCATTAATAACTTTTGTCATCATGACCACACCCTGATCTTGGTTGGCCACATGTGTCCCATTTTTCTTCTGTGAAATGTTGGAAGGTATGCAGTTCATGAACAACAGTGGGGCCAGTGAGTGGGACATGATAAAAGCAATCGTGGTGGCTAGTGTCCCCCCTCCTGCCATAAGCTGGAAAGGACTTGAAGGCACACAACAACAACAACAACAACAACAACAACAACAACAACAAAACAACATGAACATGAATTTCTACCACCCACACCTGCACATGCAAATGAAGATTAAATTGTTTTACATAGCACAATCAACCTGACAGATACAGGAACCAAATTACCTCAAGAATTTTAACTGATTCCAGAATTTCAGCATTGATTGTTGTTGTTTATTCTTAGAGAATGCTGTTCTGTAATGTTTGGATGGTCTTTTGAGAGGGAGAAGATGGAAAAATTATGTGTAATTAAATCATGTCTGCTATGTACAGGGAAAAGTAAATGTACCCAGCAAAATTACAAGGTTGTAGAACATACATGCAATTATGTAGAACTACAGCAAAATTTCAGTATTTTTTAAATAACATAAAATACAAGGGAGTTATGGGCAGTATAGACTCTGCTATATAAGACTAACAAAGTGAAGTCCACTTTTTTCATTATCACTCCTCATTCTGACACAGGTTTCTTGTGGGTATTTAGGCAAATCACCTGAAGTTTTTTTTCTTAATGATCTGCTCAATGTAAACATAAGCCGTCTGCCTCAGAGTGAAGTTGTATTATAATCCTCTTCAGGTTGCTGAATAAGAGCTAACAGAAAGCTGGAGAAAAGAGAATTGCACTAATTTCCCATCCAAGTAAAGTTATGCTCAAAATTCTTCAGCAAAAACTCCTACCATATATGGAGCATGAAATCCTAAGTGTGCAACCTGGATTCAGGAAAGGAAGAGGCACTTGGGATCACATAGTAAACATACATTGGATAATAGAGCACACCAGAGAATTACAGAAGAAAATCTGCATGTTCTTTATTGACCACAGCAAAGCCTTTGACTGCAGAAATCATGAAAAGCTATGGATTCCACTAAGAGAAATGTGAGAGCTACAACATCTGATTGCCCTGACATGTAATTTGTATGTAGGATAAGAAGCTGCTGTCAGAATAAAGGGATAAGGCTGGGTTGCATACAGGCTGCCTACAGGCTGCCTACGGGGAATGCGGTAAGATCCATCATTGCCAGTTAAATGCGTATCTATCCCATCAAGGATAAGTCGCATTAGATTGCATGTGATAATCTCCTTAGACTCAGAGGCAGGAAGGGTGAAGATAGGAGGTAGAAGCAGTACATGTTAAAAAGTTGGCAACAGTCCATGTTAAAGGGATCTAGGAGTAAACCACAGGTTGAATAGGAGTCAACAGAGTGGTGTGGCAACATGCAATGGGATGCCAAGCTGCATAAATCAGTGTATAGTGTCTGGAAAGATAAGGAAGCAATAGCCACTCTATTCTCCTTTGGTCAGATCTCACCTGGAATACTGTTTCCAGTTCTGGGCATCACAATTCAAGAAGGATATTGACAGGCTGGAATGTGTCCAGAGCAGGATGGTGAAAATGGTAAAAGATCTGGAAACCATGCTCTATGAGAAATGGCTTAGGTTGCTGGGTATGTTCAGCTTGGAGAAGAGGTGGTTAAGAGGTGACATGATAGCCATGTTTAAATACTTGAGATGTCATATTATATTTCAAGCTTACAGCTGAAGTTTATTGCAGGGAACAGAACATTCTCTTTAAGATTCTGTTGCATAGTGATTGGAGAAACCCATGTTTTTCTTCTCGTTCATTGAGAACTTGATGAGAATTTCTTTAAAAAATATTTGTTCCACAAATCCCCCTTTCAAAAGGTGATTTCTTCTCCCCCTTTTGGCTGAAGAGCTGGGCAATAATAATAATAATAATAATAATAATAATATTAGAGTGCTAATCCCAGCTCAGCCAGGTAAATGCAGAGGTGTCCCTGGGTAAGTCATATTGTCTCAGCCTCAGGGACATTCTGAACAATCCTTGCCCAAAAGTAAACCAATCATAGAGTAAATAAATAAATAAATTGTAACTTTATTATTTAAAGAGGCTTTCTTGAAATGAAACAAAACCAAAGGCCAGAACCATCAGCATTCATTCATGAAGGAGACAAAAGGAGAAGGGAATGGCAGTGGGGAAGGGGAAAAGTTCAGTAGATCTTCATTCTCCCAGTTCACCATAGAAATTCACTGGCTGACCTTGGGCAAGTCACTTGTTCTCAGCTTCAACTCCAACTCCTAGGTCCCCTCAACTCTACTATTTCTTGTTGGGGCTTCAATCACAGTGTATTTATTGAGACTGCACTTTTTCCCCCCTTTTGTGTGTGTGCCTTCAGGTTTTTTTTTTTTTTTGTATGTAGATTGCCTTCATTCCTGCAAACACAACTTCATTACTGCAGCCAATGGATCAAGGTGTGATGTCAACATTCAGATCTTTCTACCTAAGGAGGATGTTTGCAATGGCTTTAGTGCATTAGATAATTATATTTCTGGGGGATCAAGCAAAATAAATTAAAACCTTTTTGGAAAGTTTTCACTGTCTTAGACAACACTAAAATAATTAGAGATCATGGGGCAAAGTTAAAGAAACAACTCTGAAAAAACTCATTCCCACACTCAGATGATTTTGAAGGTGTTAAGGGTCCAGTAAAGAAAATCACTTCAAATATTGATGATATGGCAAGGGAATTAGCATTGGAAGCCCAGTCTGAGGATGTTGAAGAATTGCTTGGGTTGCATGATGAGGCCCTAACTAATGAGGATCTTCTGTTACTTGAAGAACAGAGAGGGCAGTTCAGAGAACAGGAAATCCTGCTTATCATATGTTTTAGCCTTGCAAGAAGGAATAGTGAAAGGAGAGGATGCAATTGCATTTTGGGAAATGGTGGGTCCCAATTTTGAAAGAAATTCAAAAGTAAATAGAGGCATTCAAAACCAAATAGCCTGTTACAGAGAACGTTTTTGAGAAAGGTGAAAGTCATCAGTGCGACAGGCATCATTACTTTCATATTTCAAGACACCACATCCACAACCATTGTCACAACTCTAACCTTTCAGATTCAGAGCTGTCAGCATCGACAGCAACATTAGCCCCTGTAAGATCTCCATCAAAGCCCCCCTCTGGAAAAATAATGAAATTGAAGTGGATGTTTCCAGTGAAGAGGCTCAATGATCTTCAGTTCCTCCAACATGTCCTGTTTCATCTAACGTGCATTGAAAGTCTTCCTCCCAACAGCTTGTGCAACCTTACAACCTATGGACTTTTTAATGATTCGGCTACCACACCTACCTAGAAATCTGTCTCTAATGGAGCTACAACATCTGGAGTGTTTAACGACTTCACTACCATGACTCCCTTTCTTGACTCCGAACTGTTTTGATACTGGATATCACTTGCTTCCACAGTTTGGGCTGTGGAAACTTGTTTTAAGTTGTGTACTATTTAGCTTCTGCATGCGTTCAAAAGATATAGTGCATACAGTGTGTTTCAATATTATTTCTTGGCCAAAATGCATTTGCAAGCTAAAAATAATAATAACAGGGTTCCATTTTACAACCAATTTCACTTTCTGACAGTGCTCTGGTCCCTAATCTGTCAGATAAGCAGGGGCCATCTAGACACCTTTTTGCTAATGTAAACTTACTGATGAAGAATAAAAGCTTTCCTTTGAAATACAGTAGCCCCTTCTAATTTGTGGGGGATCTGTTTCAGAACCCCCTGCAAAAATGGTGACTTGCAAATATGTGAATCCCATTGAAAATAATGGTGCGAGCACCTAAGGTGTGTACTGCCATTTTATCCCTTCCTGCTTGTCCCTCCCACGAAGAGCGAGATCACAGACTCGAAGTGCATGAAAAGGGAGGGACAAGTATATCTCTTTTCCTTGCTTTCTTCCTCTGCCTTTGCTCAATATGTGCATGTATGCATGTGTACTGGATTCTCATTTCCCATTGGAGGGGGAGAGAAAGTCTCTGCGGAGTCAGAGTTGGAAAAAGTGCAAGTGAAATCCCACAATAAATTTCACTAGGTTACTGAGTCTTATGGGGTGAAATAAGGGTAGTGCCAGCTACATAGACTTCAAGTGTCTCCCCCCCTAGTCAAGAGTAGGAAAGGGGGCCAGAGAGTGTTATGGGAATAGTTGTATGGGAGTTTTAGTCAAAATAATAATTTTCCCAAGCTCTGTTCTGCTCATCCCTGCTCTAAATTCTTTTGGATCCTGACCCATGCCTAGTCGTGACTGCTTTTGTCCCTTCTGGTAATTATTCGCTGGTCTGGAATTCAATTGTCATTTGCTTTGGATTGAATATTTACTTCCAGCTCACTTGGCTAACAACCAGCTCTGCTGAACTTGACTGCCAGGAACACAACTATTGCCAAGGTCTGGCACATAAGTCTATCATGAATAAAAACATGCATTTGTTCTAATAGATGAACTAAACCATCTGAGTGGTTTAAAAAAAATCAACCTGATAGTATATTAAATGTTTTATTCCCTTGCATGTTAGCATTGCCTCCCAAAAATGAAGCCATCACTACACTCACATTTTAATAGCAAAATTATCTTAACTATTATCTAGTCTTACTTATGCATTATATATTAAACAAACACAAGATAGAGGGAGTACATGTCCCCTAAGGAACAGAGCCTCTGGTACATATGTACATGTGATCCAAAGCCCTTGGTTTCCAATGTTGTAGAGACATATGCATATGGAGAGAATGATGGAACAGGCAGAACCACCATGGTCCTCTCCTCTTGTGTTTACTTAATCTCATTTATTTAATATGTGACTACAGCTGCTCTATACAACAATTCCTTAGGCCATTTGTAACTACAATTACATACTGTAGTTATGAATGTAATTGTAGACTCTTGGCCTACATTTTTAAAGAGAACATGTTGTTAATTGCCTTCAAGTCAGCCTTGATTTATGGAATGAAGCATCTCCAAGACAGCCCTGTTAAATGCTTGCAGACCCATGACCTTGATGTGACCAAACTACATCACCCTCAGTTTAGTCATTTTGGCTTCTAGGGAGAGAATACATGGCCCTGTCTATATACCATAGACAGTTGTATTGGATGTTGGATGAGCATAGATCACCCACATGCCTGAATAAGCTTCCAAAAGGAAAGATCATAAACTCTGAAATGAAATTAATTTCTATAATTCCTACCCCCTACTTTTTTTTTTACAAAAGATAAATAAATTGACTTTGCCCCTCTATTTTGCAGGTTGACAACAGAACATCCAGGACACTATGGTGAAGATATGGACATGATGCTGTACACTTATGATCACTACATCCGTGGTGCCACCACAACTTTCTCTGGTGTGGAAAGGTTAGGTTCAGATCTTCAAATATTCTTTAGATGGCATAACTTTCCCCTCTAGCACCAAGAGCTTGCTGTTTAGATTTTGACTATAAAAATGCTTTGTAAAATATCAAGCATGCCAAAGAAAGACAGAGGGAACCATGATCATTATGGAAAGCACAAAAACCACTCTGAGGGGAAGAGCCATAATATTCCCACTAAATGTAGTCACAATTTCACTTTCAGAAGTGAAATGGAAGTGTCTTCAGAATGATCTGAGGTCTGAACATCAATTTCCATAAAACTGAAATGTACTTGAAATGACATACCAAAATGATCTGTCTGTCTCTCTGCTGCTCATTTTTAATTATGGAAAAGGTTTCTTGTCCCCACTTTCTCAATTTTGCTACCTATCTGTATCTGTTCTGGCTTGCTTCCTGACTGTGTCTCTTTTCCAAGGAGTATAGTACCCTGAGAAAACAGCTGTCTTGAAGCATCTTATGGCAAACTTCAAAGCATCATCAAATGAAGGGGTTGCCCATGAGTCAGTAGACTTGAGTTTCAGGTCTGGTGTGTGTTAAAGATACTAAGCCAAATATTTCAAAATAATGATTGAAATTGGTCTTCAAATGCCAAAATTGAAAGACCTAATTATGGCCATATTTCCTGTTTACCCAACACATGTTTACACTGATCATAAAAATTTGTGTGACAACCAGTAGATGTTGGAATGTTGGTCTGCAACCTGGGAGATCCAAATGTTAGTTTCCACTAAACCATGAATCTCATGAGGTGACTCTTTCTCAGCCTGACCTACCATATAGGTTTTTTTTTTATAAAGGATATGTTGGGGAGGAGAGACAAACACACTACTGTTTGCTTATTGGATATAAATTTACCAAATAGATAATTAATTTTTTTAAAAACAGAAAAGAAAAAGAAAAGAATTTGCCACAGAAGACAAGACTGAAATCCTTCCTCCTTCTTAACATCCTGGATTGATATCCATCATTACTCACAACTCATTAAAGCTTATTTTTTGTTTCTTTCCCTTGCAGAGATCGTCAGTGGAAGTTTATTGTCTGCAGAATGACAGATTTTGACTGTCAATTTGACAACTTCTAGAAGTATCCATTCTATACTGTGTTTTTTTGGGGGGAGCAGGTTGTATAGAAAAGAGGGTGTAAGGAAAAGAGGGGGGAGGCATTATGGTGACTATGCTCCAGCTCTTTTACAGTGGTAGAGCCTGGAAAACTTACTTTTTTGAATGATAGCCCCCAGAATCCTCCTGCCAATATGTGAGATTCTGGGTGTTGTAGTCCAAAAGTAATTTTTCTAAGTTCTTTGCAGTAGTCCAAGTCTGTAATGAAATGGGCTGGTAAGTACAATACTGTTCCATTCTACTCATCCATGTGGTTTTTCATTAGTGATTAACTATGTTGCTTCACAGAATGTCTGCAGAGCATGTGTGCAGAGTACTTTAGCTTCTCCTGCTTCCTAGCCTATTTATGTCCCTGGCAAATGACACTGCAAGAACAACCTTAGTAGTGTAGTGTGTGTGCCCAGCTTCCTGCTCCCATGGTAATGAGGCTCCTACTCTTTCTCTGATCACTTCCCATACTCCTGCTTATAAGTTACAATACATAGATGAGTGTGTGGGAAGCTGTCCAGACATTAGCTTCCCTATTTTTTTAAATCTGTAGCTACTTGACACTGTTTAGATAATTTCTGATATAAACCTAGGTAATATTTCGTCTTTGCTAACTAGCTCATCTATGAACACACACATACATCTTGATTTTTTCCAGAGCATCTTTTGCATCCATCACACCCCATTATCAATTTTCAAAAGGGATTGCAAAAGCATCTTAATTTTTGTTTTGCTGATCTATATCAGGGCTACTCATTTACACACAGACTCTATCACTGTGTGTGGTCTTCTCAGTACTCCACAGCTAAGATTACAGAGTATTACAGAGGTACTGTCAATGCCACAATTTAGCAACCCATGCCAATATTTTAACACATTTGTATTATTATACAATACAGATGGCTTGCAGGAAAAATCAGCTCCTGATATTGCCCATTAACAACACCTCATGATGCTTTTTGGATTGTTTCTGTGTGTAAAATTGTAGTGAGGTTAATGAAGTCCTCTTTGATGGCCTTCTCTAATCTGGTGGCCTTTGATGCAGCCTTCTCTAATCTGGTGTCCTTTAGAATTATGGGATTACAATTCCCACGATGCACCAGCCAGTTCAGCACATTTGGACAGTGCTAGATTAGGGGAAGTTGCCTTAATGTCTTCATTTTGGAATCATGTCAGATTGGTTTTGTAAATGGGAAGTTTACCAAATTAGAAATATCCATGTTTTCTCTGTCCTGTCTTGTAATTGGAGAACTGTAATAAATGTAAGAATACCAGATTTTTAAAATTCTACCCGGGAAGGGCATTTGCAATTGTACGGCTGAAGCTGTTTATGTAAAAGTGATAACATACTTCTGGCATTTGCTGTGTAGAACAAATGAGAGGGAGACTTTACTGAGCAGTGTTTAAAGCTTGACCATAAACCTGAAGCCAGTGTTTCTATCATAGGGGCAATTTAAATCTAAAAAGGAGAGATACTTCAGAATCAAAAGACAACTGTATGAAAACAAAATGTGGACTCCAAATGCCTGTATTGGGACATCTTTAATTTGTTTAGTATTTACAATGCACTTATCATAAATACGTAAAGAAATAAAGTAATTTGGTGATTCAGTAGCTTTTAGATGTGGGGTTTTTTTGTTTGGTTTTTTTGGTCAAATATGTTTGAATATTCTCTTACTGCCACTTTAAGCCAAGTTCCAGACTAGTCAAGATTCTGTTTTCATTCCTAATACTGTACATAACAATGGGGGGGGGGGAGGGGGGGACAAAGGTGTGGTGGTGGGTAGGAATAATCTTATACAACAGCCTAAAAGAGTTACTGTTTGGATTATGGTTCCCCAAATCCTAAAGGATGAGAGAGATGGTAGTGTGGCTCTCCATTTTAACCACCTTCAGTCCAGTAACACTGCAGGAAAGTAGCCAATGTGATGCTTCAGAAAAGGTGCACATCTAATATCTTTCTCTGAGGTGGGGAGTGGGGTAATTGGACAGATAGGTGACATCCAGCATGTAGAGTCAGATGGACTGAGGAAATAGACAATTACACTTCCCTCCCACAAATAAAGAGAGAAAATGTCAGCTTATAGTATCAATAATAAATCCAAATTTGTTGCCAGATACTGTGGCTAGTTGGCCTAAGTAAAAATTCACTAAATGTGTGCTTTCACCTGGCTATATGTACCTTACCAATCGAAAAGATAGCAATCATAACAAAAGTGTATGCGTGTCTAGATCTCTCTGTCTCCAGCATAGCTCCAAGGCCATTCTTAGACACCTGAAACTAGTAAGGGAACTGAGAGATGTGTGCCTCTTAGAATTCCTTTGTTTTTAAATAGAATAATTAATCTTAGTTAATTATTGATTATTAAAATCTGTGTAGAGCCATATTCAGCTGCCAAATCCCAGACCTTCCCTAGACAGCTCCCCTGCTACTTTCCTTTGCTCTCTCCTTTGTGTGTGTGTCAGAGAGAGAGAGAGAGAGAGAGAAAACTGTGGCTGTTTGATAAGAGAAAGAGAAACCAGAATATGAAGAAAGAAAAGCTGAATGATCAGAAAGAGAGAAAGAATACTGAGAGATAAAAAAAAAAAAGCAGGATGAAAAAGAAGAGAAAATAATACGGTGGAGATGAGGATGGAGACTAGGGGGTTTCTAAATTTTGCTCAACTGGTACTTCTGCTAATAGTACGTAAAGTTCTCAAAACCAGAAGTCTCCTGATAGCTATTGCCTGTCTATTGGTTAGATATGAAGGCAACACTACAATTTCATTCTCCCAGTTCACTACCTATCTTCTTTAAGTTGTAAGAATGTAAACGGCATCTTAGATCTGGCCTTCTGTCATTGCAGACCCAATACTGCTTTGAACAATGAGTCTCTCATTTTATGGAACCTGAATGCTAAGCCTACTTACTTTGTAAGAAGAGGCAATATGCTGAACAGGCTCAGATTCTGGAAAAAGACAGTCTGCATGAATTTGCAGGGGATAGAATTACAGAAGCTTCAGCAAGGAGCAAACAACTCAGCATGATCTTTCTTAAGATCTGCACTTTGTTCACAAAAGTGTCCTTGTTTTAGAAGAGCCTCTGCGGATTTGTTCTTGCCTGCTTCAGAGACTTTATCTCATTCTAGTCCCTTGCCAGCCCCTGTTGCTTGCCATGCTCATGGCTCCTCTGTGTCTCTTTCAACAGTTGCACCATGTTCATTGTAATGCTTCTGCAGGGCCATCTGAAAGGTGGGAGGGGAGGATTATTTTCTGTTGTGTATATCCCAAACTTCCTTGAGGCACCTACATATCGCAGAACACATATGTGAATCAGCATTCGTGAATTCTTGCTGTGTTTTTCTGTTAGCATCTAGCAGACTCAAAAGCAGCTTATCAAACTTATAAAGTAATATAAATGTATGCAGTAAATATGTTGGCTATACTCAGAATCTGTTGCTAGGGAAACAGTCCAGTTTTCTATTGAACTCTGCCACTTTGTCCCATCATTCATTTCACCCAATGCAACTTTTTTCTTTGTGCTCTCAAGGGGCTGCTAGGATACCATGACACCTGAGGTTGGATGCTGCATGACTATTGTAACAATATCAATACACTTACCTAGCAATAAGAACACTGATTTTACAGCACAAAAGGACACACTTTTCTTGACCCTACTCCCTTATCTTCAAACATGTTGAGGAAGATGTGCAAAAAGACATAGTCAATGTTTTGCTGACCCAAGCTTTCTGGTAATAGCTGCATTCCAATCTTTATTAAACCTCTGCTTAACTTGGAAATGCTGAGAATGTCCAGAGAAGCCTGCTTTTCTGAAAGGACTGCAGTAGCTTCTGCTGTTTGTGCAGACAGGTTTCCATTAAGGAAGACATATACAGGTGCATATTCTGGAAAATGCTGCTCTGAAAGAAGCAAACACAAATAGAAAATTGAGCAGTAAATTAAGTCTTCACAGAAAGTACTTTCTCTTCTTCATTCCATACTAAGGTGACTTACATATCCAGTCACAGTATGGTCTTATCTGCATAGGCAAAAGGCTTGTTTCTCCCCATTATGATATGGTCCTGTTTGGACAACATATGTCCCAAATCCCAGTTCTGGGGTGAGCAGTCAGGATGACATCCAGCATGTTCTGCACCAGAACCAGTGTTACCCAAAGTGCTAGGTTCCGGGGGGGGGGGGCACTCACAGTTAACTTCAATGAGAAATTGACTTAGCTCAATAGGAAGCAGCAAGAGGGCTTTGGGTAACTTTAAAGCTAGGAGTAAGCCTATATATAATTAATGCAATGTCCAAATGTAGGGGTTTTTTTAATAACAGCAAAAGGAGAAGCAACTGTCACACACACACAATTTCACACACATACAAGAACTAACAATATAAAGGTGGTAGCAGATAGTGACTTTCAGCATTGCAGAAGGCAATGCTTTATCAATTTCAGGGGTGGTTCTCCAATTGTGGAGAAGTGGTCTGTGAGTTAAATCAGACAGTACATTGCCAGCAAACCTAAGGGTGGCCAGTGTTACTAAGAAGTCAAGAGAGAAACCAACAGAGACTATCTGCATCTCAACCAAGATCGAACTGTGGATGCTTTTACATGTGTATTTATAGGACAAAACATGTTCTGAGGCAGTGTTTCAGGACGGGGAGATGAAAGACAAATGTAATTGAGACTGGCTGGACAATCAGTGTGAATGTCCTTTGACAAAAGAGGTGTCATTCTCACAGCGAAGTACTCCTTGATCTCTGCTGTCTTCCATACCCTGTGGAAAGGGATCATGCAGATTCCAGTCTTGGTGGATCTATCCTGGTTATGTGCATTTAGCACGTAGCTTACCAGATCTCCTTATCTGGGTAGGCAATTTCTCCATACTGGTATGCCCTTTGCTGCAACATGCCCTATACATCATTTTTTTTTTAAATTTGATAAAACATATCCTAATTCTAAACATGACAAACATATATGTAACATAACATAAAAAGAGATCTCACATCGGGCGTCCCCCAGGGCGCCATTCTGTCCCCCATGCTACTGGGAGAGATCATCCGGAGCCATGGAGTGCTGCGTTATCAGTACGCTGATGACACCCAGATCTATCTCTCCATGTCTCCGACTGATACAGTGACTAAAGATGGCATCTCTCCTCTGGATGCCTGCCTGGGGGCAGTAATGGGCTGGATGAGGAAAAACAAACTCAGACTGAATCCAGAGAAAACAGAGGTACTCATGAAAGGTGCTCCGAACCCAAACAGGGAAATTTGTCATCCGGTCCTGGATGGGGTTAAACTTCCCCTAAACGACACAGTTCATAGTTTGGGAGTACTCCTGGATCCATCTCTGCAGTCATCATCTCAAGTGGATGTGATGGCCAGGAGTGCTTGGTACCAGCTTCGGCTGATACGCCAACTACGTCCCTGTCTGGATTGTAAGGACCTATAAAGTGTAGTACATGCACTGGTAACCTCTCGTTTGGATTTCTGCAATGCGCTCTACATGGGGCTACCTTTGTATCAGGTTCGGAAGCTTCAATTGATTCAAAACGCTGCAGCCAGATTGATCACGGGGACAGCTAGATCTGACCACATAACACCCATATTAAAATCTCTTCACTGGCTGCCAATTTGTTTCCGGTCCCAGTACAAAGTGTTGGTTACAGTGGTACCTCGGGATACGAAATACCCAGGTTACGAATTTTTCGGGATACGAAAAAATCCCATAGGGATTTATTGTTTCGGGTTACGAAAGTTTTTTCGGGTTACGAAAAAACTCCGGCGCTGTTTAAATGGAGCCGCGGCAGAGCCGCGGCTTTTTTCCCCATTAGCGCCTATGGCAATTCGGGTTACGAAGGTTTTTCGGGTTACGAAATTAGCCGCGGAACGAATTAATTTCGTAACCCGAGGCACCACTGTATTACCTTTAAAGCCCTAAATGGCTTGGGCCCGGGTTACTTGAGGGAACGCCTCTCCCTGCATAATCCACCCCGCACACTCAGAACAACAGGAAAATTATTACTCAATCATCCCAAAGTGAGATTGGCGACTACCCATCAAAGGGCTTTTACAGCAGTAGTGCCTTCTCTCTGGAATGCTCTTCCAGAAGAGATCCACCATAGTGGAACAGTGGAAGCCTTTAAAAAGGCATTAAAAACCTACAGTGGTACCCCGGGATACGAATTACCCAGCTTACGAATTTTTCGGGATACGAAAAAATCCCATAGGGATTTATTGTTTCGGCTTACGAAGGTTTTTTCGGGTTACGAAAAAACCTCGGCGCTATTTTCAGCGGAGCCGCGGCTTTTTTTCCATTAGCGCCTATGGCAATTCAGGTTACGAAGGTTTTTCGGGTTACGAAATTAGCCGCGGAACGAATTAATTTCGTAACCCGAGGGAGCACTGTACCTCTTCCTACAAGCTTACCCTCCCAACTCCTTGTAATAAAAGTTTCCCCCATTGACTACGATGTATATATACACCCGATTTTAATATTTTTGAATTGTATGCTTTTAGATAATGATATTGGATTGTAAATCGTATTAATGTTTGTTAATTTGTTTTTAATGCTATTTCATCTTTTATTGTATCCATTTTATCTGCTGTACACCACTTTGATCTATAGGAAAAGCGGTATATAAATAAATAATTTATTATTAGTTATTATATAACATCAACTAAAAAAAACAAATTAACAGAAAAAATCAAAACAAAACATAAAAATAATTATGGATGTTTCATCCATTCTCTTAAAATAATACCTTTCTTACTCTCCTTCCTAAGTTATCTGTGCTTTGTGTTTATACATCTTATATGTACTGTTTCTTACTTACAGTCGAATACCTTTTGATTCTTGAGGGGTCAGGAAATCCTGAGGAATTTCCATCCCATCCCTATTCTGTTTGTCAATAGTTATTGGATTTTAACTGTATCGTCTACCATCCGCCTGCACATCTTCCATCATTTAACAGATGAAAACGGGACCTGTGTGGCCAAGCAACATCAGAGTCTGGTCAAGATGGCAAGATATAAAGGAGGAAGAACATACAAGTTAGGAGCGGCTACAGCAATTTGCTTTTGCCTGAATCAACAGGGAAAGCCAATATTCCATTTCTCTTCTTCCCTCTCCCCTGCTGAGTTTATTGTGTGCAAAATACTCTTCCACTTTGAACTCAACTTGCAACAACTGAAACAAGCAGAGTACAAAATGGAGAAAGTGGGAGAAGGTGAGACAAACTGTGACATTTTAAAAGCAGCTGAAAAAGTGTGACAACTGGGACTGTTTCTGCCAAAGCATGACAGCTGGAGAGTATACACCTGATTCTTTGAACTGAAAAGGTTAAAGATTGAACCTAGAACCTTCTGTATGCAAAGCATGTATCTTACAATTGAACTATACTTCTTCTCTTCTGATATTCCTTGTAACTGTTGTGTAGCATCTTTTAGTTGAGCTGTGTCTTTGCAATGGAACAGAAAAGGAAATTTTCTAAGTTCAAAAGGGGACTTGCTTTGTGACATGCTGATCACAGGATACATACTGATCACAAGTACAAACAAGAAACGCTTCTATGGTGCACCGATGAATGTAACAGCATATAGAACATCAGCTCCTTCTCTCTTGAGGGTCTACTTCTTGTTCATGCACTTTCTGCAGTCTCTTTGTTTCAGTGCACATAAGAGCTCTCCCTCCCTCCCTCTCTCTCTCCCCTAAGAATTTAAAGTTGGAAACTGAATGTGAACTGAAATTATTTTTCTCATGAGCGCAGCTGCTTTTTTAAAGACTCCACCTTTACGATCAAACTGTCAAAGGTCCTGGATGGTATCATGCTGGAGGAAAACTATAATGTAGTTTTATTGGTGTTGTTTTATTGGCAGCAATTCCACTGAAACAAGAGGACAGAGTTCTGCGGCTGGAATGTCAAGGATGTGCATAAATGCTCTTCAGGTATTCACAAAGAAGATACATTTTATCCTCTGAGTGTCTTTCCTGATGGTACACACAGATGTGTGTACACATTCCTTTTTATACAGTTTTTTTCACATCCATCCACCTCCCCTTCCTACTTCATTCTCTGTCTACCTGGAAGTTTTTAAAGCTGCATTGGCATTGGGGGAAAAGGTGAAGAAGTGCTTAAGAAACACAGCCTTTTGAGTTGTAACAGTGTGCAGTAAAATGCAATAAAGCTTGAGCTGGTAAAGAATGGGATTCTACTCTATCTGATCCTATTCTAGTTGTATGGGCCTACACCAGGGAAAGTAAACAGCAACCACTTCTAGAATCTCTTAGAGAGATGCATGAACAGTAAAACAGAGAGTAAAGGGAAGAATCGATAAGCTGGCTTCACCAGCTACCTCCAGCATGTTAAAAGGAATAGACCTATATATCTGACCATCAAAATGGAAATCATAAGAAAAGTAGAGGCTGGTGGAAAAAAAGATCATCCCTCAATGCATTTCGGATGAAGCCTTCAAGTGGCATCTAGAAGGTTCAAAATGTTTTCTTTATGCAAGACATAAATGACCTGATTGTTTCATTTTACATGTGCATGTATTTTGTTTTCATTAAAAGTTTACTTTAATATGTTGAGCTTCACTTCTTTCACCAAGGTTTCTGTCTCATTGCCCCCAAAATACTGGGTGCGTACAGATGTAAGATTTGGAATTTAATTGCAGCCCACAGTCCAAAAGAGAAACTCTCCCTTTTGAAAAGAGGTATTACTCATGGGTTCCTTGGCAGCATGCTGAGAACCCAAAGGTCCATAAAAAGAATGTTCTTTAAAGTAATAGTCTTTGTAATGATCCTCTTGCACCTACATTACACCTTAGGCCTGTACCTGACTGTATCTGCTTCCTTTTATGTGTCAGCATGAGTTGTGTGTCCCAGTTTTTTCCTGCTGTACCTGGTGTTCCAAGGGTATAGCACTTGCCCACATTCAGATTCTTTTGGAAGAAAAGATTATTGAAGGCCTATAATGTTTCTACAATATTTGAGATTATTCCAAACCAAAAATAAAATTATGACCAGCACTCTTTTGTGTAAAAGATTGTATTCAAAAATATAAAAGATGGGGGGAAATGAAAATTGCTGGTCATAATAATTTTGACTTGGAGTACTGTAAGTATGCATACTACATTGGCTAGATAAAGATTTTAGATTTTTGAAAAACAAACATGGAAGTTGAAACATACAAATATACAGAGCAGTAACATTCACTATCCTACACAAAAGCTAAAATCAAACATCAGGGGAGATACTTTTAGGTCTGGTCAGGTTGAACTATGCTGTGTCTCCCCCCCCCCCCAGTCCATTGTAGGATTCACCTTCCTCCTGTAATGCCCCCATTCCCCATAGCCATATAGTTGCTAGTAGAGAGTGGAGGACATCAGAGAAACATCTGGATGTTTGCTTTCAACTAAGAACCTTATCGCACACTGTTTTTTAAACGTTTGGGGAACTGAAGGAGGACGCTTGTGTGCATGCACGTCCTGCAGAAAACGGAGTTTATCGCACACAATTACATCCTCCAACAGTCCCCATTCCGTTTCCCCGGCGCGCACCTGTTCCCGTTCAGTCCTGACGGGCACCATTTGTGGGTGAGTCACACTCCCTCAGCCTCAGGGAAAGGCAAACCTCCTCTGAACAAATCTTGCCAAGAAAACCCCATGGTACTCAAAAATGTCTTGAAGGCCCACAAGAACAAAGATGCACAACAATGGCGCATTACAGACCGCCTGAAAGCGGCGGTCTGCCGCTGCCTCCATTTCCACCACCAGGAAGCTGCAGCCTCCACACAGGGAGGCTTCCTGGCGGCAGAAAAAGAAGCTGCAAAAAGCGGCTTCTTTTCGCGCCGTGCTTACAATGCATGAGTGCGCAAATGACGCACTTATGACATCACAAGGCAAGGGCGATGTGCAGATGCTAAGCATCCAGCACGTAAAAATGGCGGCACCCGTGTGTATAGGGCGCTGCCATTTTTACGCCCTCGTCATGTGCTAGGGGTGAGGCCAGTATGGACGCTAGGTCTTCAGCCAACCCCTAGCACATGACGGGGGCAGCGCAAAGGCCCATGCAGAACGGGCCAATGGCTTCATCCTCTAGAATAACTGTGGGAGGCCAGGTGGTTACATGAGCTCCCTAGGAGATCAGTGAGGTACACCCCAACACACAACAATATGTTTAGATACTGTAGCCTGTCTTGAGTTCATGTTTTGCTTTTAAAAAATGGGATATACCATACATGAGTATGAGTGTGGTGTTGTAATATTCCTTTAAGGGATTCTTATATTTTGGAGGAAAGATTCTGGGGAAGCAATTTAGGAATCAGGAACTGAGATCAGTGAGACAGGTTACAGCAGTGGTGGCGAACTTATGGCACGAATGCCTTTCTGTGGGCACACGCTGTGTCACCCCACCACAGAATTCGCCAGAGTTTGTTACTAGAAACCCAGAGGAATGTGGCACTTTGTGATAAATACGTGGGTTTACGGTTGCAGTTTGGGCACTAGGTCTGTAAAAGGCTTTGCATCACTGGGTTAGAGGCAGAAGAAGAAGGGGAAAGGAGTCTGGTGTTTAAGGCTGCAGAAACAGAAGACCTGTGAGGCAAAGTATAAATGAATGTAAACAACTAACTTATGTAAAATGATTACATGCATTGTAAATAACTACCAATAATGGTAAATAAACCAAATAGCTGCGGAAATTCTCACAATCTCAGTGAGATGGAAAAACACATGAGATCTACATTGAAATAAAGAAGGAAAACCCAAATGCTGGCCTGATGTTGGATGGCCTTCATTTGGATGTTTCTGGAGTCAAGACCACAATGGTAGACTGGCTTCTTTGTAGAGTTAGGTTGGGCCAAAGTTCTCTTATGCATAACTTTTCCCATCTGGATGACTCTTAAATATAAAGTTTGACATTGGAATAAGGAAAGCCACACACTCAGCAAGTGAGAAAAGACAGTACTAGGAAATCCAGACACCATGATAGCAGCCTTGCAGATAACATACTGGCACAACCTCTGAGGGATACGTCAGATAAGGTCCTGATGTTTGAAGAAATGTTATCCAAGCTTTGTGTGCCATCTCTTACTGCCATCTCTTCTGCAACGCGCTCTACACGGGGCTACCTTTGTACCAAGTTTGGAAGCTTCAGTTGGTTCAAAATGCGGCTGCTAGATTGGTCACCAGAACACCTAGATCTGACCATATAACACCTGTATTAAAATCTCTTCACTGGTTGCCAATCAGGTTCCAGGCGCAGTACAAAGTGTTTGTCATAACCTTTAAAGCCCTATATGGCTTGGGCCTGAGTTACTTGAGGGAATGTCTCTCCCTGTATAATCTGTCCCGCACTCTCAGAACATCCGGGAAGAATCTTTTGGATTATCCAAATACTAGATTATTGTCAACTTCCCACAAAGCATTTACTGTCATGGCCCCTAAACTGTGGAATGCTTTACCGGTAGAGATCCAACTGATTACTACTCTAGAAACTTTAAAAAAAGCGATTAAAATGGACCTTTTCCGGCGGGCTTATCCCCCTGATCTTTTATAAAACTGAAGGGACATTCCACTCTGAGTAAGTGAATGATATGTTGATATATGGATTTTAATGTGCTTTCTTGGTTTTAAGATGTATTTTATATATGGAAATTGGTGTTCCATTTTTATTATTGTAAGCATGCCTCGATCCGTAGGGAGAGGTGGGAAATATAAATAAACTATTATTATTATTATTATTATTATTATTATTATTATTATTATCTCTTCCAGTTGCTTTTGGAAATAGCCTGTCTCCCTCTTCCCACAAGAGAGATTGCTAGAGCCATGTGGCACTTGAAAGGATCAGTGACTTGCCAATTATTTTTCAAAAAATAGCTGCATGAACCTCAACATGGATCAAGATTGCTTGTAATCCAGAAGGCCTATGAGAGTTAAAGATATGACTAAAATGAAACAGAAATGTTCACTCTTATAAAACAAATAGGAACTGTCTGTCCTCTTAGTAGGAAAACTAATGTAAAGCAGCAATTTCACTGAATGGAGTGAAAGTAATCTGAATTTAATGTATGTAATTTTTATTCAGGATGGTTAATCTCCTAATATAAAATTAGTACTAATGAGATCAGAATCAGGTCCTCAGAATGAGCAAGTTACTACAAGAGAAGGCTAGAGTCTTAAAGACTCTCAGGATCAGAACAGGCCGCCGGTTTGTGGCAGCCTGGGATCAATTTTAGGGTTCTGGAGCATGAAGCATGCACACGCTCCAGAACCCTAATACGTATGGACGGCACCATCTTTACATGGCACCATCCATACATGGCGCGCATGCATGATGCAAGCACATCAGCATGTCTGCACCTCTAGGCACCGCGCTTGCATTGTGGATGTATCTCAGTGCACCAATAGCACACTGATGACATCATCCCCATGAGCCAAAAATAACCAATTTTTTCCTGGTTCTTTTTGGTCTGGAGGGATGCCGCATGGTTTGGCTGCCACGGCGTCCCTCCAGAGGGAAACTGGGTACCTCCAGCCTGGACTTTGAGGCAGGTATGTACCCGGCCCCAGATTCCAATCCTATATCATCTTATCTGTAGTATTCAAAGACGTAGCCATGTTAGTCTAAATCACTATGCAAAATGGTGTTGTAGCAAAGGTGTATTATAGTACCCTTGAGACTTAACTTGAGGGAAAGAAAGAAGTTGATAACATATGCTTCAGCCTATTTCAAATGCATGGAGTGAAGTGTCCAGGATTAAACCTTCATGAACAGGCTATGTGAATAGCAAAAGAAATGCAAAACTGATGGTTATGGTGATGTGGTGACAAGTTCAGTTCTAACTACAGTTATTGTGGAACAAAGGCAGGAAGGGAGATGTTGTCTAAAGCCAAAATGAGTAGTTAGCCATTTAAATGTTGGTGAATGTTTTTGGAATGTAGTGTGATGCAAGCTGGGAACCAGAAAGGAGATGTGATGAAGTGAACAAGACAACCTTCATGAGGCTTGTGGTGTGAACTGGTGATATGAAATGTGTAGGTGTCCAATACCCCTTTGCATAATTATTTGGAAGTACTTTCCTTACTTCTGAGTAAACTCATATAGGACTTCACTGTTACAGTACTTCAAGAAATAAATATATGTATGTGGAGAGGGGAAGAGACCTACAGATGAATCTCTGTATGTCAAATAGCCAATAAAATTTTTGAGCACCCCTCCTTGTGGAGCGAAAATGCCACTGTCTGAATACAAGATCAGCTCATTTGGGAAACAGCTGACAACATCCCAATGAGGACTGCACATTTTCAATATCCACAGAATATTGGCTGACTTTTGAAAATGGGAAACAGGAAGCAGGGGAATGGAAGATCAAGTTCTTTGGAATTCTCTGAACAGGAACATTCCCAATTGCAAAGTTCTGTTGCATCCTCCTATATCCTTTAGAATTCTCTTTTTTATATTGTTCTGGGCTTCTGACAGACCATTTCTGTTGGTAAGCATAGTCCAGAATCATCAGCCCCATCATTTACAAGCCATCCCAGATTTATAAGAACACATAATTGAAAAGTGATCCTCTCATTCCTGGTCAGTACATTTGAATGACATCTCTAACATCTAATGCAGGGCCAATAAATAGTCCAGCATGTTTGGTTAACATTTCCTCAAAGGGAATTAATGGTTGGGAAATAGCAGGCAGCTGCTAAGTTGCCTTGAATACCTGTGACATTGAAGACCCTATCACACCCCACTGCCATAGCTTGGTAAGAAATGAAGGCACTTTGTGAATGCAGTGCCTTCCGTAAGCTCTGCTGCCCTGTATGTATACTTGCTGTACAAACTAACAAACTACAAAGACACTGTAGGTCATTCAGCATTCTCTTTTCCAAGTACCCCTGTCTCCTAAACCTCTCAACACTCAGCAAAGTGGAATGCACCCACCAATATGCTATCATTGATGCAAATTCTGAAAAAGCCATGTTCTATCCACACGTTATACCTCCAGTACTGTTGACCTTTTCCACAGTCAGCTTACCTGGCTAAAGTGATGTCTTATTCAGATAGTTTAGGCTACAATTAATGGCATTGGTGCCTGGGAAGGAATAGTCAGAATGCTTGCTTCCATGAGAGGGAGGGAGGAGAGATTCGTATTTCCCAGCAATAACCCCTAGAGACAAATGGACTGGGACTCCCTCCAGTTCAGCATTTGAAATTTGGTAATAGGAGATAACTCTGCCAGGGAGTCACAGCAGTCAGACTCCAGCTGGTGGATAGGAAGCTAGTACCTGGCACAGGGAGGCCTTTGGCAGAACATCAATTGGCTCTCGGGAGAAGTCTTTGGATTTCAAGAGCCTGGCCCTCAGCTCTCCATTGGCTCTAAGTAAACAAGAAATCTATTTCTGTTTTCCAATGTTTATCACATCAGCAGGGGGTTCCATTGGTTGATCACTTTGAAAATGTCCCAGTTCTTTCTGTACCATAGGTATTATTTGGTGGAGTCAAGAATCAAGTGAGTGTACTTATTATACAAATAAAAATTTCTTCCACTCTAAACAGTGCAATTAATACTTTTGAACAACTCGGTTGTGATGCCATTAAATCATTTTGATTATAACCTTACTGCTGTACATATTACAAGTATCACAAATGAGCAAATTAAAGATAGGAGGTAAAGGATGGCTGGTTATGGGGTTTGTTATAGTATCCCTGTTGATTTGCTTTTAGACAGCTTAGACAGCAGTGAGATTTCTCTTTGCTAGCCCACACAGTTTCCTTAGGAACTTCTGAGAAGCAGTCAGTGGCCTACAAAATGTTCTTTTGGAAAGCTGACTCACTTTCCCATTTGAAATCAGACAACTTTGCATCAACCTCATTCTTGGTCAGCCTTTAGATGACTGTACTGGAACTGTATTTGAAATTGTGCCTGGTGTTATATTTTGCAGGGCCAGGTTTCTATGGCTGGCAATGCAGTTGTATGTAACCGACACTTGCAAGTAGGGAGGATGGAGAATCCTGTTTGGTCTCTATTTTGAGGTGAACTAACCCATGCTTTCCAGACTAATGCGCAGATCAGAATGTAATTATCCTTCTGATCCCGTGCTCCTCTAGATGTTGCAGTCCATTTCTCAGCTTCAAAACTGCATATCAAAATGTACAGTATATATTGGGACAGTGCATGAAAAAGATGTGTACAATAAGAGAAATTGCTCCCCATGGGTGAAATTTTGTATGAAAATTACAGTGAATTTCCATACCCTTTAAAAACTTTCTGATGCAAATATAGATAGAACAGGCTTATGGCTAAATACAGGGTGATTCAAAAAGAATGATGTAAAAGTAAAGCTGTTCTTATTTGGTTTTGCACCATTCCCTTTTGATTCAACCTGCACATGTGAAACTGACAACGACCAGAAGAAGACTGATTCATCCATCACTACTTATGAGCTCATCTTTTAAAAAGTAATTTGATGGAAAACACCTCCATAAGACTAATTTAGTGTGGGAGATTATCTCCATGACCACTTAAGCTGTTTGAGTCTTACAGCATGTATTAGGGAGATATATGAATGCTTGTTATATTGGAGTGACTATCAAACCCATCTCCTGCTATGTTGGGGGTTAGGGCAGGAGGAAGATTGGGGTACTGTGAGTGGTTTCCCACACTGAACGAAACATCAGCAGTAGTGCAGCAAGCCTTATCTGGAAGCAAGTTTTCCTTTACATATTCATTTTCACCAACCGAATGTGTTTGCATTGACAATCTACCACAAATCACCCAATAGGCTCTAAACATGAAAAGCCAGCATGCCATACTGCTTTGAGTGTTGAACTACAACTCGGGAGACCAGGATTCAAATCCTTTCTCAGTCATGGAACCTACTGGATGACCTTGGGCAAGTTATACTCTCTCAGCCTCAGAGAAAGGCACTGGTAAACCCCCTCTGAACAAATTCTGCCAAGAAACACCCATGATAGTTTCACCTTAGGGTAGCTATAAGTCAGAAATGATTGAAAGGCACACAACAACAACAAGGGACAATTATGGTGCTGGCCAGATAGATCACCAACAATGGTCCTCCCTGGCCTTGCATCGGGAGGAATGGAGACGCACTATCCATGATGCTGCAGCCTTCTTCGAAAGCTCATGCCAAACGAGCCTTGAAGAGAAACGACAAGGCAGAAAGAACCGCAACCTGGAAACATCACCCAAGGAGACTTTCTGCTGTGCTTTCTGCAGCCGGACCTGTTTATCCTGAATTGGCCTTTTTAGTCACCAACGCACTTGTACAAAGCGCGGGATGAGTCCTTCCTGAATCTTCGTTAGCGAAGCAAAGCCAGAGAGAGAGAGAGAGAGGTAGTGATGATGATGACAGCTCTCAGAATCTCCCCACCAACATGGTTGTGGTCATGCTTTCTGAAGATTTCTGAGATTTTTTAGATCTTCCACCACCAGCTGCCTTTCCAAAGTTTGATCAGGTCTGAATGGACTTTGTGGTCAATTCCAACTCTATGACCCTATGATTCTGCCTCCTTGTTGATGCAGTGCATTTAGCTTTCATGCCTTGGATAAAATTTCCCTAAGTAGCAAAGAAAACCTAGGGTAGCTCTCTCTTGGCACTTTCAAAACATTCATTTCAAAAGGTTATCAATAAATACCAGGTCCACCCTGAGCTAGCTGCTGGCTAGCTTAAGGGTACAGGACTAGCTGCATGGCATAGAGCTTTCTCCCACAAAATATGAGTGCCACCTCCTACCATCTGTCACCTGAGGCAACCACATCATTTTGCCTCATTATGAGGGTTGCTCTGATAACTACACATAACTCATGGGTAATAGCTGTGAAAGCTGTGTGTGAAGCAGCTGGTCTTGTACCCTTAAGCTAGCCAGCAGCCCTTAGATCAGAGGTAATACCTTGAGAAAGGTGTCACCATGTTTATGATACAACCAGGGTCAGAAGCTTGCTATTACTTGCTGTTTGAGGGCTTCCCGTAGGCATCAAGCCAGCTGCTGTGAAAAAACAGGAACTGGACTCCATAGGCCTTTGATCTATTTCAGCAAGACTCTCCTTGCATTTTGTGCAGCATCCCTTTGAAAGGAGTTCACTAAAATCCAGAAAGTGCTCTCTTCTCCTTGATGGTCTGAAAGTACTTTTTTCATCATTGCTCACCATTCCACTTGAAACACAAATCCGAGAAGACTGAGTACCTTGGAAGAGTGGAGTTTAACAAAAGACGAATGTTAGGGTCAAAATCTAACAATCTTAATTGAGCATATCTAATCAATGGACTTTAAAGTTCTTCTCTAAGTGACTACCTGGCAGCTAGAATGCTAGTGGAATTAGAAGACAAAGATTCTAGGGATAGTGACTCAGGAAAGGCACATTTATTTGATAAATTATTTTATTTAGTTAATGCTGAGGAGGAGGTTTTGGGGTACAGTACTGGAATGATGATAGAATGTGGAGCTCTAATGCAAAGCCTGGTGTTCAGTGAAATTATATAGCATAACCATGCTGCATAGTCAGATGCAGAAAAATAATAAGTACTGATGAATGGCATAATTATGCAATCAATAAACAAGACACCCAAGAGAACATTCCAGCTGCCTGTTACAAATTAAATGCTAACCCCAGATATCAAATACCTGTCCTGAAAGGAGAGGGATATGCCAAGTGAAATGAAGCCAATGGGTAATGTTGATTTATCCTTTCAAATCTCTGTTCAGAGACTTAGATCAGAGAAAATGGGTAAAAACTTGAACAAAAGGACAAAGAAGTAATAGACATGCAGGCAGCAGGGATAATAAATATGAATAAGACAGGAAGAAAAGATGTCCAATAGATAGCTGTGCTAAATAATTTGGGCATGGACCAAAAAACTAAATTCTAATATGTACTTTCTGTTTCCCCAAAGTAATACTTAGTTAATCAGGTTCAGTCCAACAAATTTTGCTGCCTGAGGCATAGCAGTTCCTACTTCCAGTCAAGGTTCCTTGTCAAGTTATTCTGACAAGAAATCTCAAAAGTACTTCCTTTCTAGCAGTAAAAATAAAATTATTGTAATTCCACTGACAATGCCCAGCCTTTCCATGACATCCAAAATCTGTTGCTTCCATTGGCTGCCTTGATATACCTTAAGGTAGAGATGGCTCTGCCATTAAAGTTGTATTTTCAGAATGTTCAAAGGACTATTTGTTGCTGTGTGCCTTCAAGTGGTTTCCAACTTATCGTGACCTAAGGTGAACTTGTCATGGTGGTTTCTGGGCCCGAGGGGGTGTGACTTGCCCAAGGTCACCCAGCAGGTTTCCATGGCCAAGCAGAGAATTGAACCTAAATCTCCAGATCCATGTCCTATGTTCGAACCACTATACCACACTGGTTCTCTGAAAGGACTATACAGTCAGCCCTTATGATATGTGGGCTTTCCATCCACAGATTGGAGCATCCACAGATGGTCCCACCCCATTCTCTCTAATGGTAGTATGTGTATACAGCTGTGCTGATGTCGCTGTGCATGCAGTGTGCCACTATTGTAAACAATGGAAATTGAGATCTGATGGGTTTTGGCATTGGCAGGTGTGTGTGTATCCAGAACAGAACCCCTGCAGATACAAACAGCCAAATATGCAATATACATTATAGCAATAAACCTCATGACCACTTGGAAGTTAAGACAGTATTACCTCCACAGTGAAGATGGAGGGGAGGAGGTGGCTGAGATAAGAAAGGAATAGACAGTGTTTAGCACTTTTACACACTATAAAGTGAGCTCTGGATAGATGTATTGCAAAGGCTCAAATGGCTAGCATTATGACATGACAAAGTAGTAAACTGTGTGAGTAAAATGATTGTGCTACCAACTGTCAGACAAAGAAAGGCTTCTTAGTGATGTTGCCTGACAAACTAGTCTAATTTCAAAATCAGTCTGCAAATTCATGGAGTAAATCTTTGTTCTCATTTCTTTCTTTTTAAGAAAAACTAGCCTTGCAAAGGTGGTATCTCCAGTGGTGGAAGGATGCCATAACCATTCTGCTGTTTCCCACTCCACCCTGCTTTTAAGCCATAGAAGCACACTGGGGGGGGATCTTGGAGCGAGTTACATATTTTCAACCCCAGAAAACCCCATAATAGATTTGCCTTGGAGTCGCCATAAGTTGGAAACAACTTGAAGACACACATAGATTAACTATGCATTTGTATCATCATCACAAGAAGGTATTAGGATATAGCCATATCTGTACAACACCCCTGCTCAGACATATGCTCAAACATGGAACAACCTTTGATTGTTTAGCCAAGGAACACAGAAGGCTAGTTGAAAAGTTCCCCCGGTCAACACCTACAGCCAGCACCTCTGCTGAACTCCATTATCTATCAGCATCTAGTTTGCTTGATATATAAACTCAGTGTCTTAGTTATTGTGAAAAAGACAAGTTACTTGCTGGCTGGAATCCTATTTATGAATTTATAAGTTGGGCTTATGCCATCACAACTCACTTTTTTCCCCCTTTGGCTGTTGCAAAGTCAGAATTCTGTTACAACTTCTTAGTGACCACACCCTTGGCCAAATCCGTCTTTTAAGCTTCATAGCATCCCCTCTCCCCAAACATGGTCATTTCTATATAGCTGGAAAAGAGAGGTGTAAGCAGGGATGCATCCAGCTATTATCCTTTAGCTGAATGTGCTCCAAGGATGACATCTGGACATACTTCCTGAGGAACCCCAGAAGTCCCTGCAGATGATGTCCTTGCAGATACAGGGAAATGGTTGGATGTATTCTCCACTGATCCCCCACTTTCCAACAACCTGGAAATGAGCATTAGGGGTCTTGCACCTTATGAAATGGGCTTTTGTGGGGGCTAGCATTGGGAGATATAGCTACAGAGACATAGTTATGTGATACACATATATCTTCTGATGAGAGAGGAAATGGCAAGATTTTATAAGAATCTTTATGGGGAAACAGCAGTTACAGATTATGAGGCAAAAGCAGAAGTAAGGTTATCAGAGGTTCAGAAAAATCAGTTAAATGTCCTAATCTTGCAAGAAGAAGAAGAAAAAGTTATAGAAGGGTTAAAAGGAATAAGATCCCCATGCCCTGATGGGTTTACAAATATCTTTTATAAGGTCTTTAAAAAAGAGTTAAGTGAACATATGACAGTATTGTTTAATAAAATAACAGAGAACAAAGAAACACACCAAATTTGGAAATTGGCTGAAATTATTACAATACTACAACTGAATAAAGATCCAATAGAACTGGAATCATATCGACCCATTACATTATTTTTACAAAGGTATCGGCAAACAGATTGGAACATCATCTACCAGATATAATAAAAGAAGATCAATGTGGTTTTATAAAACAGAGGACAATTAGTTAACCCATTAGAAACACTTTCAATATAATTCATCACGCAAAACAAAATAAAGAGAAATTAGCTTTAATAAAATTGGATGTCTACAAAGCGTTTGACTCAGTAAATCAGAATTATCTATATAAACTAAGTAGAGACTTGGGGTTGGGAGAAAACTTTTGTGATGTTATTCAAGAATTGTATAGAGGTAACAAGGCACAGATCTTGGTTAATGATAATCATTCTAGAAACATAATGATTAAAAGGGGGATGAAACAATGTGCAATGCCAGGTCCGTAAAAGACAAGACCCACATCATCTACAATCTATTGGAAGACAAGAGCTGTGACCTGGCTTGCATTACTGAGACCTGGCTTGGGCCTGAAAGCGAAGCTGTGTGGGCTCAAGCCCTGCCTGCCGGGTACTCAGTTAAGGACCAGACCAGGTTAGGTGGTCGGCGGGGGGGGGGGTTGCCTTGATTCATAAGAACACCCTTTCCTTAACCAGGAACCATGTCCGGCAAACTATCCATATCGAGTGTATTTACCTGACCCTGAAGGCCAGAGATAGTTTAGGGATTCTGTTGGTATACCGGCCACCCCGTGCGCTAACAGACTCCCTGGCCGAGCTGGTCACGGAGCTGGTGTTGGAGTCCCCTAGGCTTCTTGTCCTGGGGGACCTCAACATCCCGGTGCGGCTCGGGAGTTCATGGCTACCATGACTACCATGGGCCTATCTCAATTAGTCTCAGGGCCCACGCATTCTGCTGGTAATACGCTTGATATGGTCTTTTGCACGGACATGGAGATTCTGTGGGCGGAAGTAACTAATATTTCCGCCCTGTCATGGACGGACCATTTCCTGGTTGAGGCTAAATTCAAGGCATCTACCCAACTCCCCCCCCGGGGGTGGCGGACCTACTAGAATGGTCCACCCTCAAAGGCTGATGGAACCCAAAAGGTTCCAAGAAGCCCTAGAGGGGTATTTGGTTGGCACTGACGGCGATTCTGTTGATGCCCTGACAAACATCTGGGATACTGATCTCTCCAGGGCTATACACAGCATCGCTCCCAAGAGTCCTATCAGGCCTGCTTCCAAAAAAACAGCCCTGGTACACGGAAGATCTCCGGGCAAGGAAGCGGGTTCTACGACGACTAGAGTGCAAATGGCGAAGACACCAGGACTTAGCCGACAAGGCACTCCTAGATTCTCTTTTGGAGGACTATGGAGTGGCGATAAGCGCAGCAAAGAATTTGTTCTTTTCTGCGCGTATCGCGTCCATGGAGTCGCATCCGGCAGAGCTGTTCAGGGTAGTGAGGGAGCTTACTCAGCTACCCTCCTTCCTGAACTCTATTCTGGAACCATCCAAAGCCTGCTGTGACAAATTTAACAACTTCTTCGTGGATAAACCCTCTCGGATAAGGGCTGATCTCGACACCATTATTTCTACAGAATCCAGAATAGAGGTCTCCAGAGCTTCCGTGGACTCTATTGTACTGGATCAGTTTGAGTCCGTGAGTACTGAGGAAGTGGACAAGATCCTTAGAAGTGTTAGGAAGACAACCTGCTCTCTCGATCCCTGTCCCTCTTGGCTAGCAGCTCAGGGGGGTGCGGCTGTAACTACTATGTTGCACCGCATAATTAATTCATCTTTTAGGGACGGGCGCTTTCCATCCAGCTTAAAATTGGCCATTGTAAAACCGCTGATAAAAAAGCCCTCCCTAGACCCCCTGATTCACAATAATTATCGGCCTAGCTCTCTGCTGCCATTCTTGGGGAAGGTGATCGAGAGGGTGGTTGCCATTCAGCTTCAATCGGTCTTGGATGATACTGATTTTCTAGACCCATTTCAAACTGGCTTTCGGGCGGGCTATGGAGTTGAGACGGCCATGGTTGCCTTGGTCGATGATCTCTGTCTGGGCATGGACAGGGGAAGCGTGTCCCTGTTAGTGCTCTTAGACATCTCAGAGGCTTTCGATACCATTGACCATGGTATCCTTCTGGAACGCCTGAGAGAGTTGGGAATCGGGGGCACTGCGCTCCAGTGGTTCCGTTCCTACCTCTCGGGTAGATTCCAGATGGTGCAGCTGGGGGACGTGTGCTCCGATAAGAGGGCCCTTACATCTGGTGTCCCTCAAGGAGCCATTCTGTCCCCCATGCTATTTAACATTTACATGAAACCGCTGGGAGAGATCATCCAGAGACACGGGGCGCGGTGTTATCAGTACGCTGATGACACCCAAATATGTTTCTCTGTGTCTCCGACTGATGCAGTGACCAGGGATGGCATCTCTCCTCTAGATGCCTGTCTGGAGTCAGTAATGGGCTGGCTGAGGGAAAACAGACTCAGACTGAATCCAGAGAAAACGGAAGTACTTGTGATGGGTTCCCCGGGTCCAGGTTTGGAGATTTGTCCACCTGTACTGAACGGGGTCACGCTTCCCCTGAAGGACTCTGTTCGCAGTCATGGGGTGCTCTTGGACTCGTCGCTCCACCTTACATCTCAGGTGGATGCGACGGTCAGGAGTACCTGTTATCAGCTTTGGCTGATATGCCAGCTGCGACCCTACCTGGGCCGGGGGGACCTTGAAACGGTGGTACACGCTCTGGTAACCTCTCGGTTGGATTTCTGTAATGCGCTCTACATGGGGCAACCCTTGTACCAAACCCGGAAGCTTCAGTTAGTGCAGAACATGGCAGCCAGACTGGTCACTGGATGTTCCAGGTCCAGCCATATAACACCTGTTCTGCGAGATCTACACTGGCTGCCTATTCACTTCCGGGCACAATACAAGGTGTTGGTTATAACCTATAAAGCCCTAAATGGCTTGGGCCCAGGGTACTTGGAAGACCGCCTCTCCCCATATAGTCCACCCCGCACACTCAGGTCAACTGGGAAGCAATTTCTGAGGGTTCCACCCTCGCAATGCTGTACAACTGCACAGAGGGCATTTTCTATCTCAGCCCCGCAGTTATGGAATTCGCTTCCCAAAGAGCTCCAATCGACCCCCTCCCTCGACCAATTCAGGAAGAGACTCAAAACCTTTCTCTTCGAATAATCTTTCCCCCAGTTGTAATCGCTTTTTCTCCCCCCCTCCTTTTGCACCTGCACTTTGGCTCGTTTTTGTGAGGTTTTTAAACTGTGTTTTTAATTCCTTGTTTTAATCTCTGATTTTGTTTTATATTGTATTGTTGATATTTATCGTTTGTTGCTCTATGATGTTGTAATCCGTCTTGATCTCATGGAAAGGCGGGCTAGAAATAAACGATTTATTATTATTATTAAGGTTGCTCATTATCTCCATTACTTTTTCTTTTAATTATAGAATCCTTAGCCAATGATATAAGAAATGAAAAGGAAATTACAGGTTATATAATTGGGATGGAGGAAAGAAAGATAAATTTATTTACAGATGATGCTTTACTAACTAAACAATTACCATACCAATCTATCAAAAATTAATTGAAGTAATGCAAAAATTTGAACAGGTAACAGGACTTAAAATCAATATTAAAAAATCAGAGATAATGTTTCTCAATACCAAATGGCAGGAACAATACACAGTATAACGGAACGGAAATTGGGAATTAAGAAAATGAAATATCTGGGAGTATTTATAATGACTAATGTGGATAATATAATACAACATAATTATAATCAAGTTGGGGAAAAATAAATAGGCAAACATTGAAGTGGTCCCCTCAAAAATGGAATAACCTCACTAGAATAAGAGTATTTAAAATGATGCTACTCCCAAAATTATTATATCTTTTCCATACTATTTATTTATTTGTATCCCACCTTTCTCCCAAAAAGGGACCCAAAGTGGCTCACAATATAACAACATTTTAAAAAAACAATTAAAATAGCTGAATAAAAACAGTAAAAAGTTAAAATTTTAAACATACAAAATTTAAAACATACAAAGATTAAGAAATAATCTAAACCACCACCACCTGAATAAAACCAGGCCTGCATGCTTTTAAAAAGCTTGCTGGAACAAAAATGTTTTTGCTTGCTGACGAAAGGCCAGTAGGATAGGGGCCAGCCTAGGCTCCCATGGAAATGAGTTCCACATGGTGGGAGCAGCCACTGAGAAGGCTCTGTCTTCTGTCCTCACCAGGCGAACCTGGGATGGTGGTGGGATTAAGAGAAAGCCTTCTCCTGAGAATCTTAGGGCTCTGGGTGGTTTGTATAGGGAGATACGGTCTCTCAAATAATCTGGACCTAAGCCATGTAGGGCTTTGTAGTCATGACCAGCACTTTGAATTGTGCTCAGAAATGAACTGGTAGCCAATAAAGCTGTTTCAATGGCTCCAGTGTTCTAGCTGCAGCATTTTATACCTGCTGAAGCTTCCAAACAGTTTCCAAAGGCAGCCCCACGTAGAATGTGTTACAGTAGTCCAAGACTGTGGATGTGAAGAAAGGCATGGATGTGGACAAAAAAGTATATAAAGTTTATATGTGGTGGGAGTGCACCTATATACAAAAAAATTGGTTCGACATTATACAAAAGATAAACAGGCTGATGGGGAGAAACTTTCAATTTGATAAGAAGAATTGTTTAACTCAGAATTTGAGAAAATTCAAATTGAATAAAATAGAAGATTGCATAATAAAAAAATCTGTTAAGAGTAGCACATGTTGTTATAGCATTAGGATGGAAAAACAAACAATGTTGGGGGGAGAATCGGTCACATTATATTACAGAATAACTTTGATTATTTAAGGGAGAGAAAAGGAAAATATAATATTCAAATAAAGGAAATGATCTGGTGGGACGCATGGGGTTGTTGGATTGAGAATGTTAAAGCTGAAAAGGGGTACTATGAAGTTAGAGAAATTATTAATAAGACATTCCACATTATAGGTAATGGTACTAATTTACTTGGTTATAGACATCAGAGGGGGAGGAGGGAAGGGGGAGGGGGGTGAAAAGTATGTGATGTAATAATGACAATATTTAGTAAAGTTTTATTATATATGTTGTATTATAGACCATAAAACTTATAAATAAAGCAAAAAAAATCTTCTGATGCAAAACATTTGCCATTATTTATAACTTATATTTATAAGTTCTGTCTTTTGCAAAGAATGGGCATGAAGCATAAGTAAACTGGCAGTGTCTGTCAGTACAGTGGGTTAGTGTTTGTCATCATGCCTTCCTCTGGAATTCCGACAGTGCTTGACTCCTGCCTTCCCTTTGCTTTCTCCTTCTGTACCACAGTGACTTTAGCTTTCCCCTCCAATTCCAGTCGCTTTGGTTGATGTGCAATGATAGCATAGTGGCTTAATCCTGACAAATGAAGGATAAGCTTTTCACTTCCATTAATATGACTCTTCGATGCCATAAAGGAATAGAACACAGCTGCAGTCCTTTCGTTGACTCAAAGGGAACATGCCTTCTTTACTTTTTATGCCTCCAGCTGAGTGCATAAAAGAACTCAAGCACGAGCAGGTAAAAGTGCAATCAGGTAGAAATGTACAATTTCTCAACATAGACCTTTCTAGGACGGGAGCAAGCCAGTCCCTGCAGTGGACTATGCTCTTACAAGAAAACTTGAACTGTGTCTTATGGCTAAACTGCATGCTGTGATAAAAGCACAGTGTGAAAAAAAAGATTTTCCTTTGATTTTTTTTCCCCTTCCAAGTAAGCATGCAAGGGCCTGATCCAGACTGCACCCACTGCAGACAGGTAAGAGTAGCTTAAACCCTTCCCTCCCAATTCATTTGCTCTCTAAATCTGTTGTTTCTGTACAGCAGTTTAAAAGGAGACAACCTCAGTTGCTTCCCAAATAGTACCCCACTTTTAGTGCCCTTGCAGGGAGACAATGTAGAGTAAGCGTGGACAACTCCTGGAGTTGAGGAGCTGTCATGGAGGGCTGCACATCCTGATGTGATTTTCCCTCCACCACCACTTTTAATATTTTATATATTTACTTGCCTGAAATCCTCCCATGTCATCTAGGACATGTTTTGGCAACCTTTTCTCCCTTCCTGGACTGGCACCAGACTCTGGTGAGAAATAGGAGCTAGTGTGATATAATGCAGTGGTTTTCAAATGGTGGGGCATGGTCCAAAAGGGGAGGCATAAGAGTTGCTCTGGGCAAGTGCAAGCAATATAGGCTTTCATTCATCCAAGGAGATAACGTACCTCCCCACTGCCTCATTGGAGCCTGCTTGAGCAAAGGGGCTGAGAGGGGAAGGAACTGGGCTGAAAACAGCATGCTCTGCATACTTGGAATTGAAGTGACCTTTGCCCAGCAGTGCTCCTTCCCTTCCTCCTCCTCTCCTCCTCCTCCAGCAATGTACAACAGATAAAAAGAAAAAGAAAAATTGCTAGAGTAGGTTCAAATTGCCTGCCAGTGCACATGAGAATGAGTCTAGAATGAACTCCCAGAGGTCTCCTTGGGAGTAAAAAAAAGATTAAGGCGGGATACAAACCGCCGCTTTGCGGCGGTCCCCCGCCGGTGCCATTTGCTCCGCGTGGGAGCCGCAGCAGCCAAACTGCGCGGCTCTCGCGCAGAGCAAAAAAGAAGCTCCATTTCGGAGCTTCTTTCCGCAGCGTACTGATGACATCGCGAGACGCCGCTGGCGCATTCGCGACGTCATAGGCGCCGCAACACATCTGGACGCTATGCGTCCAGTACATAAAGATGGCGGCGCCCATGTGGAAGGGGCGCCGCCATCTTGTACGTATACAATACGTACTATATGGCGGTTTGTATCCCGCCTAAGTTACTGTTTAGTTGCACACTTAATGTAGTACACAATTTAATCTTTAGTGCTTTTCAGAAACAGCTGTTCACAGTGCTTGGAGATGTGGTGCTGGAGAGAAAGGCTAGGTCCTTCAACAGATCAAGCCTGAAGTACTCCTAGAAGCCAAGATGATCAAATTGAGGCTGTCATACTTTTGCGACATCATGAGAAGGCATGATTCATTAGAAAAGACAATCATGCTAAGAAAGGTGGAGGGTAGTAGAAAGAGTGGGAAATTGCACACCAGATGGGTGGACTCAATCAGGGAAGTCATGGCCAAGAATCTACAAGACTAAGCAGATCAGTGGAGGACAGAGGGTCTTGGAGATATTTCATTCACCGAATTACCATGAGTCAAGGTTGACTTAAGGACAGTTAACAACAACAAGAGGTCTCTGACTGTGAATTCTGAATGCACCTCCATAAACTACAAATCTCAGGATTCCATAGGATGTTGCCATAACAGCTAAACTGTGAATCAACCTTAATCTATTTCCAATCTGAATTTTCAGTGGAAGCTCATAGCTCCCCATGTCTGTGGGGTGATGATTGGTTTTCCAAGTCTAGATGTTTAAGGAGCTATGCAAGGAGTAGAAGCTTACTTCCAAAATATGCCCAGCAGCTTGAATTGCTTCTTTGAGGTTTGGATTATAACCCAGAACAGATTCACTACTCCATTGACACAGGAGCCTCTAGCCACCACAGTTTCCTTGCTCATCATTTCGACTGGCTGAGAACTGCTAACAAATGCACTCTGAACAGACTCAGACTGAGTGTACTCTTTTAGCAACAGAAGGAGGCATCATCAGTGGCATATCCTTTAAGAGAAGGGACCCCCCCCCCAATGCTGTATTCCTTTTAAGCAGCTGTTACAATGCTGAGTCACTCTTTTTGTGCTGAAAGGCTGCCAAACTCTTGCAGAATTCTGCTGCGTCACTGACCATATTGAAAGGTTGCACAGATGAGCAAATTTACAGAGAACTAAAACAAGGTCATGCTGAGGATTCCTTTTTCAAAAGGCCTAGGGGGAAACATTTGTTTTATTCATAACACAAGGGATAACTCGGTGGTAGTTAAAACTTTTTACCCTTGGGACCCCCTTTACATCTACACACAGATGCTGCACGCACACACCATTCAACATAGTATATGAATATAAATATTTCATTCATTCATTTGCACATTCATGTATATTCATATTTTACCATTTCACAAGATAATAACATTGTTCAAATTAGAACAATATTATTTAAGTAAATTCAATATTTAATGCAACACGTGTAAATGTTATACATAAAAAAGTTTGGTAAGAGAGGAGGAGGAGGGATCAGGGCCTCCAAGTCTCGTGCCTCCCTTGAACAGCTATCACACCCTCCCCTGGGATCCCGCCACACCATTTGCACTGGCATAACTTCATCTACAAAGGAATAGCACTCACTTCCAGAATGAATGCAGTTATTCCCCCTATAAATGTTATTTCTGTTTCAAGTATATGGTACAAAATATGAGATAGGTATATTAACTATGTAGGAGCCAGCAGGGTGCAGTAGTTTTTGCATTAGACTACATGGTAGAGGTCAGTGTACAGAACCCTGCTCAGCCATGGAAACCCACTGGGTGACCATGGGAAAGTCACACTCTCTCAACCTCAGAGGAAGGCAAGGGCAAAGCTGCTCTGAATAAATCTTGCCAATAAAACCCATGATAGAGTCACCATAAGTTGGAAATGACTTGAAGGCACATAACAACATTTTAACTACATTGTAATCATTTTAATTTGTAAGCCATCTTGAGTCCCAGTCTGGGGGAAGGTATATAAATCAGAAATGGGGAAGGAAGAGGCATCTGAATTGTTATATGCAGCTTCCCTAGGAACATGGAGTTCCAAAATCATTGAGGTGGCGAATTGGTTTTAACACATCTCTGCTTACTTGATAGATTGATCACCATAATGTATTAACCTACCTTTCCCTTCAAAAGGAAGCCTGAAC
Source organism: Sceloporus undulatus (assembly GCF_019175285.1). NCBI lineage: Eukaryota > Metazoa > Chordata > Lepidosauria > Squamata > Phrynosomatidae > Sceloporus > Sceloporus undulatus. The sequence continues at coordinate 43,015,430 of NC_056524.1, forward strand.
TGGCTAATGTCATCATACAAATAATAATAATACAATGACCTCAAATAAAATATCGGAAGACAATAATATGAAACAAGATCTGAGATTAAAGATAACACAATAAACCTATTAACAAACTTTCATAACGATATGATTATTTACCAATATTGAGTATTCTTGTTACAATTCTGCACACTGAAAATCAATGAGATTTGAGCAGTCCTCAGGACTGCTCTGATATCTTTTGCAACTAGTTTCTTATCAGTCAGTGGGGACACACTAGTTGTGATTACGCAAAGCTCTCTCTGTGCCAATTTTCTGTGGCACACAAGAGCCTGCAAGCAATTTCCAATGACTTAAGTCCTGATATTGGATAAAGTTAGAAATGCAATACTTCTATAAAAGATTAAGCCCACACTGATCTTTTGTGTGGTTTCCAATGCAATTTAACCTGCATTAGAAGTAGAAAAAATGCCTATCAGTTCCAGGGAAATCAAGGTTAATTATTAAAAATAGAGCAGGCTGACCAGAGTATATGTCATTTTGTAGAAAATTGTTTGAAGATCAACAAATCGTGCATTTTTGACCCATGCCTTGGCCCTGTTATTGGATAGGATAACCTATGCAAAGAAAACCATAGTTTTCATGACTTAACTTGCATTTTTTGCAAGTTCCATATTTACATTTCTTAACATGTCTTCCCAATATACATGGAGATGGTGTGATTTTGCATGGTAAAATGAGAACTCAACTCATATCCGATAAGACACTTCATTCGACCTTTCTTAGGTCCTATCAAGTGGCGATAGATGCAGCTAAGAAGTCCTTCAATTCTGCATCTGTCACGTCTGCAAAATCTCATCCAGCTGAGCTGTTCAGGGTAGTGAGGAACCTAACCCAACTACCTCCTACCCAGAACCTATTCCCCACACCATTGGGACTTAAGCAGAGGCAAGGCAAAGGCAGAGGCAACAGCAGCTGAGGAAAGGGGGCGTGGCTTGGGTGAGATATTTATCCCCAACACTCCTCAGAACACCACCAGCCCTGAAGCCAGAAGCCAGAGCCACAGCAGCAGCAGCAGCGCAGCAGCAGCAAGCTTCCCCACACCATTGGGACTTAAGCAGAGGCAAGCAAAGGCAGAGACAACAGCAGCTGAGGAAGGGGGCGTGGCTTGGGTGAGATATTATAACCCTCCCCAAACACTCCTTCAGGAACACCACTCCAGCCAGAAGCCTGAAGCCAGAGCCAGCACCAGCAGCAGCAAGCTTCCCCACACCATTGGGAATTAAGCAAGGAAAGCAAAGGCAGAGGCAACAGCAGCTGAGGAAAGGGGGCGTGGCTTGGGTGAGATATTTATACCCTCCCCAAACACTGCTTCAGGAACACCACTCCAGCCCTGAAGCCAGAAGCCAGAGCCAGCAGCAGCAGCAAGCTTCCCCACACCATTGGGACTCCTCAAGCAGAGCTCGGCGGTTGTGGCAGATGGAGAGTTGTGGACGCAGTGGGTTCCCTTGAGGGCCTAGGGAACACCACCACCCTCCCAATTCAGTGGGGTTTGACCTCTCACCATCTCACCTGAGGCCGGGAATGTGGCAGGGGCGGCCATTGGAGTTGTGCTGGGGAACGGGAGGTATGGTTGGGATAGAGGGAACAGATGTTACAAAAGAAGACGGGATCGCTGTCTGAAAGCTATCCTGTCTTCAGTTCCCTCTGTTTCTCAGGATGGCTTGGAGAGCAGACCAACCATTCCACAGAACCTCACTCTGCTCCTTTGCAATGCCAGGTAGGTAAAAAAACAAGACCCATATCATCCAGGACCTCCTCCTGGATGAAGATGCCGACCTGGCTTGCCTCACAGAGACCTGGCTGGGAGAGGATAGCACTGCCATATGGGCGCAGGCCCTCCCAGCTGGGTACTCTGTCAGTGAGCAGGTGAGGGGAAGGGGGCGGAGTGGCTCTAGTCTATAAGAACCATCTGACCTTGGCCAGGATACCTGTCCGGAATCACAGTCCATTTCGAGTGTATGTACCTTAGCCTGAAGACCAGGGATAGTTTGGGGATTTTGCTAGTCTACCGGCCACCCCGTTGTCTGGCAGACTCCCTGACCGAGCTGACACAGCTGGTCTCTGAGCTGTTGTTGGAGACCCCCAGACTCTTAGTTTTGGGGGACTTTAACATTCCGCTCGAGACCAGTTTAACAGGTGCGGCTCGGGAGTTCATGGAGACCATGACAAACATGGGCCTATCCCAATTGGTCAAAGGGCCCACACATTGTGCAGGTCATACACTCGATGCGGTCTTCAGTACGGAACAGGAATATCCGTGGGCGGAGGTGGTAAGTACCTCCGCATTGTCATGGACGGATCATTTCCTGGTCAAGATGAAACTTAGAGCCAATATCTGCCCCACCGGGGGTGGCGGACCCATTAGAATGGTCCGCCCTCGAAGGCTGATGGAGCCCATTGGATTCCAGAAAGCCTTAGAGGGTTTAATGGTTGGGAATGCCGGTGATCCGGTCGATGCTCTGGTCAATACCTGGAACACCGATCTTACCAGGGCTATCGACATGATCGCTCCCAAGCGCCCTTGCCATCCCGCCCCAAATCGGAGGCCCTGGTTCACACCAGAGCTGAGGAAGATGAAGCAGTTTGGACGACGGCTGGAGCGCAGGTGGCGGAAGACTCGACTCTTATCCGACAGAACTCGCCATAGGGACTTCCTTTGTTCCTATCGGGAGGCAATACGTGCAGCGAAGAGAGCCTTCTCCTCTGCACGTATTGCGTCTGCAGAGTCCCGTCCAGCAGAGCTGTTTAAGGTGGTGAGGGAAATGACGCAGGTGACCCCTGCGCCAAATCCCTTACTTAACCCGACGACGGCCTGCTGTGACGCGTTTAACAACTTCTTTGCAGACAAAATCTCTCAGATAAGAGCCGACTTAGATGCCACCATTGAAACAGAGTCGACAGGCGAGGCGTCCAGTGATTCCGCCGATGTAGTCATACTGGATCAGCTCCAATCTGTGAGTACTGATGACGTGGACAAGCTGCTTGGTAAGGTGAGGAAGACAACTTGCCCTCTTGACCCTTGCCCATCATGGCTGGCCGTCCAGGGGGGGATGCATTGATGAGATTCCTCACGGATATCATTGGTGCATCCTTCAGGGAAGGACATGTTCCATCTTGTTTAAAGGAAGCGGCGGTTAGGCCGCTCCTGAAAAAACCTTCCCTGGACCCCTTGGATATGAAGAATTATAGGCCGGTGTCATTGCTGCCATTTTTGAGCAAGGTGATCGAGAGGGCGGTTGCCCTTCAGCTCCAAGCTGTCTTGGATGAAGCCGATTATCTAGACCCATTTCAAACTGGCTTTAGGACAGGCTTTGGGGTTGAGACTGCCATGGTTGCCTTGACCGACGATCTGCGTCTGAGCATTGACAGGGGGAGTGTGACCCTGTTGGTGCTCTTAGACCTCTCAGCGGCTTTTGATACTATAGATCACGGCATCCTCTTGGACCGCCTGAAGGGGTTAGGTATTGGGGGCACTGCTTTGCAGTGGTTCCGGTCCTTCCTCTCGGGCAGGTCTCAGAGGGTGCTACTCGGGGACTGTAGCTCCAGTAAGAGGTACCTCACTTGTGGGGTTCCTCAGGGGGCTATTTTGTCCCCGATGTTATTTAACATCTATATGAAGCCGCTGGGTGAGATAATACGGAGTTATGGTGCTGGGTGTTATCAGTACGCTGATGACACCCAAATCTATTTCTCCGTATCTCGTTCGTCAGCCTCGAATTCCGATGGCATCTCTTCTCTCAATGAATGTCTTCAGGCGGTAATGGGCTGGATGAGGAAAAACAGATTGAAACTGAATCCAGACAAGATGGAGGTGCTCATGGTAGCGGCCCCGAAACCAAGAATTGGGTTGCAACCTCCAGTCCTGGATGGGGTCACACTCTCCTCCAGCGACTGTGTTCGCAGTCTGGGGGTGCTCCTTGACTCGTCGCTCCTGATGACAAATCAGGTAAATGCGACGGTCAGGAGTGCCTGTTATCAGCTTCGGCTGATACGCCAGCTGCGCCCTTTTCTGGAAGTAAGGGATCTCGAGACGGTTGTGCACGCACTGGTAACCTCACGCCTTGATTTCTGTAATGCACTCTACATGGGGCTACCCCTGTGCTTGACTCGGAAATTACAGCTGGTTCAAAACATGGCAGCCAGGCTTGTGTCAGGTACATCTAGGAGGGACCACATTACTCCGGTTTTGTGGTCCCTCCACTGGCTGCCTATCAGCTTCCGGGCCCAGTACAAGGTGTTGGTTATCACCTTTAAAGCCCTAAATGGCTTAGGTCCAAACTATCTTAGAGACCGCCTCCTCCCGTACAATCCTCCCCGCGCTCTCCGGTCCTCTGGGAGGAACTTACTGCAGCCTCTAAAATCTAGGCTTGCGGCAACCTCCCAGAGGGCGTTCTCTGCTGTCGCCCCCAAACTCTGGAACGACCTGCCGGATGAGATCCGTCAGATAACATCATTAGACAGCTTTAAAAAAGCGGTCAAGACGGATCTCTTCCGGCAGGCCTTTCCAGATTAACCATCCCGGCCCAGGTTCCCTGATTCCCTCATTCCTCCCGTGGCCCCATCTTAGAGATGGTTGAGGATCAACAGAGGGATATCAGGGTTTTGAGTTTTAATTGCTGTTTTTATCCTTGATATTGTATTTTTAATATGTTATACTATTTAATACTGTCTTAAGGGGGGGAGGGATAAAGTGTTTTTAATTGTCATATTTTATATTTTACTGTTGTTAACCGCCCGGATTGGTTTGCCAGAGGGGGCGGTATACAAATAAATATTATTATTATTATTATTATTATTATTATTATTATTATTATTATTAGATTCTTCTGAAGCCTGCTGTGAGACGCTTTTAATGATCATTTTGCAGATAAAATCTATGGGATAAGAGCTGATTTGGATGCCAATTTGAGGACAGAGACAACTAGAGAGGCATCCAGTGCCTCCGCCATTACTGTTAGACTGGATCAATTTGAGTCGGTAAGTACTGAGGATGTGGATAAGCTTCTCTGTAGTTTGAAAAAGACGACTTGCCCTCTCAACCCTTGCCCAACCTGGCTGGCTATCCAGGGGGGAGAAAAAATCATGGAGATACTGAAAAATATAATTAATGCATCCCTCAGGGAAGGCTCCCTGCCTCCCTGTCTTAAGGAGGCAGTAGTTAGACCACTCTTAAAAAAGCCCTCCCTGGACCCCCTGGATAGAAATAACTACAGACCAGTCTCACTACTACCATTTTTGAGCAAGGTGATCGAGAGAGTGGTCGCCAATCAACTAAAAGCAGTCATGGATGAAATGGATTTTCTGGATCCATTTCAAACCAGATTCAGGACGGGATATGGAGTGGAGACTGCCATGGTCGCCTTAGTCGATGATCTCCGTCTGGACATCGACAAGGGAAGTGTGACCCTGCTGGTGCTCTTGGACATCTCAGTGGCCTTCGATACCATTGACCATGGTATCCTTCTGGAACGCCTGAGAGAGTTGGGTATTGGAGGCACTGCATTGCAGAGGTTCCGATCCTACCTCTCGGGAAGGTTCCAGATGGTGTCGCTTGGGGACAGCTGTTCGGCCAAGAGGGAGCTCAAATCGGGGGTCCTTCAACGTGCGATTCTGTCCCCAATGCTATTCAACATTTACATGAAGCCGCTGGGAGAGATCATCCGGAGACATGGGGCAGGGTGTTATCAGTACGCTGATGACACCCAAATATACTTCTCTATGTCTCGGACTGAAGCAGTGACTAAGGATGGCATCTCTCCTCTGAATGCCTGTCTTGGGGCGGTAATGGACTGGATGAGGGAAAACCAACTAAGGTTGAATCCAGGTAAGACGGAGGTACTTGCTATAGGAACCCCGAATCCAGGAATGGAGTTGTGTCAGCCAGTTCTGGATGGGGTCACACTTCCCCTGAAGGATTCTGTTTGCAGCATGGGGGTGCTTCTTGACTCATCGCTCCAACTGACAGCTCAGGTGGATGCAACAGTCAAGAGCACCTGCTATCACCTTCATCTGATACGCCAACTGCGCCCCTTCCTGGAGCCAAGGGATCTGGAAACAGTAGTACATGCACTGGTAACCTCTCGATTGGACTTCTGTAATGCACTCTACTTGGGGCTACCCTTGTGCCAAGTTCGGAAACTTCAGCTGGTACAAAATATGGCAGCCAGATTGATCACAGGAACTTCTAGGAATTACCATATAACACCAGTCTTGAAGTCCCTGTACTGGCTGCCTATTAATTTCCGGGCAAAGTACAAGGTGTTGGTGATTACCTTTAAAGCCCTACATGGCTTGGGCCCAGAGTACTTGAGGGAACGCCTTCTTCCCTATTGTCCGTCCCGCACACTAAGGTCCTCTGGAAGAAATCTACCACAGCCAAAAAAATCTAGGCTAACATCTGTCTCCTAGAGGGCCTTCTCTACTACTGCTCCTAAACTATGGAACGACCTGCCGGAGGAGATCTGTCACATTTCCACTCTGGCAGCTTTCAAGAAAACACTCAAGACGGATCTCTTCCGGCAGGCTTTTCCAACTTAGTTACCCTCCCCAGATATAGAGATATTTGTCCCCTCATCTGTCTATTTTCCCTCACCAATGTTTCTGCCTATTTTTTGTTTGTTCAATGTTTTAAATGTTTTAATATTATTACTGTTTAATTCTGTTTTAGTACTGGGAATGGGGGTGGTGATGGTAGGTCTAGGGTTTGATTTTTTAACTCTATTGTAATTTGTTGTATTTTATTGTTGTAACCCGCCCGGATTCTTCGTGATTGGGCAGGCTAGAAATAAATCTATTATTATTTATTATTATAAAAGAAGCACTACAATTTCAGTAGTGGAATCAGCTCTCTATTTAGCTTGAGCTTGCTCCGAGCATAGGCCAACCACTACTCACCAGCTCAGTATTCTGCACTGAACTGCAGTTTGCCTAACTGATGTGTGCATGTGTGCATGTGTGTGCATGCTCATGTGTGGATCATAATAGGTTTATGTTTCTAAATAGTTCTTGAAATGCATTATGGGTGTGGTAATATAATCTTACCTATAAAAATATATTCTTCTGTGTAGGTGGGAAAGTATGTCATAGGATGAATAAATGAGTAATTTTCTGTTCAGTTAGCACAAAAATTAAGAGATTCTAGCTGGAAAAAATACAATGACATCATAGAGCCACAAGAGAGAGACAAACTTTGGTGGGAAGGTTGATCATAGGCCCAGTTGCTCTGTCTTCAAATGGTAACAAGACAGCCCAGCTGCATTTAGTGGATCCTGAGCTCATTTTGCTGACCTTCCTTGAAAGCATCACAACACATCTCTCCCAAAAAAAAACTGATAAAATAAAAGAGCATAAAACAATTACAAACATTTATAGGCACTCCACCTAATTCCAGTTCTTTATCTGTAACACTGGATAGGGGGAAAATAAATGGACTCCTCCTTCTCCTACCATTCATCTGTATAGGCCATATTTTAGAAGAAGGCAATGCCAAGCTACCTCTGATTATTTCTTGCCCAAGAAAACCCTATGCAATTCATGGGATTGCCGTAACATGACAGGGGCTTGAAGGCACACACACAAAAACATACCTACCTGAAAACAATAGCAGTTAAAAGCTCCAGCACACCACATCTTCAGAGTCTATTAAGGGACAATATAGCCCAAACTCCCCACACTGCTCTAGAAAGAGAATACCAAAAAGTGTGAGGCTAGCAACCTTACTCAAAAAATTCTCATACCCATTACTTCTTATTAGCATAGCAGAGGCAGTGTCTATGAAAATCTCAAGGTTTAAAGAGGCTCACAGGGGCACAAGTATCACTGTAAGTAAGCTGGTTCTAAAACCATTTTATTTATTTAGATATTTGCATCCTGCCTTGTATCTTGGGAGCTCAAGATGGCAAAGAATTAAAATCAACTTCAATAAATTTGAAAATTAAAATAAAAAAGACTAAGGGCATATTAAACAATGTAATTGATTAAAACAGCTTGGATCTTTTAAGGTTAAATTAATTTAAAATGACATACATAAACATTTTAGAAGAAATCAGTTAGGCCTGGATGGCTTTAATAAAAGGCTGTACTTAACTTGGCTCCAGAATGAAGCCAATGTTGGGCCCATGTGCTCCCAGAGTGCTTTGTTCCCACTGGTGGGAAGAGGAGGAGGCCCCTGAAGCAGGTATAAATCTTCCAGGAGGTTTATATAGCGGTAAGCACTCTCCCTATATGGGTATTGGTCAGTGATGGCTGGTGACATCTTTGTCAGTGAGCTGGTGGACATGATCTGGGCTTCATTTAAACAAACACACAAACAACTTAATTGATAACTTGTTATTATGTCCTGGCTTCAGGTTATGGTGACCCTATGAATTAGAGCTTTTTCAGAGACCCTGGTATTAATAGACCCACTTGGGTTTTGCAGATTCAGAGACATGGCTTCCTTGATTGAGTCATTTCACCTATACTGTTGTCTTCCCTTTCCCTCCTTTTTTTCAATTTTACTGAGCATTATTATCTCTTCCAGTGAATCATGTTGCCTTATCCTATGTCAAAAGTACAATCAGTTAATTTAAGCATTTTGGCTTCTAGTGAGAGTTCAGATTTGTGAAGTGAAAGCCTTTCATGGCCAGCATCGATAGTTTTTTGTGGGTTTTTCGGGCTATGTGGACATGTTCTAGAAGAGTTTATTCCTGATGTTTTGCCAGCATCTGTGGCTGGCATCTTCAGAGAATGCATTATCTGAAGATGCCAGCCATGGATGCTGGTGAAACGTCAGGAATAAACTCTTCTAGAACATGTCCACATAGCCAAAAAAACCTACAAAAAAAACTATAGTTCAGGTTTGATTTACTCTTCCACCTACTTTTTTGTTCTTTTGACAGTCCATAGTATGCATAGGACTCTTCTCTAGCACCATATTTTAAATAAATTGATCCTCTTCTTCTCAGTTTTCTAAGAGTGAAGAAAATCAGCAATAGAAACATAGCAATCAGAAATACTATTGAAATGATCCTGGATTGGCATTCCATGATATACCTTTGTACTTCAGGATCTTATTTAGTTCTTTTTGATTTTACTACAGTTTGCCCTCCATATTCAACCATCCATGGATTGAAAATGTGTTTTGTTTTTTTAATTCCAAAAAGGAAAGCTTGACTTTGCCATTATATGTAAGGAACACCATTTCACATTGTATATGATACTTGAGCATCCACAGATATTGCTGCCCACAAGGGTTCCTGGAACCAAATCCCAGTGGATACCAAGGTCCCAGTGTACTTATCTATCCTTGAATCTCACACATTAGAAGTTGCCAGTAACAATGGTCGCTTCCATATCAGAGTGATGGTGAATCCAGTCTGAATTTTAGACCAAAACTAATAGGAACCCTTGAAGGTGTTGAACCCTATCACCAAAACAGTTACAGTACCTTGGATAGCTCCCAGTATTAACAAGTTGAAATTAGCTTATCAATTGACAGACAGTTTCTTTCAAAAATATGCCCATAATATGGCAGTCACCAGTTTCCAGCGGTCACCAGCTTGCAGTACAGTACAGTAGTGGTAGACTATGTCCTACATGTTTGGCCTCCACAGGCATTTTAGCAGCTGCCTTCTCTGTCAGTCAAAGTTACTAATTCATCTTTACAGGCTGCTCCCTTCCCTTTCCAGTTCCTTCCATGGAAGGTTTGGGTGGAGTCCTGCCTTCTGTGGAATGGCAGTGGTTTCCTTTAGCATGCTGTGCAAGCATCCCCATTACAGTGAACAGGCCATATGGGAATCAGTGTGGGAGTCAAGAAGCCTGGGAATGAATGACTAAGACTAATTAGTTAATCAGCACGTTTAAACATAATTACGCAGCATTGTAAAACTAAATGCAGAAACAAAGGATTCCTTGCTGTGAAGACTCCTCTGGTAAGTGCAGAGTTTCCTTCATTTCCATGGTTACAAAGGTGCACATTATGTCAGGGCTAAGCCAAAAGCAATTTCTCAGTGCTATCCCTGGTCTTTCATTAAGGGGACCTTCTACTTGGATCCATGAAAAACAACTGGGGATAAGGAGACACACAAAAGACTCCCAGATTTTAACTTGCAGAATAACAATTCAAAACCCTTTCCATTCCCCCTCTCCCTTCACTCTCCAAGAGAATAAAGGTTTGTTGTTGTGGTTTTTGTGTGCCTTCAAATTGTTTCTGACTTATGGTGATCCTAATACAAATCTATCATGGGGTTTTCTGAGTCTGGGAGTGTGTGACTTGCCCAAGTTACTCAGGCCCCATTCACACTATGGTTTAAACTGATTTGCAAATTGGATCACACTGGATTTTATGTGCTTCATTCACACTTGAGTTGATTTCAAACCTGACTGGGTTCGGGCTGAATCGGGGTGAATTCGAAAAATTCCTCCTGAACCGGTTCTTTTAAAGATGGGGGTTTTTTAGAGGTTCTTTTGAAAAGAACCAGTTTGCAACCATGCTGAACTAATGTGAACACATTTCCAATCACATTCGGGTCACCCAGGGATGGAGGGGCAATGGGCAGAGGATGGGCAGAGGGGTGGTACCCATCCCATCACAGGTCTTGGCAAACCACAATTTTTCCCTCTCACCGTGTGTGTGATCAGCTGTTGTCCCCATCAGGGACGTAGGCAAGGGGGGCATCCATGGGGTCCGGACCCCCCTTCTGTTAGATACAATGAATGGTATGTGCTGCTGCTCTCAAGCCTCATTATAATGGTGGCACTTAGTCTGGACCCCCCCCTTCCCAAAATCCTGGCTACATCCCTGTCCCCATAGAAATCATCCCGCACTCTCTCTGCTTCTTGCAGCCCATTTCCCAAAATGGAGAGAAAGTGGTAGAAGGTGTGTGATCAGCTGTTGCCCTCATAGAAATCGCCCTGCATTCCCTCTGCTTCTTGAATCCCATTTCTCAAAATGGAGGGAAAGAGAAAGAGGAGGAGGAAGAGGAGGAGGAATGTGTGCATCTTACACACACAAACATACATAACAACATACACACACAAGGCCCATGGAAATAGCAACAATTGATGCACACAGCCACACCTCTAAATGCTTGCATAACCAGAAACACACACAAGCGCACCGTATGAATGACGTTAAAAAAAGAAGAACCAGATGGATTGAACATGTCCGATGTTGGGAATCCATTTTGTTCAGATGCAAAAGTAAGTGTGAATGTGAACCGTGTTAAACAGACACAGAAGCATTCGGTAATGGGAAGTGTAGTGTGAACTTCATTTCGGTTCAAATCGATTCTGTGATCCCAGATCTATGTGACTCAAAACCTGTGGGTTTTTTTTGCAAGTGTGAATGACCTGTCAGTGGGTTTTCATGTCCAAGTAGGGATTTGAACCCTTGTCTCCAAAGTCATAGTCCAACACTCAAACCCCTACTCCACATTGGCTCCTGAGAATAAGGCACATTCATATTATGTTGCTAAAAGCAACCAATCCATCCATCAATCCATTAAAAATGGGTTTCAAATGTTTCAGAATTTAATATAAAATTTGAAAATGAAATTGGAATCCAGATCTTGAATGTGACTCTTTCCCTGGCTGCAACATTGAATATTTTAGGCTTTATTGGCACCATATTGTATAGGTGTCAAATATATAATATCATAAGCTCCCAGCTGTCAAATACTGATCAGAATTTCTCACCTGAATCAATGACTGTAGGAAAGGTTAGATGGCTTTGACCATATGAATACAACTTCTGTTACTGCCAAATGTGGGCTCCAAGAATGCTTTACTGACAGGACAAGTGAGCGACGATGCCTACATGACAATTTACTCACGGGAGAAGCTCACGGGGGTGTAAACGCAGATCACAGGTTTCCCACAATTTCAGACGATTTCCTGACAATTTAGAAAGCGTTCTAAGTCTGTGGAAGTTTATGTCACAAACTTCTTTCTCTCATTTAGTCTCAAAGGTGCTACAAGATTTCTTTGTCTGATAATACCACTGCTGTTGATGAGATATGAGAGAGAGAGGGATGTGGTGATTGAATTTGGGTCCACAGCAAGCCTTGAACTAGGAAGCTGAGCAAGGGAGAGGTAGAGCTGGATCAACCCTGCATTCCACTGTTCAGCTCTGTAACAACAGGGAAGCTAGCTAGGCTACAGATGCTGTGGAGTGATGGGGGAAGCAACATAAGGTCAGCGTAAAGGATTGAATGTGGGGTACAGCTTATCTTGCACCTTCACTTTTTGAAGGATGAATGTGAAGGATGCTGTTCCATCACCACTGCTGATGAATGGCCATCAGTGTGATCAACTTTTATATGCAGAATGTACATTGACGCAGATGCCATCTTTTCCTGTGCGTCTCACAAATGTCTTAGGCTGGACCTGATTCTGGTTCCCTAAGAAAAGTCTTGATCCCTTCTGTACAAACAGTGCTTGTAGAAACTGCTCTTTCTCATTGTGGTGTTCTGGCCTTAAAAATACAGTGTGCCCGTGTCATACGCGGGCACGCTTTACGTGGCTTTCAGCATACGCTGAAAGCTGCATGAGGAGAAGGGGCAGTGCATCCCATAAGGACTAATAGGTCACACACCCATGGCGCACGTGCACCACCGCACCACCTCATGCACCAGCCCCATTCATTTAAATGGGACTCTAGCATAGGCAGTATTTGCTTTATGCGGGGGAGTCCAGAACGGATCCCCCACGTAAAGTAAGGGCGCACTGTATATATTTTCCAAGTGCATCGTGCTGCTTCAAATGAAGATATGTGGGAGACACAAAGGCAGCTAATACAAATAAGCTAAGATGCCAGCTTTACTTCTTGTGTAATAAACTGTCTAGAAAGACTCAGTGGCTCTCTTGCTGAATTAGTGGGCGTTTCAGTTTCTCTCACAGGAGTGGGAGAAAGTGGAGGCAGATGTCAGACTGTTTATAAGATATCTCTGTGAGAGCTATGTGACATGACACACAGCAGCTGTTCCGCTGGCCACTTTCTTGCTTGTACAGTCTTTACGGTCAGGCATCCTTTCTCTCAGCAACAGATGGCTAAAAAAGAAATTCACAAAGTAATCCAAGATTCCAGTATTTTTCTCCCCCACTTTTCTCCTCACCCCCGTGCTTCTGGGTTTGCTATAATACAATTTTTAAAAATTAATTACTCCATACAACATTTCACTTAGAGATGTTATTTTTAACCTGGAGTTAAAAGGAGGGCTCTGCCCTGTGTCCATTAAATTTTTTTTGGATCTCAAGGCTAGTTTTCACAAAACAGCAGGTGAGTTGGTTAATAAACTGGCTGATACCACTTTAGTCTGCTGGGATGCAGAGTTAACATAACTGAATGCTCTCCTCTGTATAACTAGAAATACAGTGTGCCCGCGTCATACGCAGCTTTCAATTGGGAGAAGGGGCGGTGTGTCCCATAGGGTGCCACGCCACCACACCGCCACATAGACGAGCCCCATTCATTTAAATGGGGCTCGAGCATAGGCAGAATTCCCTTTACGCGGGAGAGTTCGGAAAAAGAACCTGCCCTGAAAAAGGCAATTCCTCCAATCTGGGAGAATGGCAGGATACAAATCTCTTAAATAAATAAAATATAGAAAAGTTGTGCAGTGGAAGGCTTTCACAGCCTGTAGCCATAGTTTTTGTGGGTTTTTTTTGGGCTATGAGGCTGTGTTCTAGAAGAGATGTTTCCCAAAGTTTCCCCAGCAGCTATGGCTGGCATCTTCAGAGAATGCTGGCATGGAAGAGAATACACACACCCCACTCTCTTCCATGCCAGCATTCTCTAAAGATGCCAGCCACAGTTGCTGACAAAACGCTGGGGAAAAACTTTTCTAGAACATGGCCTTATAGCCTGAGAAACTTACAAAAAAACATTAAAAGGTTACTTTCTTAGACTATAACCTCAGAATCTCTCAACTAGCCCCTCCAGCTGGAAGATTTGGGAGTGGCACTAATTTCCCTAAAACTCCACAAATGATTTGATGTGAATGAACAACAACAAAAACCCAAGGAAAAAGGAATTTGGCTGATATTCTCTCCATTTGCTGTTTTCAGACAAGAGAGAAGGAAAAATAGATTTCCCTCTGTCCTGCCCCAGAATAATTTTTATTTTTCAATATATTTCAATTTTTAAATGACACAACATTTATTTATTTATTTATTTATTGTAATCTCAAAGATGCCCTAACCTAACCCTGGTGTGTGTGGTAGAAAGCATGATAGCGACCTACCCTGTCAAAAAGGTATCGCTGAATTTGGAAGTTAATACTTGTGAGATAAAATTGTGACAGACTTGTAAGACAATTAAAAGTTACAATGAAATCCTATGGTCAAAAGTGAAAGCATCCAACATGCCTATCAATAGAGAGTCAATTTAGTAGAAAAGTACAATATAAAATGTTTTGGTAATAAAATTACCTCACTCCCTCATATACTGTGTTTATTAAGATAATATTAGGAAACAGAAGAGCCAGTGTGGCATAGGGGTTTGAATGTTGGACTATAGCCTCTGGAGACCGAGGTTCGATTCCCAGTTCAGCCATGAAACCCATTGGGCAAGTCATTTGCTCTCAGCCTCAGGGGAAGACAATGGCAAACCTCCTCTGAACAAATCTTGCTAAGAAAACCTCATGTTAAGGTTGCCATAAATCAGAAATAATAATAATAATAATAATTAATAACAATAATAATAACAATAATATTTATTTGTATCCCGCCCCTCCCTGTATTGGATCGAGGCAGGTAACAACAAACAGAAACAATAAAATCAAACATGAATATCAATAGATAAAAGCATAACAGGACACATTAAATCCTAGTTCCCCTATCTCCCTCCCATCCTAAAATACCATTAAAAACAATTCCCAATAAAATGGTTAATAAGCTAGATCGAAATTAAGGTCTGGTGGATCTTGAAGAAATGTCTTGAAGGCATACATTAACAAATTAGAAAACAGAGATCTGTGAGGGGAAAAAGTAATAGTTAAATAAGCAATGTGAAGTTGAAGGCTTTCATGGCCAGCATTCATAAATTAAATAAACAATTAAATAGAGATCACTTTTTCTATCTATTATTCCTCTCTCTTTCAAGCAGTCCTCTTTTTTCTTCTCAACCTCCTCCTCCTTCTTCTCCACCAGTTTACTTGGCATCTATTCAAACAGACATTATTATATTAATTGAAAATGTTATTTGTTGGTTTGTACTTTTACTTCCAGATAGTTCAACAAAAAGCCACATTCTTATGAGCCCTCAACAGCAAAGGTTTCACATAAAATGCATCACTGGGTCATCCAAAGACCAGAAATTCATTTTCTTTGATTCAACAGTGTCAGTTACAAATGTTCACCCCAGAGTTCCATTTGAGTTGGTTGCCTTCCCAGGAATTGTATGCCAGCTCCTTGCGAGTCAATCACCACTTGTAAATGTTCCATGTCTGTGCTGACAGGTATCCTCTGTGCTTGAGCTGTAGTTAGATGAGCATTAGGGAAACCACCTACTGAACAATCTCTTGGCAGTTGCAACTTATGTTTTGTTCTTGATCCATTCAGCAGTTGAGAGGAGATGAACCACTGATGACTTTATAGCACAACTGTTGTTCCCCTGCTGGCTGCTAATAAAGTGATGGTTGATAACTTTTGGGAAGCAGCAGTTCAGCAAGGAACACCCAGGAGGCATTCGGCAAACTACCAGTGGCTGTACACTTCTTTATCCTTTTTCCATTCAGTTTTTCCAAAGCAAAAGTATGAATTCTAAGGGATATCAGAGCCTGAGTGAGGGTGGGGGTGGGAGTCAAAGGATAAATTCAAATAAGGGGTGGACATTTTTCTGTCCCCTAAACCCTCCAAGAGGTGATACCCCAATGTGGGAGAAAAATTAGTATTTCCATGAAGTGTTGACTCAGTAATCAGACATCCCAAAAATGTTTCAGGCAATTATTCTTTTGTGCAAAAAGGTCCTGGTGGTAGGATTAGTGAAAAACTTGTTTTTTATTCAAAAGCCATTGTTTCAAGAAACACACATTTTGGACAAAACTGAATAGTTTATGCAAAATAACATGATTTTTTAATCCCGAACCCCATGTGAATTTTTGGAAACAATGCAGCCACCCATTTACTGGCCGGATCAGTGCCACAGCAACCACATGCCATGGCACCGATTCGGCCTCCATAGAGCAAAAAAGGAGCCAGAAAAACCAACTCCTTTTTGTGCCCTCAAAGGGGTGCTATAGCTGCTGCCACATGGCATGATGATACCCTTTTGGCGCTACACCATTTGGACACTGTGCCAGAGGTGTGTCATCATGGTGTGCACCATGTACACCAGCGTGCATCACAATGGCACTCTGCCGGCAACGGTAGGTCTTGGAGCGTGTAGACACTCAGCCCTCACCCTGCCCACAGGCCGGCACTTTTCACTGGTCTGTACAGGGCCAATGTTTCTTGCAGAAAATTGGGGGGGGGGTTTGTACAAAAATGCATTTGTGTGCATTTCTGCAAGAATCACATTTTGATTTTTAAAAAATCAAATTTTGCAACAAAATCCCATAATGTTTGTGGAAACATATTTTTTTGTATGTGAAAAATGTGCTTTTCTGAAAAATCTTGCGTATATCTGTGCAGAATAATTTCCCTAAGCATTCGTGGATGTGCAAATTCCAGATGAAAACTGCACAAAATCAATTTCTCTTGTATTCTTCCAGACTGCGTCCCCCGCCCCAATATGTGGGGGCTGACAAATGAATAACCGCAAATTTTATTTCATCCATACTCACAACTCTGAAAGTAATGTACCAATTGGAACGTAATTATTTTCAGATTTTGCACTTTGCATTGCTTTAAATTGTACCGAAAAGTATATAAAATAGGCTAAAATTAGAAAGGAGCTTAACCGATACTTTTAATAAATATAAATAATTTATTAATACATTAAACTAGATTACTCTGAGGTACATCAATAGTTCATGGGCTCTTTGGACATTAAATCCTTCAAAGAGGATTCAAAAAGCTCTTCCATTGGCATTGCAAATGGGGCCCCTACGTTGCATGATCTCACCTATTGTTGGAACCTCTGTGTGTTTACCCTACCTACCCATGCATGCTGAAGCCTCCTTCTTGATGGATGAAATGTGAGAGGAAATGAGGCATAGCAGAAAGGGTTGACAGACTGGGTTATCCTTATATGACTGACCCCCTTGGACCAGAAACAGCTTGTCCCCCTATCTCCACAGAAATGTCTTGCATAATTCCATGTGCATGACACCCTACTTCCTTTATTTCCTGAAATTAACATCTTGGCCCCCATTTAACTTTCTTTCATGGTAAAATATATCTGAACTCTTCTTGTAATTAATTTGGTGCCTTTCCATTGCCAAATGCCTCTCTCATATGGTTGTTTCCATGTTCTTCCATCTTGCTAGAAGACTGGAAAGGTGATGGAATCTCAATTCATTCAGTCTGACCTATAAAGACTTTGGCACCTTTGTTATTATGAGAAACAACAGCTGCAAAATCCAAAACATGGGAGGGGTTGTATGTGTTGTCCTTCATCCAGAAGGACTTCTAAGATTTCCTGTCCCAGAGGCCCTGGTTTCCAACCAAAAATTAAAAAAAAACTTTTGGAAAAACAAAAGTGAAGGGATGGAAAATGTATGGGATTTCTTTTTAAATAATCAAGCAGCCTGCAGTTGGAGCAAAACAACCTTATCTGAGAGATGAGCTCATCATGGTGCTGCATTTAAACAACCGAATTACATGTCTCTGAAACAGTATCTGCCAACAATGTACTAAAAGCTAAGAGACCTTGGGAAAAGGAGGTTTTGCTGTTTTGTTTTTTCTTTTACTCTGGCTACCAGAACGCCTCATGGCTGGGTATTCTGGGAGTTATAATCCAAAAAATCAACTCTTCCAGACTGGCAGTTTATATTTCTTTTGCAACCTGCCATTCCTTTTAGCCATACCCCGTCAATAGACTGCAACTGTTCTGATTTGGCAAAAGCAGTCCCAGTTAATTTGGTCCCACTTTTTCAGCTGCTTTTAAAATGTCCCAGTTTCTCTTTTCTCTTCCCACTTTCCCCCTATTTAGTACAAAATGAATTCAAAATGCAAAAATAGTTTGCATTCAATTAACTCAATGGAAAGAGTGGTGGTGGGAGAGTCTTGCCCTTCTCTGTAGGTTCAGGCAAAAGCAAGCTAGTGTTCTTCCTCACTAATAACTTTTGCTATATTGACTACACTCTAATGTTGCCTAGGCACAAGTTTCCCAATTTTCATCTGGGAAATGTTGGAGGTTATGCCCATTCACCACTCTTGACAAATTTAGACACAGCTGTAGGATGCATTTGTGGGCCTTTTAGAGCTTAACAGAGAAAGAGAGAGGGACAGAGACAAAGAGACACTCTGGCGGGGTACAGACCGGCGCTTTGCGGCGGTCCGCCGCCGCCGCCATTTGCTCCACGCGGGAGCCGCAGCAGCCAAACCGCGTGGCTCCCGCGCGGAGCAAAAAAGAAGCTCCATTTCGGAGCTTCTTTTTGCGGCGCCTCCATGATGTCGCGAGGCGCCTGGCGCGGACTCGCGACGTCATAGGCGCTGCGACACGTCTGGACGCTGTGCGTCCAGTACGTAAAGATGGCGGCGCCCATGTAGAAGGGGCGCCGCCATCTTGTACGTATACAATACGTACTAGGGTTAGGGGGTGCGGAAGCACCGCCCCTTCCTAACCCTAGTACGTATTGTATACGTACTAAATGGCGGTGTGTATCCCCCCAGTGATGTAGACTCGGACTCAAGTCAGACTCAAGTCACTTAAATGACTCAACTTGGAGTCAACTCGGCTATAACTGATGCACTGACATGACTCAACTTGCGACTTGTTTATTTTTAGCAACCCATTTGCTGACCTAAGTTCATCCAGAAATAACAAACATATTAGGCAATGGGCTTGAGGTGGAGGTCTACTCAGCAGCCTGTCCCTGCTGCACATGAGAGGAGCCTTCTAAAGCTTTTGAAAAGCTTTAAAAGGATTCTTCTGTCTCAAGCCCATTGCCTAGCATGTTTGCTATTCCCCTTCAGAAAATGTGCCCCGCCACTCCATGCTATGGGGGCAAGCTGTGCCTACTGCTACTCATAGGAAAAGCTTTAGAAGGCTCCTCAGATGTGCAATGGGGATAGGCAGCTGAGTAGACGTCATTTTTCTAAAACACAATCTTGATAAATTGCTTATGATGATTTTTTTTACAACTTTGTGCACATCCTCTTATCTAGTTATTGAAATTCCACCCCACTACCTCCCCCTTTTTATGTTAAAACTGGCTCCCAGACATCAGACTCAACTTGAGACCTGAACTGAAAGTATCTTGCAAGGGCCTGAGACTTGACTTGAGATGTGGAGATAGAGATTTGAGATTTGGAGTAAAAGACTTGAATACATTACTGGAGAGAGGCCAGGATTCTACACCTGTGCATCCCCCCCATCAATCAAGCCCAGGGAAGGATCTCTGCTGCTGTCACTCCCCAGTGGGAGAGGAGAGCTTGGGGAGGCAATCCAGACCATGCAGAAGCAGCTGGCCTCAACTCAGTTTGGGGAATGGGATGGTGAGGGCTTTCAAATGGAGGGCACATTCATTTTTCTTCCCCCAGGAACTCAGAGCAAGTGGATCTTCATGGTGTGATTCACCTGTCCCTTCCCATTCTCACCAGAAACAGACAACAACAGGGGTTCTTCCTGGGGTTTGACAGCTGCTGGATGGTGGGGGGCTTTGGGTGGAGCCCAAGCGCAACAGAACATACCTCTTCAATCTGTTCAAACATGGCCATAATTCATGAGAAAGTCACAGAAGAATGCTGGCCACAAACATACACCAACTGCCTACCTTCCAATTGTCTTGATTTGGCAAGGACATTCCCAATCACTCCTCTGTCATTCCACTATTTCAGCTGCTTTTAAAATGACCCTGTTTCTCTTTCCTCCACCCACTTTTCCCCTTCATCAGCTTCCTTCAACTGCTGCAAACTGAGTTCAAAGTGCCAAAGTAGTTTGCACTCAATTAACTCAATAGGGAGGGAGAGGAGAGGAAGAGGCAGAATCCTACTCTCCCAGAAGGCTCAGAGAAAAGCAAGTTTGTGTATATTTCCACATTATTAACTCTTGCCATATTCTAATGTTGCTTGGCCACATGTCTCCCAGTTTTCATCTGTGATATGTTGCGGGGGGTGGGTGGGTTTTTAAACGTGCCTTCAAACTCAGTGTGAGATATTTTTGTGACTGCTTAGGCTTTCTTGGGGTGGTTTTCCTTCCTTCCTTCTTTCCAAAGGTAGCAAATAAATGAAAAGCAGGCTTCCACTGGCTTTCTTTTATGCATAGTACCTGTTGCTGCACCTTCCTCCTGGCAACACAAGTCATCTGCATGGCAACACTGCATGCATCACATTGTGAGTAGGTGGTAACTTCAACAGCAAGTGTTCTCATTAATGCTACTGATGCTGCCAGGACTGAAAACCAATTGATCCACTAGTTGAATCTTTAATGTTTACATCCCCTGATTTCTAGCTATCCCCATTCCTATTATTTAGGAGTGAATTGTAATTTTTTTAATTGCACACATAAATATCTAGTCTAATAAGACATGTCTTAAAATCTTCCTTCACTTTTAACTGCCCCTGCAAAGCCTAGCCTGATGACCAAATTTCACAGTGCTTCCAAAGATATTTGGTTCAGGTTTGAATGACTCCTTACTATAAAGGGAATGTCATGCCTTCTAGATGTTTCAGACTACAGCTCCCGTAAGTCCCAGCCAACACAGCCAATAGCCAAGTTTTTTGAGAATTGTAGTCCAAAATATCTGCAGGACACCAAGACTTGCCTCTGTTTTAATGGGGTAAAGTCTTGGATCAGCCATTAAGAAAGCATCATTAGTTCTCCTAGTTTGGAGGTTTTATTGGTAGGCTTTGAGTGGATAGAGTTATCATATAGTTTAAGCACTAGGCAGTGCTGGACTTTCTTGAATCTACTGGACTTTCTTGAATCTACAGTTTTTTGTGGGATTTTTAGGCTATGTGGCCAAACCTTGTTTACTTTAAGGGTTTCCTCTTTCCTGTTGAAATTGTCCAGGTGTTTGTGCATTTCAGTGGCTTCCCTGTGCATCCTGACATGGTAGTGGTTGGCATGGTCCAGAATTTCAGTGTTTTCAAACAGTATTTTATGCCCAGGATGGTCTGTGGCATGTTCTGCTACTTCTGATTTTTCTAGCTGGCCCAGTCTGTAGTGTCTCTTGTGTTCCTTGATTCTTGTTTGCAGCTGTGGACAAGTCTACATAGGGACCACCAAATGCAGTGAAGCCATTGAAATCCACAAACACCTGGACAATTGCAACAGGAAAGAGGAAACCCTTAAAGTAAACAAGGTTTAGCTGCCAGTCCTGAAAGATAGCAAGATAAAGACTCAACAAATGCAAATGAGAACTCTCCCAGCAGACAATGAGCACTATCAAGCAGACATTGATCCTCTTGTGCAGACCCTCACACCCTGAGGACTGCCATTAGCTACAAACAATATACATGCAAATCACTCCTGCCTTTCCAGGTCACACAGTATATACAACCAAGTCCTTTCCAGGCAAATATTCTCTGAAGATGCCAGCCACAGATGCTGGCGAAACATCAGGAAGAAACTCTGCTAGAACATGGCCACATAGCCCAAAAAACCCACAAAAAACTATGGATGCCGGCCATGAAAGCCTTCGACTTCACATTTCTTGAATCTATTGCACTCAGATATTTCCTGTTCTATTTTTGCTTGGAAGAGACAATAAAATTCTTGTCCAGCTTCCTCACTGGTGTATTCTTTCAATCTTCTGTGATGGGCATCTTGGTTGATTGGAGAAACAGAAATGGGGCCCAGTGGAGGAACCAATTTTTCAAATGTGGAGATCTCATGAACATGCCCAAAAGCATGAAGAGCTATAAAATAGGCAATGTTTGCAGAAGTCACTTTTGGGCTACACATACCAGAATCTTCTTATTGATGGGGAGATTGTGGGAGCTGTAGTTTAAAAAAATATTTTCCAGGATTTGATAATATTATCATCTATTGACAAGAGCTACACAGAAGAATTTCTTAATAAAACCATGACAGATTTGGTAAGGGTACAATGCAAAAGAGAAGAGATGTTATTATATTATATAGGAACATAATAAATACAGATTCAAGACCCTGGAGCACAATAGGCATAATGTCAATAACTTCATCAAACTAAAGAGCTGTATTCTTGGGTGAAAACTTGCAGATATTCCTGTTAGTGATGGAGATGGCATGAAGCATCTGTATAGTGCTGGAAAGAAGCTTTGTTCTGTCCATCACTGTGAGAACATATACAGTCACCCTTAATGTTTTCCCCTGCAGGCAAATATCTTGTAGGGAATTTTGACTGGGAAAATCTAGATCCCTTACAATTATGGGGTGGAGATGGTTCTTCCAGTGTCCTGGTCTAAATCCAGTTTGGTTCCTCCCCTACCTCAGAATCTCATTTCCTTTAAAAAAAATCATTAGGAAAGCTATCGTGGGATGTATCCACACTACAAAATCTGAGACCATTTTAACTCCCATGGTTCCATCTTTGGATTTGTAGCTTGATGAAATACTTAAAATTGACTACCAGACAGCATTAACACAGTGGTGCAGTGGTTAAATGCCTGTACTGCAGCCACTCACTCAAGACCATAAGGTTGCGAGTTCAAGACCAGGAAAAGGGCTCAAGCCCGACTCAGGTTTGCATCCTTCCAAGGTCACTAATTTGAGTATCCAAATTGTTGGGGGCAAATTAGCTTACAGTTGTAAACCACTTAGACACTGCTTAGGTGGTATGAAGCGGTATATAAATGAAGCTTGTTTGTTGTTTGTTTGTTTGTAGTTCAGGAAAGTGCAGTAAAAAATTCCATATCCCTTTCCACACTATAAATCTCAGGAAATTTGGTCTTAGAGAAGTTTGGCCTCAGTTTCTTTGGCTTCTTTGGCTCAGTGGATGATCCCAGAGTAGGAGAAGAGAGACAAAAGCTCCACATTTCTTTCTAGTCAATGGACCTGCTTGGACATTATGAGACAATGGAGATTATCATATGGGACAGGACAGGTTCGGGATCGCTCTCCTGTCCTTATCCTGTTCATGATTGCAATTGCACAAAAGCCTTTCATACACGTAGCACTGATCCTGTCATTATCCTGTCATTGGAGTGGAATTGTATTAACACAAACTCCCATTAAGACAAAATACCAGGATAATTCCACTTCACTGACAAGATCAGTGTGACTTCATATCACAGTCACTCGCACTTCCTGGTTGGGACAATGTCTGGATAAGTGCGACACTGTGTGAAAGTGCTTCCATGACTGCATGGAAAGGCTGGGACAAGGATGCCCTTTTCCCATCTGATAATCTCCAATGTGACTTCAGTGAATTTGTAATTTAATTTGTTTTTACTGATGTTAGAATACTTTTTTTTAGAGGAAAGGTTGGATGATGATGATGACGACCATGACTATACCATGATGTCTGAGATTCGATATTGGGCTTGTACAGTATAAATATCTACATGTGACATTATGCATTGCTTGTAGTTCACAGTCCTTGTGTTGAACAGCAATGTTGCACAACCAAATGCAAAACCCAATGCATAACTGAATATACATTCCAATGCACAACCCAGTACACAGCTGCAAGTACAACTTCACCATATGTGCAGCTTGGCTTCTGCAACCACATCAGACAAAAATAGTAAACCTCTTCCAAAGAGGAACATGAATTTATAAGACACCGATAGGATTCTGACCAAGAAAGAAAGAAAAATAAGTAAATATACCAATTGCCTTTCCTCCCCATCTCCACTATATGCTTATTGGGCATTGTCTTGCAAATTAAATATGCAAGATGTGAATGCATTCAGGATTTCCACACTTCCAATGCAGTTCATTGGCTACCTCTTTCAGAAGGTCCAGAACTGCTGAGTGTTATAAGATCACATTACTGTTGTTGTTGTTATTATTGTTAATCTACATTATTGGGAAGATGTTGCAAGTCAACATGGATCCATTGTGACTATGTGTCTTCCACTGTGTTCAGTTAGCCTTTTTGTTTATACTAGCTTATTAACTGGAGGTCTCTGTTTGCTCTTTATTGCCACCTTATTCTATAGGCCACTTTTGTTCTTTGTCACCACTATGATTTTTTTTAAGGATTTGTGCATTTGAGTGCTTGACCCAGATTTTTGTTGGAAAGTTTAAAATCTTGGCTACAGTAGGATATAATTGGACAATTACCCTATGGGTTATGAATTAGTCAAGTGTGAAATATGTTCTGAGACTGCTCTGCTGAGCTTTACCAAACATTATTGCTTTTGTGATCTCATGCTGATGACAGGCACCTTGTTCCAAAAATGTGGGGGATAATTATCCATTGTATAGACATAAATGCTGCAAACCTCTGTTCAGACAACACATTAAAAACTGTACCAAAAACTCACAGAGTTACTGATGGCTTTTGAATACTTTTGCATGTAGTTCATGTATGCCTCACAGTGAGACAAACACAGATTATTTCTCAGGACAATGTGTGATTTTAAAGGCCCACTAAAGTATTTCTACTTAAATTATGGCTCTCTTTGAATGTCACACTAAACCAACATTTAGCAACCCAAGAATGGGCTTCTGTAAGATAAGATATCCACTCCTTTCAATTTTGCAAACAGAAGTGGTAAGTACAGGAAATGCCACATCTGCCAGTCTGGAGGAATCCATGGTTGAATACAGTGGTTCTCAAAATGTCGGGCGGGATCCCCAAGAGGCACAAGAGTTGCTACGGGGAGGCACAAACCTTGGAGACGCAGATCCCCAGCCTCCTCATCATCTTCTCAAACCTTTTATGTCTTGGAGAGGAATAGAAAGGAGAGGAATAGAAAGGAGGACTCTTGAAGCCTTTGCCTGAGGGAGGAGGAAAGGGAGGAAGAGGGGTATAAATATGCACACTAAGCAAATAACATATTTTTATTATTTTATTATTATTTATTTATGGTATTTATACCTCGCCCTTCATCCCTAAAGGCTCTCAGGACAGCTTACCATTATTATTTTTAATTACATGGTTTCTTATTGTTATACTATACCATATGTAGGGGCTTATTGCACAGCTTTAAAAATTAACTTACTGCTCCCAAATTGAATTCTAATTTGGGCTGCATCTGGATCCTATCAAATGGATTTTTGCCCCCACCACTGGGCAGGTGCAGCCTGTCTAACCTCTGGATAGAATCTGAGTTCAGCCAGCTGATTTGCAAAGATGGGAAGCTCCCAGCTTTGCAAATTGGCTGGCTGAACTCAGATACTATCCTGAAGTTACATGGGCTGTACTTGCCCAACGGTGGGGATGGCAGCAAAAATCCATTCAATAGGATCCAGATGCAGCCTGAATTAGAATTGAATTTGAGAGTGACGAGTCAATTTTTAAAGCTGTGCAATAAGCCCCATAGATGTAAAGGGGGTCACAAGGGTAAGAAGTCTGAAAACCACTAATTTCGTATGAAATCAAATTGTGACCTCTCTGTTCATCTTCTGATCCTTTGTTTCACAGTCCCTGTAGGTGGCAATGCGGTATCCATTTTCTTGTGTAGAGAGAGTTCAGGAAATTTATGGTGTTTTTGTTATATCTGCTTACAGATATGCAATTTGAGGAGAGCAGGAAACAAGTCAGCATCCACACTGTGTTAGTGTTTAAAACAGAAGCAGCCTTCCTCAAAAGCATTTGGCATGCCTTTATAGTCATTCCCACAGTTCCATTTTGTCAACCTGTTGCAGAACTGAAACTTTTGTAGCTTTCAGTGTGTTCCTTCTGCCCAGCGTTTCATCTCCAGATGCCACTCAAGTGTGTGAGGTGAGTTCCACAACTAGTAGCTGCTAACTTTCAATCAACATCATGGCTCATTAAAGGAAGAATCTTCTCATTGCTAGTAAGAGTTATTAAAGAAACATCTTCAGCTACTAATTATAGATAATATTAGAGAAAAGATTGTCTTAGCTGACAACCATGAAAGCAAAAAAAAAAAAAAAAATGCAGAAGGAATGCATAGAATGTATCTAACTACCTCAAAATGGCCTGGTGACAGTAAGGGCAAGTTCAGCACACAAACTGTTCTTGGCATTGTGCAAAAGTGAGGAGAATGTTTCTTTTTGCTCTTTCAGAAATGGGTTCAGCTTGAAGACTATGGATTCACAGGACATGGAAAGTGTGTGTCAATATTCAATCAATTTAAATAGCCATATTTCTAAAGGATATTGACTGGAATGAAATATTCCTCCTGCCAAGTCCTAAAGTGGTAAATAATCACATTTAGTCACTCCCCATGACAATCCCTAAGACCATGCTCCTAGGAAAGACAGTGTCTCTCTCTGTGTGTAGGTAGGTAGGTAGATAGGTAGGTAGGTAGGTATAGGAAGTTGTTTTTACTCATATTAACAAACCAGTTCTAGCAGATTTATGTCATAATACTTTTGCTGCACTATATGTTACTGGCGTACATAGTGACAGAGGCTGGGAAGGCACTGCAGAAATAGGCTACTCAGAGCCATCAGATTTTGTCTGCCTTCCCTTGCCACCACTGTGTGACTCTAAAGAAAAGTATAACTAACACAGGATACCACAAGATCCAGGCTTCATTAGGAATCTTTTCCTTGAGCAGGTCTTTTGTACAGCTCCTGGATCTTTATGCCCCATTGAAGCCAAAGACAACCCCTTCCTGCCAATACATTGCATAACAACTATATAGACAGTCAGCTCTCTGTATCCACAGATGTTTTATCCATGGACTCAACCATCCAAGCTTGCAAATATTCAAAAAATATAAATTTCAAAAGTAAACTTTGTTTTTGCCATATTATATACGAGACACCATTCCACTATGCTGTTGCTTTTAATGGGACTTGAACATCCATGGATTTTGGTATCCATGGGGGTCCAGAAATCAAACCCCAGTGGAAAACAGGGGGGCAGTGACAAAGGACATTGTCCATTGTCCCTGATAGTAAAGTGTCCTTCATTTCAGTCTTCAGCCCTGATTCTGCTACCCCCTCCTGTTTCCTGCCTCCAAGTACTATGTAGTACATTAGCCATTTCATTAGCTGATTTTAAAAATAGGGTTTTTTTCATATTCTTTAATTCACTTATGTTCACAGATCAAAGGCAACACTGTATCTTCTTCTTTTAAAAGTAACTTCAATTAATCACACACAATAAGAGTCTATGTAAAGCTTAAACTCATCCAGATGTGTAGATGCTGACCCTTCTAGCGGCATGGATCAAAGGAAATGTTGATGATGTCTTCCTGTGTACTTTCAGATAAGGTGGCTGTTGTTTACAGCTTTCCTTTCAAATTTAGAAACAGGGACTTTTCTCATCTTGTTTTCTTCTGGCTACAGAAAGGTCTCCAAGCTATTTCAGTCCATTGCATAGATGCCAAGAAACACAAGACTTTTGGCAGCCTCGTGAGCATTTGGCAGCTATACCATTGTAAGTCTCCAGCTCTTTTAGAGGACACTTGATGCTAGCAATGTTTCTTAGGGAACGCTGTGAGCAGCAAGCTTTACATCTTTAAAATGGCTCGCACTCTACCAGATTATTTAACATGGGTTGTCAGTGTGTTGACTGGTGCTTAGCTACATGGGGTGCCTCAAGAGACTTTGAACACAGAAGTGTGGCTCATTAAAGTCTTTCAAAGGAAAGGGAGAGATGTTTGTGTTGCCTAGGATATTTTGCTTTTGGTTCACTGTACTTGGGCACCTGTCCTTGCTGACAGAGAACATTGTGATGCCACAAGCCAGAGTGATGGTGACAGTACAATGACAAGTTCTAAAAGGAAGAATCATTGCCATATAACTTTGGTTCATTAGATCAGTATGCTCTGTAACATACAATGGATGGCACTGTATAGTATGAGCAGAAATGGTGGCACTGTGACCCATGTGTACCAGTCGAAATGTCCCTTGTCCAAAGCATGGAAAAGTTTATTTTCCAATGAACCCTTTTCTTTATATCCTGCATTTTCCCCAAAAGTGGGACTCAAAATGATTTACAGAATAAAAACAGACACAAGTATCACCACACAAAAGTCAAGATCAAATTGATATTAAACTTTCCAAAGAAGTAAAACCATATCAAAAGCATAGATTAAAAATGACATAGCAATAAAATCCATTATATAAAACAATCAGTTCTAAAACACCTGCTGGAATAGAAAAGTCTTGATGGTGGGAAGACAGCGAGGAGGAAGCCTACCCAGACTTGCAAGGAGGGGAGTTCCAGAGAACAGGAGCAACCACAGAAAAGACCCTCTCTTGTGTTTTCACCACACGTGCCTGTGAAGGTGGTGGGACTGTGAGATGTTCCTCCCCTGAAGATCACAGAGTTTGGGTAGGTTTATATAGGAAGATACAGCCCTTCAGATAGTCTGGACCAGATCAGTTATAGGGCTGAATTGAACATAACCAGCACCTTGATTTGTGCCTGGTAATGGACCAGCAGCCAAGGGAGCTTTTGTAACCAAGCCCAGTTAACAATCTAGCTGTAGCTCTTAAGATCAACTGGAGTTTTTGAAATCTCTTCAAACAACATTAATACAATTATGATGTAACTAAGACGATTATTGCATATCGTTCTCATAATGTTACGAGATGGAACGTTCTGGGAACATTCTAGGAATGGGTATTATCACATTCAAGAAAGTAGAACGTGATGGGAATGTAACGGGAACGCATTTTACCGCACAGCGCATCCCTTTTTCTTGAGAACGTTTTGCTGTAGTGCATACATATTTCGTTTTGAGGACTGTGTAATGATGACGTCTCCACTCTGTGGTTGTTTTGACTCTGTATAACTTGGCTAACATTGGACTTGTAAAAGTTGCTGTTATGAATTCTATCTATATAAATATGTGTGTGTGTGTTTGTGAGTGTGCAGAGAACACACACACACACACACATATATGCACACATTAGCCATTTTATATATAATTTGTGTTTGTTTAAGTATACACACACACACACACACACACACACACACACACACACATTTGAGTGTCTGTGTATGCAGAAAGCAGACACATACAGAGTCCCTTGAGAGGATTCCCTTGGGAGGGAAGGAAGGCAAGCCCCGCCGGAGCTTGTCCTCCCTCCGAAGGGAGTCCGGGGATTCCCTTGGGAGGGAAGGAAGGCAAGCCCCGCCAGAGCTTGTCCTCCCTCTGAAGGGAGTCCGAAGATTCCCTTGAGAGGGAAGAAAGGCAAGCCCCGCCAGAGCTTGTCTTCCCTCCGAAGGGAGTCCGAAGATTCCTTTGGGAGGGAAGGAAGGCAAGCCCCTATAAAACGTTGGTGCATCATATAATGACATATGTTTGTAGAAAATAGGATAAAACCTATGTTACTTTTGTCAAAGAGGGCGCCGCGTCATACCTGGGAGAGCAATAAACATTTTTGCATGCTCTAGGACTTTGGAGGACTAAAGAGAAAGGCATTCTTTCAGCCAATCAGGAGACGGAGGAATGAGAGAACGGAATTGGGAATGGATAAGAATACTGCACAGACTTCTTATGGAACGTTCTGAGAACGTTACAGCTTGCTGGGAACACATCTAATCCGTCCCCACCCTGGAAAGCATGTGGACCACATCGGGAACATTCTGGGAACCCGATGGGAACACATACATGCGGTAAACTGCGATGCGTTCCGTTCCCATCGGGTTCTCAGAATGCTGTGCGATATTCTTCTAAGACATGTGTCACTTTAGCCAAGTCAAGCATCCTAAGGAACAGGCACCATTGACACACTAGTTCTAATTCTGCATATACACCCCTAGCCTATCTGATCAGTTTGGTCAGCTTCTGTATATAATCCCAGGCAGCAAAGGTGTTCTGGGCCAGTTGTGTCCAGACTTAATATTTGGTTTAATTGCTGTACTATTTCATAGTTACTTTGTGTATTGGTGAGTTCACTGTTATTTTAACCTTTTGATTTATGAGCTGTCTTGGGAACCTTTGGCACTAAAGAATAGGATAAAAGTGAATGAAGTAGGTTAGCAAATAAATAATTCTGTCCCTCCACAGCCATAGTAGTCAGCTATCTCCTGCTGAGGTCCCTGGCTCAGCCTTCTGCTCTGTTACTTTCAGCAATCCTTGGCCCATTACTTTTGTCATACTGCTGATTGTTTAGCTATACCTCAGCTTGTATGGCCTATAAACCTCCTTCTTTTCTCCATTTTATTTAGGACAGGAGTGGGCATTGTAAGGTTCTCCACATCTGGCTGGCTGATAACCTCCAAAAGCCCTAGCCAGCAAGGCCAATTTTGAGGAATGTCAGGAGCTACAGTTCAGCAACATCTGGAAGGCCACATGATTCCCGCTTTGGTTGAGAATGATCGTTTACACATCACCAAAGAGGAGGGGGGAAAGCAGACACAGATCTGCACATAGCTAGTTCATATGTGTAGATACAAATTTAGAAACATATACTTTTTATAGAAATACAGTATACCATGAGAACCAGAATGGTGTAACTGTTTCAGAATTAGACTAAAATTCCAGGAGGCTAAGGTTCACATACCTGCTCAGCCATGGAAATGCATAGAGTAGGCTTGCACAAATCGCACTGTTTCAGCCTTAGAGGATAGCAAACCTCCTCTGAATAAATCTTGCCAAGAAAACCCTATGTAGGTTTGCCGTAAATCAAAGTCAATTTGAAGGCATATAATAACAACAATATTGCACCTTGCCATAGTGAGGAAGACTGTGCTCAGTCTGTTCAGTCTGGTGTAAAGGTACTAGCTTTAGGAATGGGCAACCTTGGCTGATTTACTAACCCCACTATTCTACCACAGTCTGTATTAACTCTTTTGCTGAAAAAGCCAGTGATCCAGTTCTTATCACCCCACCCACTTTAAAAGTGAAAATAAATTTCATCAGTATTATGTGCCTTATCTTTAACAAAGAATCATGTTCCCAGGGACCTTTTCATACAACAAAGTTATAGCCCTATGGTTCCACTTTAATATCCATAGTTCAATCCTGGGGAACCCAGGCAGTTTAGCCAGAGATCATCTGGAATTCTCAGCCAGAGAGTTGTAGTCTCTCAATATACCATGAACCCCAAGAATCCACAGGATGCAATTGTAGCAGTTAAAATGTGTGCATTCAGATCATTTCTGAGTTATGACAACCATAAGGTGAACTTATCATGGGGTTTTCTTGTTAAGATTTGTTCAGAGTGGGTTTGTTCTTGCCTTCCCTCTGAGGCTGAGAGAAAGTGACTTGCCCAATGCCACTCAGTGTGTTTCCATGGCTGAGTAGGGATTCAAACTCCTGGTCTACAGAGTCACAGTCCAGCACTGAAACCACTACATCACACTGGCTCACTAAAATGGAATCATAGCATTACAACTGCATAATGTGAAAGGGGCCTTGGAGAATGATATTTCATGGGATTGTATGTTGGGGGGAGGATCTTACAAAACAGGTGGAGACTGCATGAAGCCACCCATGAAATGCAGATGTTTTCATAATAGAAACTGTCCTCTAAGAGATCCTTCAATACACAATTGATCTCTGTAAAGTAGGATACATGAACAATTTGCTTCCTATAGGTTTGACACAGTCATTCCTTAACTCCCTCAATCTCTTCTTCAGGAATAGGAAAATGCCCCCTATCTAATGCGGCATCAAAGGTCCTGCCACTTTTCCAAAGTGACCAAGTTCAGTTCTCCCAGAAGCAAGATGTTTTTCAGTTCAAGATTGCCTAGGGGTAAGTCTGACCTTGCTCAGAGATCTGAGATTCCATAGGTTGAGACCTTTTCTACTTTCTCTTCTTTCTGATCCTGCCACTTTAAAAATACACATTGCACGGGGGATGAAAGAAGGAACGAGTAATTCCTTGGCATGCCAGCTGCTCCAGTTAGTCACCCTGTACTGCACTCATATTACAAAAAGTCTAAAAAGCACATAGGAGGCATATCCACACTGTGCATTTAAAACTGGTGTATCAATTATCTCTCCCAAGAAACATTGGAAACATGAAAGATTTTCTTCTTCTTCTTCTTCTTCTTCTTCTTCTTCTTAATATATATATATTCTGCCTCCCTCTGTGCTCACAGTTGCTTACAATGATTAAAGGCATAAAGTAGACAACATCTTTCTACAATTAAACCATTGAAACCAAACAGAAAAAATAGAAAAGGGGGAACCAAACCAGCTAGCCAACAATTATTTTATTTATATTCCACCACTCTCTCAGCCTAGGGCTTAAAGTGGTTTACAAAAAGTCATAAAATACAATATAAACAAACATAGGAAACCAGGGTTTGAATCCCAGCTTGGCCATGAAACCTACATGGTGACTTTGGGCAAGTCACGTGTTCTCTGGGGAAAGCAATAGCAAACTTTCTCTGAACAAATCTTACCAAGAAAACCCCATGATAGGACCTTAGGGTCACCATAAATCAGAAACAACTTGAAGGCACCCAACAAGGGAAAGATTATGATGCTCATAGTGGTGGTGATGATGACAGCTCCCAGAATGTCCCAGCCAACATGGTCCTGAAGGCTTCTGAGAGTTGTAGACCTTCCAGGCACACAACAAGAACAACATATTTCTTTATAGTAGGGCTTTACTATTGTTCTCATCATCATTTCCACAACTAGCTGATCAAAAAGAGTTCCATCTCTCACTTCCCACACTTTGGGGGTGTTCCCACTTGGCAGATAAAACGGATTATATTGGCGTGATTCTGATTCGGATTATATTCCGGGAATAATTTGAATTTTTTCCATCGTTTCCATTACGAAAAGGGGCAAATTACCTCAATTCATTTAGACCCTGTTTTCGTTCCCATTTATTTTAAATCACTTTATTTTAAAGCGGATTGATTTGCTCCCCGTTCCCATTTGTGTCTGAAAGCTGTCAATCAAGCGCGTAGGCTTCAGACGTCACAAGTCTTGGGGTTTGTTTGTTTTTTGGTGGGGCAGCCAATGAAAATTGGCTGCATCCAAGATTCTTCTGTTGTGTCTCCCCAGACTAGAAGGAGCCTCTATTCATCCTAAACCCCTTGCTCTTCTGTGTCTCCCCATATTAACTGCCATAACTCAGTGCTAAGGAATCCTGGGAATGGTAGTTTATTATGGCACCAGCACTCTCTGGCAGAGGAGGATAAATGTCTCACAAACACAACAGTTCCCATAATTCCTTAGTACTGAGCCAGGGCAGATTAAGGGGTCTCAAACTGTATTATTTCTACAATGGGTTTTGAACTACAGATGAGTTTTTTTCATAAATTAAAAAAGTTGTTACTTTATAATTTACTTTAGATACACACACACACACACACACACACACACAAATATAAAACCTACTGTTTCAGTGGAGAGAGACTCTGCATTCAAAGCCCGGGCTTGGCAAATCGCATCAAGGGGGAAAGGCAGCAGGCTTAAATGAGGAGAGACTCTTTGGGAAATAGAGAAGAGAAGGCTCAATCCCCCCCTCAGATCCCTGGGCATCCAGGCTCTCCTGTGTCTTCCCATAGTTCCTCTGGGAAAGAGAGAAGGAGCCTCCATTCCCCCAAATCCCTTTGCCTGCCCCATTGCTCCTTGGGCTGTTTGGAGGGCGATCAAGCAGGCATGTACTGCAAAGCCCATCCCATAGTTCCTCTGGAAGGAGCCTCCTTTCCCAAAAATCGCTTTGCCTCCCCCATTGCTCCTTGGGCTATTTGGAGGGCGATCAAGTAGGCATGTACTGCAAAGCCCATCTGCTGCTCAGGGGCTCAGGCAGAGGCAAAAAATAAAAAAGAACAGTTTAAAATGGTGTTCAATGGCTCTCCTCACACATCAGTCTATGAATGTGGAGCAGAGGGGAGGTTGCAATCCACCGGGGTAAAGGCTATGCGAATGGAAGAAAATGGCGCTGGCGATGCAGAAAGAGAACAAAGAGGGTGACACCCCCAGGCCAGCCCCTTGAGCGCTGCTCCTCCCATCTCCAGGTTCCCGAATCAGACACCCTTGTCGTTCCCATTCGGATACTGCGAATCGGACTCGGGGAGCAAAAATAATCCGCTTTAAAACCTACTTTTTTTAAGCGGTTTATAGGCATATAATTCTGATTATACAATAAAACCCGAATCAGATTCGAAACTGAATGGGAACGATTTTGGGGCAATGGGGATCAGATTTGGGGTTCAATGAGAATGATGCCCCCTTAATTCGCATCCTAATCCACGTTTTAGGCCAGTGGGAACGCCACCTTTGTCTGCTCTACTTCTGTGACCTCACAAGGACTGAGTCACAGGTTTTCATCCTGAAATCTCAGGAAATGGGATACTGATCACTGGCAATCTTATTTTTGCCACATTATGACAGTGCCTGCAAAAGAATCTTACTTTATCTGCACTTTTGCTAGATTTAGCTTAAATGAATCACCATGCAAGTACAGAGCTCTGTTGCTTAGCTATGTTCCCTGTACACCATTCCTGTTCCTGTTGTTCTTGCTGTTGCTGTTTGCCTTCAAGTCATTTCCAACATATAGCAACTCTAAACCCCTTTCATGGGGTTTTCTTGGCAAAATTTGTTCAGGGAAGGTTTGCCATTGCCTTCTCCTGAAGCTGAGACCATATGATTTGCCCAAGGTCATCCAACAGGTTTCATGGCTGAGCTGGGAATCAAACCTTAGTCTTCAAAGTTTTAGTCCAACATTCTAACCATGACACTACTGTTCTGTGGCCTGTTACAGACAGCCAAAATAAAGCTGCTTCGAGTCACAGTGGAAGTGTGGTGTTTCAATGATGCATGCATCCTAAAAGTCCAGAAGCCACACCAAAGCCACACTCCAGTCTAGAGGGTGGCTTTGGTGCGACTTCTGGACTCTTAGGACGCATGCATCATTGAAACACCACACCTCCACTGTGACTCGAAGCAGCTTTATTTTGGCTGTCTGTAACAGGCCTTAGTCTTTCCCAAATTTCTTACTATGCTGACAGGGAACCTTGCCACTTTTCTCCCAGTAAGCTCTTTCAGAGGATTACTAATTGTTCTGATCTCTGGAGTGTACACTAGCATCTCTTTTTTATGCAGAGCATCTGTGTTTTTTACATATTGGCTATTCTACTTTTGATGTTGTTTTCTTGCCTCCTTCCAATGTCTGGTTTTCTCAGTGTATGGAAAAATGAAGATAGCATTCATAAATTCACCAGATCACATGTTCTAGGAACAGGACAGGATTTGTTGGTGAAAAGTGCCAGCCCTGTCTGAATTTCCCTTAAGTCTTCTGCAACTGGCAGAATAATTAGGATAATGAAAGGAAGTTAAGGGAGTTCGCATGGGTGTAGTAGTTTGAATGTTCAGCTAGGATTCTGGGAGGGCACGGTTCCAATCCCCATTTGCCTATGAAAACCCATTAGGTGTCTCTGAGCAAGTCACACATTCTCAGCCTCTGATAGCCTTAGGTTGCCATAAGTTGGAAATGACTTGAAGGTACACAACAACAACAACAGAAGTTATAATGACATAGTGATATCATTATATCACCATAATTTTACATCAGTGCTGCTGCCACATCATTATACCTGATGCTACAACAATACAAATATGGTGTTTTGTAACTGATGGTGGGTGGGGACAAAGCATATGAAAGTTACTTTTTGAATTACAGCTCTTAGGATCTTTTAGAACTACAGCTCTCAGAATCTCCAAGCCAGCAATGTCAATGACTAGGCTGGCTAAGATATTCTGGTGTGGTAGTCTAGAAAAAGTAAGTTTTTAATGTTCTGCTCATGTCAAGAAGACATGCCATATGGAGCTACTTCTCCCTATCCTGATTTTCTTGGAAATGTGAAGCGGCAAGTGAGATCTTGGGTGAACAAGAGCAATGAGGACAAGACGATCACTTTGCTCAAACAGCCATTAAGCAACTAAGGATGAAGATGAAAGAAACTGGGGTGTTCACTGTTCACTATTTCAGATAACATCCCTTAAGTGTATCAAATCCACAATATGCTAAACAATTCATTCCCAGGTTTAAAAAAACATGTTTCCTGGGAGATAGGAAACACCATCAGGAAAAACTCCCAACCAGCAAGAATTCTCCCACCGAGTGAATTTGGGCAAATCCACACTCTCAGCTTCCAAAGAAATTCCATCTGAATAAATTCTGCCAACAAACTCAGGTTGAGGACACACAACAACAAATTCAAACATCCCAAAATATTAGGGAGGAATTAGTCTATACAGAAAAACATGTTGGGTTTTTGCACAAAAAACCCTACCAGTTTTCTGTGCAGACAACGGTGTGTGTGTGTGTTGCAAACACACACAAAAGTCACATGTTTTTCTCCGCAGAATAATTCCTGCAAGATACTTCAGGACATAAATACATGGACAATACCACAAAGGAACATTCATTTTCTCCCAGGGTGGGGAGAAAACTACTATAATTATTCATCCTCACATACAAACCTGGAACAGCCAATGATTTATATCCCTGAAGGACATGGCATCCTGCACAGATAAACAAGGGAAGTATCTCACTCAATCTGAGAGGTGTCCTCAAAGCCAAACTTCTAAAACATACTCCACTTCACTCCAAATAAAGGAGATAACACTCAGCAACCAAGATCACAGAGCATCTCCCACCAAACCTTCAGCAATTAGGGGTATTCTGGCATTCCATTTTGCCACTCTTAGCAGAGCAGATGATCCCAGGAACATATCTTCTTATATACACCTGTCTGAAGATTGAGGCCTGCTGCTTGTGCTTCTTTGATTGTCACGTTTTATTTTGTGTGAGTCCAGGAAAGTTTTGCACAGCTTCCATTTATGCTGCCTTACACTTAAATGAAGACATTTTAATCTCTAGATCTCTTGGCTTGCTTAGCATGTCTGGAAGGCTGTCCTTTCTGTTTCCAGAAGGGTGAATAGTCACCCTAGTTGCCCTTTTTCTCAGCTGCATTCCACATATCGATTCCTAATAGATTCCAGACCCAGCTGGAACTATTTGCCTACAAGCACCAGCTATTATGTATCTCCATTGTGCCCCAGACCTCTTCTAGTTCCTCTTGGACTGAGGCCAGCTCTGAGGTGAGGGTTTTTTCCCCTGTAAGGAAGATTCAGTTGTACCAACAGCATCATTTTAGCTCTGAGCACGTAGCAAATGGACTAGAAGAGGCCAGGAAAAAGGACCTGATATTAGGATACAAACTTGGCCTGACTGAGACCACATCACTGGAAGAAGTTGCTCATTAACCAAATTGAAGAACACTTGGAAATGTGACTTATTGGACTACAACTTCCCAGAATCCCCCAGCCAGTCCTCATAGCCAGTAGCTATGTTTTCCGGCTTCTGCCCTCCCTAAAGAGTAAAGATATAAAGCTGAGCACTGAAGTTAGAATTGTTCAGTCCATTGTATCCCACATGTACCAATGTGAGAGCTGGACAGTGAAGAAAGCTAACAAAAAGAAAATTAGCTCATTTGAGATGTGGTGCTGGAGAAGATTGCTGAGAATACTGTGGACAGCCAAAAAGACAAACAGATGGGTCCTTAAACAGATCAAGCCTGAACTTCCCCTGGAAGCCAAGATGACAAAACTAAGGCTGTTGCACTTTGACCACATCATAAGATGGCATGACTTGTTACAAAAGCAATAATGCTAGAAAAGATAGAAGGCAGTAGAAAGAGAGGAAGACCACATGCCAGTTTAATAGACTCAATCATGGAGGTCGTGGGCCTCAATTTACAAGACCTAAGTAGAGCACTGGAAGATAGGGGGCTTGGAGATGTTCATATGCAGGGCCTCCATAAGTCGAGGACAACCCAAGGGCACCTAACTACAACAAAAGTACAAATACCAGGATTCCATAGGAAGGAACCATGGCAGTCATAGTGAAATCATAGTGTTGTAATTATGTAGCATGAAAGGGCCCCTGATGGAATTCCCTCTCCTCCACAGCTATAAAAGTTTCAGGAGCCCTGTTCCTTATTTCACCTGGCAATCCTATGGACTAACCCTGAGAGATGCTTCCTGTTGTAACACCCAAGAAGATATAATACATGTTGTCTCTAGGTTGTTTTTTCAAGCAGCTAAGACTAGAAAGCTGGGCCAAAGCTAACAAAATGAAATTCAACATGGAGAAATGTAAGGTATTGCACTTAGGGCGGAAAAATAAAATGCACAGATATAGGATGGGTGACACCTGGCTGAATGAAACTACGTGTGAAAGGGATCTAGGAGTCCAAGTAGACCACAAATTGAACATGAGTGAACAGTGTGATGCGGCAGCTAAAAAGGCCAATGCTATTTTAGGCTGCATCAATAGAAGTATAGTGTCTAGATCAAGAGAAGTAATAGTGCCACTGTATTCTGCTCTGGTCAGGCCCCACCTAGAATATTGTGTCCAGTTCTGGGCGCCACAATTCAGAAAGGACATTGAGAAACTGGAGCGTGTCCAAAGGAGGGCGACAAAAATGGTGAAGGGTCTAGAAACCATGCCCTATGAGGAACGACTTAGGGAGCTGGGGATGTTTAGCCTGGAGAAGAGAAGGTTAAGAGGTGATATGATAGCCCTGTTTAAATATTTGAAAGGATGTCATATTGAGGAGGGAGCAAGCTTGTTTTCTGCTGCTCCAGAGAACAGGACCCGGAACAATGGATGCAAGCTGCAGGAAAAGAGATTCCACCTGAACATTAGGAGGAACTTCCTGACAGTAAGGGCTGTTCGACAGTGGAATGCACTCCCTCGGAGGGTGATAGAGTCTCCTTCCTTGGAGGTCTTTAAACAGAGGCTGGATGGCCATCTGTCAGGGATGCTTTGATTTGGATTTCCTGCATGGCAGGGGGTTGGACTGGATGGCCCTAGTGGTCTCTTCCAACTCTATGATTCTATGATTCTATGATTCTAAGGAAGATCTCTGTTTATGTCCTTGGCGTGTTGGTGCCAGTCAGTGTTGATGAAGCTGTGACTTGAATTAGTATAAGCCTAGGTAGCTTCAAGGAACATGCACACCATGAGGTGTTAGTATCTTGGAGACCAACCATGCTCTTTCTGTCTTTGTACCAAAGAAAGAGGAGGCAGAGAGCCCCTTTAACCCTGCAGTTTCCATCACTACCAAGCATATTTAAGACCTTAAGTGTGAGTCACCCAGAGACTGGTGATGACTCAGACAGCCTCTCCTTTCCCCAGAGCTTGGTTTTAGAGGGTAGAAGCATGGAAGAAAAGGAGAAGGTCGGGCTGAGGACAGGCACAGCAAGCCGCTTGTTGCTGTCAGGGAATTTCTCAGCCTCTCACTGTGTCAACACTCAGATCATGAATCTTTCACATTCAGCAGTTGGCGTATGGCGAGGCGAGCAGTAACCACACCAGGGAGGTGAGACAAGAGAGGTGCTCCCCTCCCCTCTCCCTGCCGGAGCAGCTACTAACACTTGCTGTTACCTTGCCCTTCCCAGCAAGTAAAAAGATACAAAAAGGAGTAAGGAGATATCATTCATTGGACTAATGTGGGAGAAAGAAAAACCCTGTTAAGACAAGAACAGCTGCCTCATCACAAACTGGCAGGCATTTCTGCCCACCAAGGGACTTCTCTTTCTCTGACCTCTTAAGTCCTTGTCCTAGCATGAAACCTCTGCAATAACTCTGAAAGAGATAATGGCTTGTCCTTGACACAGAGCCCTTTCCCACTACACTTTAAGTGTCATGCCTGTATCCAGCCAGCATGGTATAGTGTAATGGTTTGAATGTTGGAC
The DNA here is from genome assembly GCF_019175285.1 of Sceloporus undulatus. Lineage (NCBI taxonomy): Eukaryota > Metazoa > Chordata > Lepidosauria > Squamata > Phrynosomatidae > Sceloporus > Sceloporus undulatus. The sequence goes on from NC_056524.1 coordinate 43,055,261, forward strand.
TTTGACTATAGAGACCAGGGTTCAATTCTCCACTCAGCCATAGAAACCCACTAGGTGGCCTTGGGTGAATCACATACCCTAGCATCTCCATAATGCAGAAGGCACACAACAACAACAATATAGCTGCTGGTGGTTGTGAGAGTGCTTAGTAATAGTAGCACCAGCTAGTCCACATCCTTGCCACCAAGCTAAAAGAAAAGCAGTATAATTCCATAATTTCTACTGAGACACCCACTTCCTTTGGCTGTCCCTGGCAGTTACCCGAATCAACCATTCCATCCAGCTGCTTGAAGAGTTTCCATCCCAGGGGGTTGGCATAAGAAATAAAAATTTAATAACTAGTGTCTGTGTTTGTTTCTGCCCCCTTCCTTCTTTTTTGTTTTTCCTTATGTGTGCTACCTCTTCAATCAGGGACAGGCAAAATGTAGATGTGGTGTTACATGCAGATTCCAAGGGTGTTTCTGTTGCTTTTGACAATTTCTGATCCCCTGAATCGCTCTCTTTCTTGCCCAAAACAGGGTGAATTGCTTCTCGTAGAAGCCTCTTGGAGCAGCAATTCAGCTTTTAAATAGGGTACAAGCCTCCTCCTTACATTAACAATTTTAAAATGTCCATTTTCCAAAACAAGAAGTGGACTTCCAGCCACTTCCATGGTCCTTCCAAGTTTTTAGCATTTTGGGGACCCTCAGAGGGTCCCATAACAAAAAACTGACCCCCAAACCAAGTGCAGTTGCCCAGCCCTGTTTTTGATTGAAATTGTGCTCGGGTATCATATTCTTCATCATCTTTGCAAGCCACTCTGTGAGCTTTTTCAGCTAAAAAGTGAGGTAAATTACTTTAAAATCTTTTTTTCTCTCTCTCTCCTTGTAAAGTCCATTGTATTCTTATCTCGCTCATTGTCTTGTTCCCAAAATATCAACTCACCTCATTTGCTTCTCTTCCTCCCCAAGAAAGGCATTGCCTGAAGCCAAGGGGCAGCAAATGCCATCCTTTACAATGTTTACCTAGAGACAGAATCTGACTGAACACTGCCTTGCTCACACTGTGTAGTCACACACTTTGGCAAAGTAGGTGTTTCAAAAGGGTGCTATTGGTGCCAGCAAAGTATTCTGATTGTGGGTAGTATTTTTAACCCACTTCATAGCAGCAGAAATGATAGCCAGAAGGCAGAGGAAGCAATGGAAAATGTGAGGCAAGAGGGGTGCCTGGGCTGGGTAATCTGCAAGGGAAAGTCCCCATCCAACTGTTAGGAAGGAGTGTGGGAGGTGAGACTCAGTTCTGCAAATGCAATTCACTGCTCTCTTGTTTTACCAATAAAGAGAAAGTTTGTGTCATAGCTAGTATTAGTACATAAAAGTACAGAGCCTGTAAAAGTTATGTTTTTCATGCTGCAACTCTCAGGGTTCTTGGCCAGAATGGAATCTTGGGAGTTACAGGCTGAAAAATAAGTAATTTATTTGTTTTATGTATTTGTTTATCACTTTCTTTAATTTATATCCCACTTTTCTCCGTATATGGGACCCACAGTGCCTCACAATTTGAGTTATAACAAAATATAGCTAAAATAATGGATAGTACATTTTGTTGTGTGCCTTCAAGTTGTTCCCAACACATGGCAACCCTAAAGGGTTCTTGGAGATGTCTCGTCCATAGGGTCACCATGAGTCAAAGTCGACATGAGGCTACAGAAAACAACAAACTCACAAATTGCTAACTCTCATTGTTGCAATTGTTTGCTTTTCCACATGCACTATTTTTATGCATTTCTCATATCTGGAACAGTTTTTTCCCCTTTGTATCCACCATTAGACCGTATATTTAATTACAGCAAGTATTACAAGTAAAACTACATGTATATATCTTTAAAAGAAAGCGATCTTTGCTTCTTTATCTGCTAGATCCAGAGCTGTGCATGCCATTGGACTAGTTTTTGTTCAGTTTTTGTCTTGCCAATTTGACTACTTTGCTTGAGAGATCCACTAGTATTTCTCTCATTTTCCAACATCTTATAACAAGAATACCTCAAAGGTGTCAGCCATGCTTTTGTTCTGGCAGGGGATTTGGGCTAGATGATCCTTGGGATCCCTTCCAACTCTATGATTCCATCCAGTAGTGATTATTCTGACTGGCAGCAGCTCTACAGGGCAGACATCCCTCAATGTGGCACTTTCCAGGTGTGTTGGACTACATCCCATTATCCCTAGCTACTACAACTGTGAATCATGCTGATTGAGGATTATGGTGATGGCAATACAGTGTATCACGAGGGTACCAGATCATGAGAAGATTGCTTTAGGATCTCAGGATTTTAAATAATGTTTTGTTTGCCACTGTTCTCTGATTTGTTCTTTTAGTGTTTTATATGCTAATTATTGCTGATAAGGTTTGAGAATTGTTTTGTATTTAAAAGTAATTGCTTCCCACTTTCTGGGGCTTTTACACCCTGAAGAACTGAATGATGACTTAGGCAAATCTATTACGTGGACAGGATTTTTCAGAGGAGGTTTGACATTGCCTTCCTGTGAGACTGAGAGAGTGTGACTTGCCCCAGCTCACCCAGGGGATTTCTGTGGCCGAGCAAGGATTTGAACTTTGGTCTCTCATCTGTTCTGCCACTCAAACCACTATACCACAGTGGGTCTCACTTGGAAAATGCTCTGATTTTAGATTACAACTCCTAGAAACTTTGAACTGCAGAGTTTTGGGAGTTGTAATCCCAAAAATAACTTTTCCAGGTTCTGCTCATCACTATCAACATGAGCCTTCCAAGCCAGAGAATGAACGTGAAACATTCTTTGTGCAAAGTAAGTGTGCTCAGTGGACAGTCTTCTGCACAGAATGAAAGCCTTTTGGAAGCAAACTATGTATATACCATACTTCAGAACATTCATCCAAGTAATCATTGTGATGTCTTGGAAAGACTAATGATTTGGCACTATTCCCTACACAAACCTATCCAAGCTAGCCAAAATTGGTTCCCTCCACATGGCAAAATTGGCTCCAGTTTTGTGGCAAATTTAAAACTTATTACAGCTCACCATCTAGCCAAACAATGATCTGATTGCAATGCCTGATGCCCAAAACAATTTTCAGCTCATGATGAAAAGAGTAAGGTAGTCTGATGTGTAATTACAACAGACGTAACATTGTTCTGATGCAGCTTTATTATTTATTTATGTAGTGCCTTCAATTTGTATATGACACTGTAAAAAAATTAAACAATAAAACAACCTGCTACCTGTCCTCTTGATCCTATTCCTACTCGTCTTCTAATCTCTATAGCTCCCTCCTTTCTGCCCTCGCTCCTCCATATCTTCAATCTCTCTCTCTCTACAGGCTCCTTCCCCTCGGACTTCAAACATGCTCTCATTTCCCCAATTCTGAAAAAACCTTCTCTTGACCCCTCCTCTTTGTCTAGCTATCGTCCGATTTCTCTTCTCCCCTTTCTTTCTAAGGTTTTGGAACGGGTTGTCTATTCGCGCTGTCTTGAGTTTCTTGCAGCCAATTCCATCCTTGATCCCTTTCAGTCTGGTTTCCGCCCAAGGCATTCTACAGAGACAGCTCTCACTAAGATCTCGAATGACCTTTTACAGGCCAAGGCTAATGGCCTTTACTCTGTTCTCATTCTTCTCGATCTGTCTGCAGCCTTTGACACTGTTGATCACTGTCTCCTAATTGACATACTCTCTGGCCTTGGGTTCTCAGACTCTGTTCTCGACTGGTTTAGATCTTACTTGTCTGGCAGATCTTTTGCAGTAGTTGCAGGGGGTCTGACTTCTTCTCCTGTTCCCTTATCTGTTGGAGTTCCCCAGGGCTCTGTTCTGGGTCCCCTTCTGTTTTCTCTCTACACACTGTCCTTAGGAAAACTCATCAGCTCTTTTGGTTTTTCCTACCATCTGTATGCCGATGACACCCAGCTGTATCTTTCTGCCCCTGACTTTTCGCCAAGGCTTGAACAGCAAGTCTCATCTTGCCTTACAGCTGTCTCGCAGTGGATGCGCCATCGGCGTTTGAAGCTCAACATGTCCAAGACGGAGCTCCTTGTCTTTCCTCCTAAGCCCAACCTTCAACACTCCTTTTCTGTCTCTGTGGACAACATTTCCATTCAACCAGTCCAGCAAGCCCGCAGTCTTGGCTTTATCTTTGACTCTTCTCTGTCGTGTATCCCTCAGATCCAGACCACAGCCAAGGCTTGTAGATTCTTTTTGTACAATATTGCCAAAATCCGACCATATCTCTCCGCCTCTACTGCCAAGATCCTGGTCCATGCCCTAGTGATCTCACGACTTGATTACTGTAATGTCCTCCTGGCTGGGCTTCCTCTTTCTCACCTCCGTCCTTTAATCTCTGTCCAGCATTCAGCTGCACGCATTATCACTTCCACCCACCACTCTGACCACATTTCTCCTGTGTTGGCATCCCTTCACTGGCTCCCTCTCCCTTTCCGCATTCAGTATAAGCTCCTGCTGTCGACATTCAAAGCCCTCCATGGACTGGCCCCTCCTTACTTATCAGACCTTCTTTCTCTTCACCTTCCCACCAGGGCCCTCCGTTCTGGTAGTCAAGGGTTCCTGTCTCAGCCCAGGATTTCCTCTGCCCCATCCCGGATTCGCCCCTTTTCACTTGCTGCCCCTCACTCCTGGAACCTTCTTCCTCCACAAGCAAGAGCCATCACTTCTTTAACCAGCTTCAAAACGGAGCTGAAAACCATCCTATTCAGAGAAGCTTTCCCAGGCATCGCATAATTGTCGCTTACTATCTGATGTTCTGTTGTTGGCTGTTTATCGATCCATTTCCTGTATTCCTATGTACTGTATATGTATTATCCTACTTGTGATTATGTATTTTCTCTGGATAATGATTAACCATCCATTATGAAGCCTTGCCCTCCCTCCAGTCCATCTGCCTTGGTCCAGACCTCGGAGGTTGAGAGGAACTGCTGGACCTCTTACCCTTTCCCTCCACCACTCCCTTCTCCTTCTGTGTCATGTCTTTTTAGATTGTAAGCCTGAGGGCAGGGAACCGTCTAACTAAAAAGATTGCATGTACAGCGCTGTGTAAATTTACAGCGCTTCATAAATAAAGGTTAATAATAATAATAATAATAAAACAGACAGCCCTGCCAAAGGGATGCAATCTCATTGATGGAGGCTTCAGACAACTCATTTGCCATGCAGCCAGTTGCATATTCTTCAGAGCCAGTGTTGCATCCTTTGTTTGTATATCATGGATTTTGTGTGTGTGTGCATGCCTTAAAGTTGCCTGTTGAATTATGGTAACCTCATTAATTTTATACGATTTTCTTAGGCAGAGGTGTTTTTGCCAGAGTATCTAATCCCCTTGGGAAGTTCAATAGATTTTGCTAAATTGTTGAATAGATTGTGCAGAGCTGTTAAATAGGTCTTGTACATGTATGTACTTTCAAGTTATCTTTTGTCTTATGACAACCTCATGAATTTCACAGGGTTTTCTTAGGAAAGGAATACTCAGAGGTGAGTAGCCATTGCCTTCCTTTGAAAAATGGCATATAGTACTTGGTATTCTTTGGCTATTCCCAATCCAAGTACTAACCAGACCCTGCTTAGCTTCCAAGATTGGGTACAACCCAGTGCCTTCAGACTATTTACACCTCTTCTAAAATTGTATTTTTAAATATATATGGTGGATGGAGGGAGCTGTCATCACTGCATACAGTAGTGGAGATCAGGCTAATCTACAAAGCCCTCTGACACACACACACACACACACACACCCCAATCCTGCACTGTTTGAATATAGTAGATGTGTGGCATCTCAATCTCCTTTTTGTGTGTATTGCTACTAAGTGAGGGTAAGACTTCAAGACTTAGACAGAGTGGGCTCCAGTCCAGAGTTTCAGAAAATTCCTTTTTTGGACATCCAAATCACATCATTCAGTATGGCCAGTTGCCATATTGGCTGGGTGTTCTCCAAGAATGATTTTTTCCCCAAGCTTTACTATGGACTATAAAAGACTGACCCACAATAAATATGTGCAGTCTTTGAGATGTCACCAGCCTCCATTGCTTTCAAAGCAACAACCAGCCTTCTAGGAAAATAAGAGAGCTATTATTGTCATCTTGACTCCAATCAGGAAATCAGGAGACTAGGGAGATTATCACATTGCTTTTAAAGCACCTTACCCCAATGGGATAAAGGGGCATTTAATTTTTAAACCAGGTGTTATCGCACTTGCCGGTGGCTGGGTGAATGCAACCTGTATGCAGCCCAGATCCCAGCTGTGCTTATCCGGGGGCTTTTAAAAAATGAGGTTTTGCCATTTTTGAAAAGCTGCTGGATAAGCGCGGCTCGGATCCGGGCTGCATGTGGGTTGCATTTGTCTGGCCACCAGTGAGTACGACAACACCTGGTTTTAAAATTAAATGTGCCTTTATCTCGTCGGAGATAAGGCACTTTAAAAGCAATGCAATAATCTCCTAGGATTTGGAAGGGCAGCTATGAAGGCACAAAGCAAGACAATGAAGTGTAAAGGTATATCACTGAATACTAAAGTTAGGATTTTTCATGATACCATATTTCGTATTTCTCTTTATGGTTGAGAAAGCTGGACTGTGAAGAAAGCTGAAAGTGGGGGGGGGGAACCAACTCACCTGAGACGTGGTGCTGGAGAGGAGTTCTATAGATGCCGTGGACTGTTAAAAGGACAAATAAATGAGGATTAGAACAAAACAAGCCTGAACTCTTCCTTACAAGCCAAGATGACTAAACTGAGACTATCATTGCTTTGAGCATGTCTTGAGGAGACATGACTCACTAGAAAGTGAAGCAAAGTAGAAGGCAATAGGAAAAGAAGAAGGCCACATTCCAGATAGATAGATTCGATCAAAGAAGCTAAGGCAATGAGTCTACAAGACCTGAACAGGGTGGTTAATGATAGGGTAACTTAGAGGTCTCTCAGTCATATGGTGCCATTTTCCACATTCCAAATCACTCAGACTCAACATTCACTCCTTATGCATAAAAAATCTTTATACTGTTTCAGAATTGTTGTCTTGCCCATTAATATTGACCATTGAGGGGTTTTTCCCTCATAAGAAGCTGCCAGGCCTATTTTTCACAATAGAGTTAATCTGGATTGATCTTTTTATCCCACCTTTAATGCTATCCACATGATTTTCATTAGGATTATATCCTCCATTCATCATCATAAATGACCCTTAGAAACAGTGCAGTCCTACATGTCTCTGTTCAGAGGTAAGCCCCATTAAATTCAGTGGAGTTCACTTGCAGGTAAGTATGTGTAAGTCTGTAGCCTTATACCTTCAGAGTTGCTTGAGGAATCTGATCATTGCAATTCCAAATACAGTACAAATTGCAAATACACTACATATCTCAGACCGATGTGCAGATTGAAACATGGCTATTCATAATCTTTTGCTCATCTCCAAATGTTATGACATGGTTCTCAGCTCAAAAAAATGTATCAACATGCATTTTAAGATTAATATTCTGTGATTAAATACATTTATAAATGTGTATGAAGAGAAAATACTACACATACAAAATTTGTATTTTAGGCTTATCTTATTGTCAGTGTTTGTATAGATAATGATTATATAATTCAGATTAATGGGGAAACAGGATGGAGTGAGTTTATAAGTGAATCCTCATGAAAGTAATATGGACGAAAAATCTGGAATGGGTGAGGAGAAACTGAGATCAGTTCATTCCTCATAAGAATTTATGGAAAGTTTGCAAATTTCTTTATATATGGATGAAAACAACCCAAGGTGTAAAAATCTTTGAATGTATAAGAAACCAAAATAGTTAAAGTCATCCATCTGAGCCCAGGACTTTGTGCATTTAACTCTTAAAAATTCTGAGTTCAATCCTTGTGTTTGCAATGATGAATCTGATTTTCCACTTCTTTTTTTCCACAAGCCTCTTGCCTTTATCAGCACCATGACAGACAAGTATAAGAGGATCCTCTCCATGCTGCGAATGACTGCATTTGGCTAGTGCATGCAGTGGGGAAATTAGTTTTGCTTTGTTTCTGAAGATTTTACCAAATTTTTGAAAATTTGTCCATAATCATGGAACTTGAAGATTTTAAAATGTGAACAAAAGAGAAAGATAAAACTATCAGACTTCCTTGTGCCTAATGGAAATAGATTTGATTTGTCCATTTATACTAAGTCTTTAATCACCTTATGTCTATTTATCCATATTAGCTTACTGTTTTGTTTTTAGCAATCATGCCTGCTAAAAAGCATTCCACTGTACTTTCAATGAATAATAATAATAATAATAATAATAATAATTTTATTTGTATTTTCCCACTTCTCCCAATGGATTGAAGTGGGATTACAACCAGAAAAATTGCCATACTATGGCAATCATATCTAAAATACATATCATAAAAACATCAAGTTATCTAAAAATTGCATCACAACAACAGCAAAATATCAATTAAATATGCTATTACGACCAGAAGTGGAATTTTCTTCAGTTCTTTATAGAAGGTCAGGTGGATATGCCTGCCGGAAGAGATCCATCTTTAGTGCCTTCTTGAAGGCATCTAAGGTGGTGATGAGATGGATCTCTTCCAGCAGGTTATTCCATAACATAGGGGCCATCACTGTGTATGCTCTTTGGGACGTAGTTGTTAATCTGACCTTTGAATAATCTAATAAATTCTTCCCAGTTATTCTGAGAGTGTGGGTGGATTATGTAGGGAGAGGCGTTCCCTCAAATAACTCGTTTCCTCTCAGCTGAGAGACTCATGATGATGCATTACACACATGAAACCAATCTCAGTAAGTATATTTTATGGGTTGCCTCTGTGTTTTATGCAGCCAGGTTTTGATGCTGTGGCAACCTAATAGGCCATCTCAAGTGCTGTGAAGCTGGGAATTCCCTCATATTGGGAAGAAGTTTTATAGAATTCTTTCAGCTCACTTTGAGAGCACCCATGATAACTAGTAGAAATGGAAGTGAAGAAAGAACACAATCCAGGGCAGGGCAAGGCATGTCCTTTCATTGCCATTGGTGTCTGTACTAATACACTGGGGACAAGGCTTTTTTTTCCCTTAATGACATTTCTATATCTGTCTCTGAGCCTTGAATCATGGTATTGTTAATAGTTTGACAGAGTTATGTGCTGAACTCTGACTTTTGGAGCTCTATATATGGAAAGGATCCATTCTGCAAGGGCTATATTTAGCTTTGCTGCACCAGCAGGGGAGGTGTTGCAAAATGACTGCAGTCCAGGCAGTGGGGCTGATGCAGCAGTTGCAGGACTGTATTGTTGTCTAGACATAAGAGCAGCTAAAGAGTTAAGAGCCTCTTTCCTGAGACGCTGCTGGGTTCTATTTACAGTTCCAAGTTATCAACCAAACCCTATCTGATGGCAATCTATTTAAATAGATCTCCTGCCATAGTGCAGCCAAGTAGAATGAAAAAAACAAACCTGTAAATCATATTGCTTTACATTCAGGTCCATAACAACCCTAGCCCATTGGATCTGAAAAAGATGTTGGGGCACATAAGCAAAGGAATTAAGAACTGAAGACGTACTTTTTGTTAAGACATATTTTGCTCCTGTGTCAACATTACTGCCAAGGTGATTCACATCCTAGCTGGCAGCCACTACACAAGTGCTTTGGAAATGCATGGAGCTGCCACCAAGACACAGCCAGCAGGGGCAGAACTCATGCAGAAGAACTACTGATGTAAAGCAGTGATTATATGTGTGTGTCTCATTTGCCTTCAAGTTGTTTCTGACAATCACAGGATTGTTTTAGTTTCTTCAGAGAGGGTTTACCATTGTCTTCCCCTGAGGCTGAGAAAGTGTGACTTAATCAAGGTCACCCAGTGTGGTTCCATTGCCAAACTGGGAATCTAACCCTGGTCTCCTAGAATCCAACACTCAAATGACTACACCATGCTCCTAGTGGATGTATGCATAGCCACAAAAATCTGAATGGTTCCTTCCAGTGCCATATTTTGTGACCTGTTGCAGTCATGGCAAATCAGCATAGTTATACAGAGAGTCTGTACACAGAATACTACCAGTTCCAGTCAAAGCTTGGATTAATTCTTTTTTCTTTTTGAAATACAGTGGTACCTCGGGATACGAAATACCCAGGTTACGAAATTTCCGGGATACGAAAAAATCCCATTGGAAATAATTGTTCCGGGTTACGAATGTTTTTCGGGTTACGAAAAAAAAATTTTGGTGCTTTTCGGCGCTTTTTCGCACGAAACGCGGCTTTTCCCCATTAGCGCCTATGGCAATTCGGCTTACGAAGGCTTTTCGGGTTACGAAAGCGGCCGCGGAACGAATTAATTTCGTAACCCGAGGGAGCAGTGTAGTTCCTAGAATCCCCCACCAGCTATGCTTGGTGAGGAATTCTGGGAGTTGTAGGTCAAAATATAACTTCTCCAAGATATGATTTCAATGCACCAAATCAATAGCCAGGTGAAGACATATGGAGTACTATGGAATGTGCATGGCAGATTGCCAATTAGATAGTCTGCTGACTAACATAAACCAGTTCATTGCTTGACATAGACATATAAACAATTACAGTCCTTACAATCCTTTTCTTATTTATATGGTTTGCTTTTCCAAGCCATTTTAGATGGAACAATCTCAGATAAAATATGGATGATGACAAGATCTCCTGTGGTATCTTTGTTGAAATAATAGTAAAGTATTAGCTGGATGGTATTGCTCTAAGGATTCTTCCATCGCAGGTTGAACAACCATATGCAGTTAGTACTTGTAGAAAATTGTGTGTCAAACTGAAGGGAAGGTATGTTGAGTGATACAGCACTCTCTGCAAGGCCTTGTGCTACCTAGTTTTTCTATAGCAGACATGGCCAGAGGATGGTGAACGGTCTAGAAACCATGTCCCATGAGGAATGATTGAAAAATCTGGGTACATTTTACCTGGAGAAAGTTAAGGGGAGACACAATAGCAGTTTTCAAATATCTGAAAAGGGTGGTCATGCAGAAGCGGAGGAGAGCCACTTAGAGATAAGTACAGGGAAGCAGATTTCAGGTAATTATTAAGATAACATTTCTAATTCCAAAAGCTGTTTGACCATAGAGTAGACTGCCTCCAAAGGTGCTGGGTTCTTCTTTGCTAGACTTACTTAAACTGAGGCTAGATGGCCATCTGTCAAGGTTGCTATAGTTGTTGTACTGTAGATTACAAATGCTAGTCAAGGGGGGGGGGGAATGCTGCATTGAGCAAGGGCTGGACTGGACAAATGCCAAGAGCTCTTCCGTCTCCGTGATTTTGTAATTCAGCTCCATAAAGTAGATCAAACTCAGAAGGATTATATCCATGTTTGAGGGATGTCATGGCTGGGACGAAGAGACAGTGCTTTCCCTAGAGTTTGTTGTTGTTGTGAGCCTTCAAGTCATTTCTGACTTATGACAACCCTAAGGCGAACTTATTGTGGGTTTTCTTGGCAGAAATTGTTCAAAAGGCATTTGCTCTTGCCTTTCTTTAAGGCTGAGAGAGTGTACCTAATAATATGAATGACCGACAAGACCAAAGCTTAAAAAAATGGAATCATAGAGTTGGAAGTGGCTTCATAGGCCATAGAGTCCAACTCCCTGCTCAGTATCAGATCTCTAGCTAAGGTATCTCCAGCAGGGAGCTGTCCAGCCACTTTTTAAAGATGTCCTGATCCTACCCTCTGGGGCTATAGAGAACAGGCCTGTCCTCTCCTCTCTTGCGGTATTTAAAGAACGCAGTCATGTCACCCCTCAGTCTTCTCTTCACTAAGCCGAATATGCCCAGTTCCTTCAACCTTGCCTCGTATGTTTTTTCCATACATGTTACCATCCTTGTTGCTCTTCTCTGAACCTGCTCCAACTTGTCTATATCCTTCTTAAAATATGGTGTCCAGAACCAACACAATACTCCAGATAAGGCCTGACCAGTGCAGAAAATAGTGGGACTAGCAGAAGATAGTGGGACTAACACTTCCCTCGACTTAGAAACTATGCTGCTATTAATGCAGACTAAAACAGCATTCACCTTCTTTGCTGCAGCTTCACACTGAACTTTTGAATGACAACTTTCATAATCCCCAGCCAGAATAGACAGTGACCATACTTGCTGAGGGATCATGTGATGTCTGGTCAAAATGGTCACTTTTCAATACTGCGAATGAGAAAGTGTGCTATATTTTGTTCTAAACAGATGCTATACTCATATAGTTAAACTGTACCATTAGAATCTTCCCATCACTGCCCCTCTTCCGGGTTCCACTTCACTTCTTTTCCTAAAATTGCCCTTGTGATGTCAACATCATCAATCATATGGGAAGGAACTGAGGTTTATGCCTTTGCCCAATTCCACTGAATGCATTCAGAGCCCTTTCTGTGGGCACACATGCCATCACCTCAGCACAGAGTTTACCAGAGTTTGTTACTAGAAAATCAGAGGGACATGGCACTTTGCCATAAATATGTGGGTTTTGGGTTGCAGTTTGGGCACTCAGTCTCTAAAACATTTGCCATCACTGTGCTAGAGAAAAGGTTCACTTTAATAGTTAAGTTTCACCATCTATTATTGTGACTCAGTGCATCAAAGAATGTTGAATTACTGTGATTTCTATAAGCCTGCGTGACTGAATCAAAGTTTTGTAGTAATTCCCACTCATTTCATTATGCAATAAGATGAAGTCCCAAAAGATTACCCTGCAGTCCCAAAAGATTACCTTGAAGGATATGTGGTCACTGATGTAAAATAATCCGCACTGGGTGGTGCTAGTCATTTGTACTGGAACATTATGGTTTGTCACACATGCTTAAATATAAGAAATGTGATTTAACTGAAGAATCATTCTTATTGCAGTGCAAGTACAATATACAAATATATACAGGTTATAGCTGGGATCCAGAATTAGTCATGCAGACCCACTGAGATCTATGAGAGTTCTCATGATTATATGAGGTCTTGCCAATTTTAGTTTATTGTTGTTGTGTGCCTTCTAGTTATTCCAATTTATGGGGACCCCAAAGCCATAATCAAAACCTAACATAGGGGTTTTTTTGCAAGATTTGTTCAGGGGAGGTTTGCCATTGCCTTTCCCTGAGGCTGAGAGCATATGACTTGCCCAAGGGGCGGGGTGTTATCAATACACTGATGACACCCAGATATATTTCTCCATGTCTCGGTCTACAGCTCTGACTACAGATGGCATCTCTCCTCTCAATGAATGTTTTAAAGCAGTAATAGACTGGATGAGGAAACAGACTAAAACCGAATCCAGACAAAACGGAGGTACTCACGGTAGGGGCCCCTAATCCAGGTATTCTGATACAACCACCAGTCCTAGATGGGGTTGTACTCTCCTCAAAGGACTGTGTTCGCAGTCTGGGGGTGCTCCTAGACTCGTCGCTCCAGATGACAAATCAGGTAAATGTGATGGTCAAGAGTGCTTGTTATCAGCTCTGGTTGATACACCAGCTGAGTCCTTTCCTGGAAGTGGGGGACCTTGAAACTGTGGTACATGTGCTGGTAACCTCACAACTCAACTTCTGCAGTGCATGGGGCTACCCTTGTGCTTAGTTCAGAAACTTCAATTAGTTCAGAACATGGCAGCCAGGTTGGTTACTGGTAAAACCAGAAGTGATCATATAACACCTGTCTTGAAATCACTCCATTGGCTGTCCATTGGTTTCCAGGCACAGTACAAGGTGTTGGTCATGACCTTTAAAGCCCTAAATGGCTTGGGTCCAACCTGTCTTCAGGACCGCCCCCTTCCGTATAATCCACCCTGCACACTTAGGTCCTCTGGGAGGAATTTTTTGCAGCCTATTAAAACTTGGCTGACTGCAACCACCCAGAGGACCTTTTCGTCAACTGCTCCCAGATTATGGAACGATGTGACAGAGGACATCTGTCATATTACCAGTTTAGACAGGTTCAAAAAGGCTGTCAAGATGGATCTCTTCCGGCAGGCTTTTCCTGAATAGAAAACCCGGTCACCAATCTGCACTTACCACCCCTCTGAATTTGCTATAGCTTATTCACTTGATTTGTTATTTTAATGTATGGTTTTAAATCATTAATTGTTTAATTGATGTTTTAGAAGAGGGTGGGATATTGGGACATGGGATTACATGTAATTTTTAACTTGTATGCTGCCTCGATTGTCATTGACAGAGAGGCAGGATATAAATAAAGTTTTATTTATATTATTATTTTATAAGATCACTGAGTGGGTGTCATGGCTGAGTGGGAATAAACCCTGGTCTCCAGAATTGCAGTCCAGCACTCAAACCACTACACCATGCTGGCTCTTTTTGTAGATCTACTCTAAGCATTACTTTTTCTGGATAAATCATGTCTGATTTCTTCAGGAACAAATAAACAACAAACAGCAAATACAAAGTGTTCAATAATTGGTTTGAATCACAGGGTGGAACTGATTCACAAAATATTAAGCTCAGCAGAAAGAAGGTGACATTTTGATAAAAACATCAAGAATGATCAAGAAAACTATGATATGCATTTTCATTCCAAGGGCATAATAAGAAATGTTGTTCCCTCCCAGCTATCAGTATAAGGAAATGATATTAGAGTGTTGTGTTTAAAAACTATATCCATGTAATGTTGAAACACTCTTAGAGTATACCAACACTACTTAGTTTGAAACCAGTTTAACATGACAGCTCTAGCGTGTGGAGCCCTGGGATTTGTAGTTTGGTGTAGCATTGCAGTTCAGGGGAGGTAGTCTTAAAACTCTCCAGTGAACAATTCTAAGGACTCCAGTAAACAACCAATTCCAAATTTCCATTGGATGGCACTATGGAGGCTGATGTAGAATAAAACAGCTGTAATTGTGAAGTGTACCTGTAGATGTACAGTACTCTTAGTCCTGTCTCATGTCTCCTTGATAAAGAAAACGTCTTTATCTGTCAGTTGTCTTTGTACATTAGAGAAACCCATTGACCTTAGAAGGAAACACGCACAGAGATGTGTTTATTAGCACTTTAATGTAATATGATCTAAGAGATTCCTTTTGTACTTTGTAACTAAGTAGCTTTATGCCCCCTGGTGGCCAAAGAACCAACTTTGCCCCTTTATGTTAAGCAATCCAAATGTGATCACATTTGTGAAGGTATCATGATCTGGAGAAGGTTGGTTTCTGAGATACGTTTCTCTGTATTTTTTATTCCAGGGGAGGGCTTTTGATTCCTGTGATGCAAAGAATTTTCTGGTTTTCTGGGGCTTCCACTGTTTCCCATGATCAGTGAGAGTCAATGGCTCAAAATGACATTCTTTGCTTCTTGGGCTGGGTCAAATGCTAGCCATTTGCACTTTGGACTCCCTGACAATAAAACCAACCCATTTTCAGGGCACAATTTATAGCCATAGTTGCTACTGGTTTTCCCATGTATGGGCTTTCAGTCACTCATTTTCAAGCAATGAACGCCTAACAATCATTGCTCAGCTAGAAATATTCATCCTTTTCCAGTAAAGGAGCTCATGTGCATCTTACACCAAGGACATTCTCAATCTTTTGAGCAGGGGGCAAAGATTGGAGGAAAAATGCAAAGCCCAGTTACCGCAGTGAAGCATTACTAATGCGCTCAAGAGCTTAAGTATTAATTGCACAAACAAAAACCAAAAGGGAGAAGAAAGAGCAGGTAAAGTGCAACTGGTAGTTACAGCCTTGGGTAAAAGTCAGCTCTGAACTACCAATATTTCAGTCCCTTGTATAATCGTTTTATATAAGCAGCTTTGCATGCTTTGTGTTGGTGAAAACACTGGGTTCTTTAGGTGTGGGCTGGTTAATTTTTTTAAGTGGAAGTTCTCATGTTCAACAGTTCTCACAGCCAATGGCTTTTGATAAAAAGTCCCCACCTCTTCCATCTCGGAAGAAAATGGCATTCTCAGGAATGCAGTTTCTTCCCAACAGAAAACTTGTCACCCCAAAATTGTATTCTCACCCAGGCCCCCATCGTTCACACACACACATCCTTCTGCTTGTCTGGAAAAATACGACAGGAACCTTTTTTCGTTTTACGAGACCATAGCTTTGTTTACAGCATGGGGGCTCCCCTTTTCTCTTGTGCCTTTGGCACTATTTTGTTTCTTCTTTAGCCTCACAGTGTGATCCCAGGAAATTATATAGTGACAGACCTTCTCAAGGACCATGACAGCATAATATCAAATAAGCAATCAGATTTGTCTATGTAGTGACACCAATGGCAACAAATTCTCAGGCTGCTCTTAATCTTCAGGTGAGGAAATAGAACACACTCCTGTTGACAGGGTTTAGGATTCAGGAACATGTACCACATCAGACCTGTGGGAGACTTTGGAGGGATGCTACCCCACTACATGCCACTAAAAATCAACTCTGCCCCAACATGCCCTCTGGGACTGTGGTAGGGTTTTTTTGTTGTTGTTTGTTTGTCATGCTTTTGGGCTCCTGGGCCATTAAAGTATTGTAGGACCTAGCCTTATGTACCATATGGTTTGTTCTTCCTCTGTTAGCTAGCTTGATGTTTTCTGGTGCAATGGAGGCAGGGGTATCAGTTGGGGGGTGCAGGCCACACCGAGTGATACCCTAAGGGGAGGTGACACTACTGCTCCTAAATGTCTGCCTTGTGGCAAAAATGGGCTGTGGCATTTACCTTCACCCCTTTAAAACCCTAGAACTCAGTACAAGAGAAAGTGTGAGTGGGGCAAGGCTCAGTGGATGGGAAAAGGAGAATACTTGGGTTGGGGGGGTACCCCTTTTAAATTTTCTGGAAGAACATCACATCTTATCAGATTTTCACATTACTCACATGAAACAATGGTCTGAAACACACGGCATAAATAATCCAGTCTGAATACACTTGCCCTGTCTCAGTGCTAGGGAATCCTGGGAATTACAGTTATTGTGGCACCAAAGTTCCCCAACAGAGAAGGCTAAATGTCTAATAAGACTACAGTTCCCGGAATTCCCTAACACTGAGCCAGGGCAGTTAAAGCAAACTCAGACTGGATTATTTCTGCAATGACTTTTGGACCCATTTAAATGAATACATCTAGGCTATACTTGTGATGTAGTAATTTAATTATATAATTTTAATTTTCCTAGCTGTTTATGTCAAAATTATTGCCATTACATCCAGTGATATATGAGAATTACAATTTATGAGTAACATTAATACAAAAAGCATTACTCTGAGGATTCTGTATAGTGTGGTATGGGAGGAGGTCAATGCACAGGTTGACACCATGAATTACCACTCCGGGTGATGCCAACCCTAGTGACACCAATGAATGGAGGGAATGGTCTTCTTCTTGGCCCCGTACAGGAGAAAGTCTTGATCTTTTCTTGGTTCCAGTTCCAATCTCTGGTGTCTCTACCTAAGAGGCTCAACAGATCACCCCTGTTACTGCCGGATTGGGGCCACAAGAACTACAGCCCTAATCTCACCATTCCGTGGCGCAAAAAAGAGACACAAAAAGTGGCTCTTTTTTGCACCCAGAAAGGGTGCCATAGTCACCAGTGTACAGCTTTTCCGTGCTCCTTTGGTGCTGCATCATGTAGATGCAGCGCTATAGGAGCGCTGTGATGCCGTACGCTGTGTGGTGCAGCGCACAGCATCACAGCAGCCTGGGGGCGGAATTGAGGTGTGTGTCCTGTGGATGCCATGCCCCAATTCCGCCCCCAGGCCAGTCTTCATGGCCAGTCTGTACAGCTTCTTAATGCAGTAAGGAGAGCTGAGCCACATGGAGCAATGGCAGCTTTCTTTCTTGCAAAATATAGGAAGAAGAGAAGAGCCTTCAAATGGTGTAACATAACAGGCAAGGTCCCATATGGTCAAGCACCATAGCCAGATGCAGACTGAGGACATCTTCCACCAAGATCTATTGTGGTCTTCCAGAGGTCTTAATGGATGATCTCACTGGTCCATGTCTGGCTATGGAAACACAGCCAAATACTTCTCCTATCCCCTTCACTGTGCACCTGCAACTGAATGGCCATGGGAGGAGGGTTATTACAGCACAATTATGTAACCTAGAGACAGGGCATGTGAAGGGAGGAAGAGAATACCAACTTCTGCATGGACCTATAATAAGAGACATATGTAAGATGGCTTTTTGCTTTCATATGTCACTAGCGGGATGCTGGCCATAGTGAAATAAATGGAAAAAGATGTGCTAAGCTCTATTTTATATTCTTATTAAGCCACTGTGATCTCACTGAAGAGGCGGGAAATAAATAAATTGTTGTTGTTGTTGTTAAAAATCTCCTGTACTCTGTCTCTCTCCTCCCCACACACACTTACTTTACAATGAATCTATGCCCCTTCTTCCTTTTTCAGTTACACTTACTCCAGCCACTGACCTGGAAGTGAAACCCACAGAGAGTCTCTTTTCACAACTACTTCAGCAAATTGGTGTTGTTTTTAATGTACAGTGAACCCTTGTTATATGCTGGGGTTTGGTTCCAAGATTCCCCATGGATAACAAAATCCATGAATGCTCATGTCTCATTAAATATAATGACATAGCAAAATGGTGTCCCTTATTTAAAAAAATGGAAAATCAAGGTTTGATATTTGAAATTTATACTATTTTTGAACATTTTCAAACCGTGGATGCTTGAATCCATGTATAAAAAATCTGTGCATAAGAAGGGCCGACTGGATTGCAAAGGAATTCCATGCAGCCACTCTGTCAAATTTCCCTGGCTTCATGAATGAATAAAAACATTAAAACAGCTTCTGAAATTTAAACAACAGAATAATAAATTGAAAAGGCCATTTAAGAAATATGCTTAAAAGCTGGATCAAGGCAGTTTACATTCCATGCTGAAATTTTTGGCCAAATGATATGGTCTTTGCCTGATGTCAAAATCTTTGGAAATGCCATTTTGAAGGTAGGACATGCCCATTGTAGGGTTTTGTCTTTGTTTTATTTTTTCAGTTATCATCTGCCTAATTTCAAACAGCAGCTGAATTTTTCTAGGAACTGTAGTGAAAACACTGACTTTTCCAGACTCAGTGTTTATTACATGGAGAGCATCCCCAGAAAGAGGAGGAAGGAGTCAAAACTGGCAACTGGCTAGTGCACACCCACTCCTTCTTGTATGCTTATTTTACACAGTAATTCCCTAATACAGTATATGCACTGCAGTGACAGTGATTTGTATCCCCCCTTTTTTTCTTTTTGGCTACATAACAAATATGCCTGTGTAAAATAGCGGCATGTTCTCATCTTCATATTAATTTCTATATGGAGTTTCATTGAAACTGTTAAGCCTATAAAGAAAATCTTATAATATCACATACACTACACATTCTCGGTTAGAGTAACCTTTGAATAGTCTGAAATCAATGAGACAAGTTACTCACAGCTAACTTAAATCCTAACAATTGCAATGAGCCTTACAAATGTTTAATTAAAAAAATACTACAAATCTGAATTACATTTACATCTTTCTGGCCTCTTGCCTATAATGGTAAGATTGCCCTGTCCTTTTTTCCCTTTAAAGAAGAAAGCCAATGCAGTGTAGTGGTTTGAATATTAGAGCAGGACTCCAGGATACCATGATCAAAATCCCTGCCTGGATGGAAAAACTCACTGTGTGACTTGGGTAAGTCACACTCTCTCAGCCTCAGAGAAAGGCAATGGTAGACCTCTTCTTTAAAAAAAAATCTTGTTAAGAAAAATTCATGATAAGGTTGCCATAAATTGGAAATGGCATAAAGGCACACAACAAAGCACACAAGGGGCTGCTATGATTGTATATTCCTGCATGGCATGGAATTGAACGTAATGGGCCTGAGTCTCTTCCAACTCTATGATTCTATGAACAACACTTTTTAAAAATACATCTGATTGGAACTGATTTTGCTTTGGGACTTTGCATATGTATACAATCTACAATAAACACTAGCAATACATATCAACCAAAACTTGGAAAAAAAATTTTGGACTATAGTTCCAAGAATACTCCAATCAGACTAGGGATTCTGGCAGTGGTAGCCAAATTCAAAACTCTGGTAACAGTCCTAACAGGCAAATCCTGGTACATGGTGATAATTCTATTGTCATTTGCACACCATTAAACCTCACCAAGCAGCATAGCAGTTATGTTTGAGAATATGCATGTATAGTCTTTTTTACTTCTTGTTTTTCTAATCAAAGGATTTCTCTATACCCTGGATTAAAAATCTGAAAACTATGTTTATATTTGATAATATTTTGTATTATCTCCATTACTTTAGATAGTGTTACAGGTGCATCGTGTACTGGTTTAAGCATTGGGCAATGACTCTGGAGTAAAGAATTCGATTCCCTGCTTGGGTGGCCTTGGGTGAGTAACCATGAACCCCATGAAAACTTCACCTCATGGTCACCATATGTCAGAAGTAACTTGAAGACACACAGCAAGAAGCAGGTGCTGGAGGATTTTATATACACCTTTTTAAAGGGACATAATTTGCATCTTAAATATTCAAATTAGATCAATGCTCTTCCAGATTCACACTTCACACATCTCTAACTTGTGAGAGGTAGCTCTTTACCTCAAACTCTGCAGAAAAGAATATGTTGGCTACAAGAAAGTTCCTAATTCCACACAGTAGTCATATCTTTATCAGGCAAACAAAAAGACACAAAAATGCTTCCAAGCTTTGGAGCTCTTTATTTCTCTTCATAATGTTTCAAAGAGTCCAAGCAAGAGAAAGTGGGAGTGAAAGACTTGATGTTAAAAGTCATACTGTCTGCATGGTGTCTTGAAACATAATGGAGACCCTCTATAGACCCTCAAGTAGGGTTCATCAAACAACGGTTTGGATTTCATCCAGAGTAACTCCTAGGCCTGCTAGGATCAGAAACAGCCATGTTGTTAAAATTCTCAATCTTGAAAATAATTCTTCTTACATGCACCATAAATTAAAAACTTTAAAATGCACGTGTGAAGGAAAGATGAATACAATGTTATATACAAGTCATGTCTGGAAATAAATGAGGATTTTGATGCTTTTCTTTTAAATTGCAGAGTAAATGGGGCAGAATGGAGTTATGACTGAACACAGCCAAAAGTGATATGAACAAGGTATAGACCAATTCATAAATTCCCTAGCTTGGTCACACTGGATAGATGTAATCGCTTCTTGGCTGCTTCACTAATTCCCTGTCCAGACTGAACTAGCCTCACACAGGCGTCAGAATGTGCAATGCCTCCAAGGTATAATTTCCAAAAGTGCCATCCAGGCTTTGGCTTCTGACTTGTTTTAACTCGATTCTATTTCCCTCCTTCCTTAAAAGAAAGTGCTTGTGTAAGGTCAACTCAACTGGTTTAGAAGTGGATGAAACTGGTGCGCCTTGCAATGTTAGCAATTCACATCCCGGCACTTTCACATAGCAGTCCAAGGCTAGAAAAGACTCTGATGAGTATCAACATTTGTATACAAGTGGCTTGAATTCCAACCTCCTTGTGAATGTTGAATTGAGATCATTATGCTCCCAATCCTCTGCACAGGAGATGAAGAGTGCTTTTTAAGGTCAGGCTCTGATTGCTGTGCCATATCTGTTTGAACTGGAAAGAACCAGAAATAAAATGGAACCCATTCAGTCTGTCTAGCTATCAGTAGCAAATATTCTATTTGAATCTTCCAGCAATCTGTCTCATGCAAACTCCAGGAACCTAGGATCAGAGCTAGGAAAAGTTACTTTTTTCACTACAACTCCCAGCCTTCTCCAACCTTTATAACTTTTGATATATTATTATTAGTATTATTAGTATTATTATTTATAGAGTGCTGTAAAGTTTGCATAGCGCTTACATAGCAAGGGTCAAATAAAATAAGGGAAAAAAAGAATAAAAACCTGCCAAGCAGCGTACATTCTAAAACAACAATATTACATGATTAAAATATCTCTAAAATAATACTAACTAGTATACAAAGACAAAGTAAGCAGCAGATACTCCATACTCAGCCAACAGTTATACTCCAGCCAACATTTGCTCCAGCCAGTGAATAATGTTTTCCCACTTTGTCTAGGATTAAGCAAAGTAGATATGGCAGGACTGAGTTTTAGAAGCTCAGGAACAAAATTATTCCACATCTTGGGGGGCTGCACAAAACAGATTTAATCCAGTTCATAGGAACAAGAGAGAGGGATTAATAAAGGTGCCTGGCTTTCCCATTGCCAATTTCCATTCTTGTTATAATCTAATTTCTATCCAATTTAAAAAATATTGCTGGCTTGTTTCTAATTGGTGTGTACAGTATATCACCATCAGTTGTTCCCTCAATTTCTGAAATTTGGCAGTTAAGGCAGGGAATCCTTAGATGCAGCCAAGCAAAGATTGAACTTACTCAGTGGCCAGGAGAAACTGAATTAATATTTGGGGGGGGGGGGACCAAAGGGGAAAGGGGATAGAAGGAAGGATTATAGAAACAAACATTGCCTGGAGGGGTGAGAAGAAACACTCTCGGCATTGCAGTTTTCTTGCAGGTCTATGCAAGCCACCAACTTTCCTGGTGGGAAAAGTTGGCCCTTCTGGAGTTCTGCAGATGGTTGTCTTTTCCTGCATGAAACCATCACTTGTTTTTCCCCCCAGATTTTGTACTGCTTTTGCTTTTCCACACTAAAAGCCTTTCTTAAGCATGATTTGAATAAAATGTACTGAATAAAGCAAAAGTCCATATGAAAAACAGGCAAGCAATATTTTTTTTTAAATAGCAAGTACATGTAAACTACAGTGGCCCCTCCTTTCTCACGGACTTGATACCTGCGCTCTTGGTTCTTCAAGGAGGGGCAACCTCCATTATTCTCAATTGGACATGCCCCCACGATGCACGCCCCACAGCCACATAGACTGAAAAACCAAAAAAAACTATACAAAGTCTGTTTGGTAGATGCCTTGGAAACTTCCTTGTTGTATTGTTGTGTCCGTTTCCTCAAATCAAATATGGAAAAAGCCATACGTTGTTCTCATTTCATTGGGAATCATGAAATTGCTTGCTGAAATGTACTTTTAAAATTATTACTTACAGTGGCATCACTAGAGTGAGTGACACCCATCCAAGGGGATGGAAGTGTCCCCAACATCCTAAGGAGACCTCATACTGGTTGTTGTGGATAGCAGTGCCAGCAATGGGGCTGCCAGTGAATGCTGAAGTGCTTCTATGCTCAACTCCACTACCTTTAATCCTGAGGGCTCTCACCACAATTGCTCTTGCTCAGGAGTTGGACGAAGCGAAGGAGAATACACTGTGTCTATCTTCTTTGGCCTGGCTGGGCTGACCATCTATCTCCAAGGGTGGCACCCAGTGCATAGCAGTGCCCCAACAAGCCAAGATTGTGGGGGCAGGCATTTTTTGCAGGGGGCCTCTCTGAAAGACTGTTCCTGCCATGCTGCCCCAGCTTCTGATGCCAGGATGGGATGCCTACAACATGGGGTATGTGCAGAGAGGACCACATTGGCAGGCATGCTCTCCAAAGACATAGAAAGGAAGCATCCTGGGGGCTATTGGAGACAGTCAGATGGAAGGAGTGATGCTTTCCCTCTTCATGGGCTGGAAGCATGCACACCTTCTAGAATATCACACTACTGCAGACTGCTAACTTGGTTCAGACAAGTGGGATGGGAATGCGCAGACCACAGATGCCAACAGTGCCCTGTGCATTATGATTTGCTCGTGATCAGCTGAAAGCCAGGGAGACTTCCATTCCACTTGAAAGCTATCTTCTGGGAAGACCAGCCTATGGAGAGCACTTCCCTCCAGACCACATTATTTGTGGCTTCTGCTTCTGTCTACTAGAGGTTGACTTTTTGGCTACTACAAGTTATATATGCTCCTGCCCATCTTAGGTCATATAACCTTTTATAACTCTTTAAACTGCTTGTCGGGGGGAGCAAAGGGGGCCCTATCCATTTGGCTGGTAGGGGAGGGTATATATTTATATATTTAAATGCAATTAATTGAACTGTTTTTTGATGTTAACTGTATTTTGATTAATTTAACTGTATTTAGTTAAGGTAAGGGGATGAATTTATAGTTGTTTATGTGTTAATTATTCATGTAATTGTTTATGCATTTTTGTAAACTCCTTTCATCTGTTGGAATAGCAGTATACAAATTATTATTATTATTATTATTATTATTATTATTATTATTATTACTATTGTTTCCATGAGACAGCCTGTCATCTTATCTCAAAATGTAATGACAGTTTACTAGATTATCTCTCACATTGTAGTTACAGAATTATCCACAGTACATAACAATAAATAATTTTTTGTTCCAGGAAAGCATGTATGGTCTCTTTGTGCAAGCCTTGTTTTCTATTTTCAGGAAGGAGCATGGAGGGCATGGAAGGGCATTTTAGAAAGAGGCATATTTACTTCTAGGTAGGAAGGTTTCATATAACACCTGAACATCTTCTGTTTCTCTAGGGAAGGTGCTGCTTTCTTCCCAAGGGCAGAGTAAATAGTGTGTTGTGTGGTTTGAAGGTAGTGTTGTTGTTTTTTTTCCAATCCAGTGCCTGGTATGTTCTTGTGAAGTTGTGAAGCATGTCCTTGATTCCAGTAAGGCTATTCAATGCACAGGGTGCATGTGATATAAAATATAGATCTAAGTACATGTAAAACAATAGAACCATTAAATGTGTTTAATGTATTTTATTTTGTATTCTAAAGTCAACAATTGATTTTTTTTAAAAAACCCAAGATTTAAATTAATCTGTTCAAATTTATGTCAGTGCAATTCATTCACATTCACATTTAAGATAACCTTCAAAAGAATGCACCATTTTCTTTAGCTTTTCTTAATAAAAAGAATACACTGCTTTCTTTAAATATCCTCACGAATATCTGTCTTCAATGACTGTCATATTCATATGAATCATGAAATGGGTCAGCTAATAAGAAGTCTCTCAATCAATTTTTAAAGTTTTTTTTAGCTGAAGGCAATCCTAATTTAAATATTCTTCAAACGTTAAGAGAATGAAAGAGTATACAATTAGAGAGACACATGACAGTGAAAAACAATATTGCACATCCATGAAACAGTATTTGTTGTCTTACACCAAATAGTGAGTAGGTGGACAGTACATCAGTCTGTAAGAGTGATGGCTCATTCTGGGCTTCAGATAACTATAACATCTTAGACCTGTTCTCAGTTTCTTCATGGATATTACAGTAGTTTCTTGCATTAGATATTTCCTTGTATATTTGAACAACCATAAACTCCTTACAGTCATATTACCTGGGCCATGATTGTAATACAAAATTATTGTTAATACTACATCTGTTTTAATGCCTGGAATTTTCTATAAAGATCAATATTTCTTTTATATACATATAAAGCTATTCCCGTGGGGCTGCATGGTGGATTTAATAACTATGATCTTTGAAGGATTACTGTAGCATTACTTGGATTCAAAGCTGTTGGGGTTTCTTCAGCTATTTTCTCCCTCTTTGATGCCCCAAATTTAAGATTTTGTTCACATACATGCCATTGCTTTCTTAAACACCTAAGTCAATCTGAGAGTAGAACAAAAAGATGTATGCTATCCTAAAACATTTTAGATTCATCTATCTGGAGGATCAAAGACATAATAAGAATATGATGATAAGAACATTAAAAAGCGAAATATAAAACTGTTGATAAATACTGCCCAAGATTCCATAAACAGCTATAATAACAAATATTGACTTCCTATAATAAATATATTTTTTTAAAAACCTATAGTAATGTATACTGCAAATATGAAACAATCATTGTTCAATCTGCTCTGCCTTAATGCATAATTAGATTCCAGTGAAATAGCATTGGTTCAAAAACTTTATTTCCTGTCAATAAACAGCACACATTATGAGCAACCTCCAATGAGCCAGTATGCTTCAGTTTAGCTGGTCACAGCTGTAGGTCTTCTGATTGTCATTTTTTCCTTTTTGGCCTTTCTTTCGTCCAGCTTTTTGACAACTTCCTTCACCCAGTCACGATCATGAGGCACACAGACCTTGACGCCCCTTCTGGTGATGAGTCTGCAGTGCAATAAAAGGCATATCACTTAAGATCATTTTCTTCTAATCAGATGAGGTTTTTGGTTCCTATTTTGATGCTGAGATACAAAACATGTTAAAAACAGTACTGGCACCTGTCTGGGATGGTAGGTAATACTAATGTACCAGAAGCTATAACGTGATAATTATCAAATGAAACATAAGATAAACACTGCAAACTAATATAAAATGCAGAACTGTCTGAAACCCACATCCCCATTATATATAATTGCTAGTGCACCTCGGTTTTAAGAATCTATACTGTGTTACTGGTCTACAATTCTGCACTAAGTGCTAGAAGAATTCATCCATGCATGGTCATCACATAATTATTGTGATATCACATGAGAGTCACGGGTAAATGACAGCAACTCAATACAGTCAGCCCTCCACATCTGCAGATTTGACTTTTGCAGATTTGATTATTCATAGATTTGGTTAATACATTCTGCCTAGGAATCTCTAGGTTCTCCAGTGCGATTCTGTTGTCAATATCCTCTGGAAGGCATACTGGAGGACTAGAGAGAGAGCTGTTATTTTTATGATCTGCCTGTAGGCTTCCCAAACGTACCTAAATGGCATCAGTGAGAAATAAAATGCTGGTCTAAATAGATATTCAGTCTGAACAGCAGGAAACTGCTTTTGTGATGAAGAGGACTTCAGCAGTCCTGTATGTGGGTGGTTTGGGACCTATGATTCCCATAACGCATAGCCATCACAGTAGCATGGTTTAAACACAAAGCAACCAAATGAATACCCTCCAATATTTCACAGATGAAAACTACACATGTGGCCAAGCAACAACAGACTGTGGTCAAAATGGCAAAAGGAAGAACACACAAACTACAGGTGAGGCTAAAGCAGTTCATTTTTGCCTGAGCCTACCAGAAACAGTAAGTTTTCTCCTCTGCCTCTCCTCTTCTCTCTACTGAGTTAATTTATTTTGTTCATTTTGAATTCTGTTAGCAGCAACTACAGGTACAAAGGAAAAGGGAGAAAGTAGCAAGAGGAGAAAAAAACTGAGGCATTTTAAAATCAGTTGAAAAAGTGGGAAGACCAAGGATTAACCAAAAGTATCCCTGTCAAATCAGGAGGGTTGGGGAGTATGAAAATGATAGGGATATCATTTTGCAAAGGGAAATTGGGTGCTCTGTATCTCATGTACATATGTGATTGTGTATACATGAGCATATGAGGGCCTATACATGCTCTGTTGCTCCATTAATTTTAGCTGGTGAGTTGAAGTATTCATTTTTCCAGGCTTCTTGAATACCTTCTCATCGAAGATTAGATACTCACATTACAGCTTTTATTGGTCTAGTTTGTATTTCATAATCAGCAAGTCTTCTGATATGTATTACTGATGGATCCAAGTCTACACAGGAGCTCAATGCCATCGTCTGAGACCCCAAAGTTTCTAAAAGAGATATAACAAGTTGTTTGTTAGGAATGTAAGACTATAAGAATTGCTCTGCTGGATCAGAGGAAAGGCCTATTTACTTCATATTCTCTTCCCACAGTGGTCATCCAGATGCCTTTCAGAAACCTGCAACAACACTCTCCTGCTCATGTTCCCCTGCAGCTGGATACAATCTATAGCCATCATGACTATTAGCCACTGGATTTGGTACATGCCTGTGATCATTCAGTGTCAGTTTTCCTTATGTCAAGTGAGAATTAAAAGGATTTCAATCACAGAATTGTGAGTATCAAGAACATCATTTCCAATACAGGCATAAGATTCTGAACTGCTGGCCCTCATCCTCTTCCCCACCACCACTCCCTTCTCCTCTTGTGTCGTGTCTTTTTAGATTGTAAGCCTGAGGGCAGGGAACCATCCAATTAAAAAGACTGTATGTACAGCGCTGTGTAAATTTACAGTGTTTTATAAATAAAGGATAATAATAATAATAATAATAATAATAATAATAATAATAATAATAATGGATTAAGATTGCACACACACACACACACAGAGGAGACGTCTTGCAGTTTGACTCAGGTTTTAACTGTCATGGCTCCATCCTGGGATTTGTAGTTTGTTGTGGCACCAGAATTCTCTAACAGAGAAGGCTACATATCTCAAAAAACTACAAATCCCAGTATTCCATAGCATTGAGCCATGGCTGTTAAAGCAATGTCAAACTGCATAATTTCTACAGTGTAGATATAGAATAAGTCAAATGAAGAGTTCTTCCACTGGAAGAAGGGGTCCTTGGCCTCTTTCAACTGTTTGAAAAACCATATCTCCTTATATAAATTTGGCTGGATTTTAAGATCTTCAGGGAAAGGCTTTCTCTCAGTCTCACTACGGTCACAAATCAGGGATGTATGGGAGCCTTTTCAGTGGCTGCTCCCAGGCTGTGTAATTCCCTCCCATGGCCTCCTCAATTGGGCCTCTCTCTACTTTTCACCAGCAGGCAAAGATCTTATTTTTTGGCTGTGGTAGTGAAAGAAGGGTCTTTGAACAAGATGTGTTGCACTTTTATCTTTTTTTACTATGCTTTAAATGCATTTTAAACTCTCTTGAATTAGTCTTTTAGTAGAATTACATGTGTGTGTGTGTGTGTGTGTGTGTGTAATTAGAGTTTTAGCTGTACTATATTTTAGTCTACATTGTAAGCCAACATGAGTCCCATGCAGAGGCAAAGGTGGGATATAAATAAATAGGGTAATAAATAAATAAAAATCAAGACCTACATCATTACTTTCTGCATGCAAAATTGCAGCTGAAGTTCTATTGCCTGTGAAAAAACAAAGAGTCCCTTTTGATTTGCACCTGAGAGTTATGGTATGTTTTCCCTACACATTCAAGCGTTTGCACATCCCAAAACAAGTGCAGTATGGATGGACTGCAGATAGTCCATTTTGGAAAGCCAGATTAATATATCTGTTTAGATGCATATATGCAGTTTGTGGCCTCATGAGAATTGAAGACATTTTTGTCTGCCAATGAGGGATTCCTGAACTCAACACAAAGATTGGTAAGCATGTTTTATACTGGTAATAATCTCAGTGAATTGTGTGCCTTAGAGTTACGCCCAGCTTTGAGTGATGCTAAAGTGGATATATCATGGAGTTTTTTTTAGGCAAAATTTATTCAAAGAAGGTTTGTCATTGCCTTCCTCTTAGGCCAGCAGTTCTCAACCTGTGAGTCACCTAATAACACTGGAAAACACATATTTCCAATGGTCTTAGGAAATAATTTTTTGGTTAGAGGTTACCACAACATGAGGAACTGTATTAAAGGGTTGTGGCATTAGGAAGGTTGTGAACCACCATCTTAGGTTGATTTGTGCAGGGTCACCCAGTGGGTTTCCATGGCTAAGCAGTTTGAACCCTGGTCTTCTAGAGTCATAGTCATAGTCCAACACTCAAACCACTATACCTCTCTGGTTCTTCAATGAACACAACAATTCAACAGGGCCATGCACTGTGGACTACATTTCAGAGGAAGAAATTGGCAAAACTACCTCTGAGTAATCATTGTCTAAGAAAACCCTGTGAAATTCATGAGATCCCTTAAAGACACAGGTGACTTGAAGGCACACACACACACACATATCTTCTCAGGGATGCAAAAGATAGTAAGTCAGATTCTGTTTTCATCTTCCTCATTCTATTTGAGCATCATCCATGAAAGAAGGTTTTGTATCTTACATTAGCAATCACTAGAAGAAAGTTCAGACTACTGTACTGAAACCAGTTTTGTCACTGGCAAAAAGGATGGATTTAATATTAAACTAGGAAGAGCAGTTTGAATGCTGACACTGAACTGGAAGAAACAGCAACAACATACCTCTTACAATGTGCACATTGAAGTTCTCAAGGAAAACAATAGCCAGAATAGCTGCCACATAGAGTTTCATGGTTAATCCTGTCCTTGAGGTGTTTGGAGTCGAAGTGCCTCAAGGCTTCCTTCACCAAAGCTATATAGACCACAGGACACTTCCGGGCACTTTTAAGTAAGGGGTGTAATGGTAAATTGGGAGATGGAAAATCTGAGAAAAACCCACTAGGTTTGGAGGGGAGAGGTTTAAGGCAAAGAGGGGAGGGGAATCGCCCTGTTCTCTCCTAGCCCCTCACTGAAACCTTTTTCCTGCCACAAGTGTGGTTATTACTTAAGCAATTCACAAGTCAGTTTTATTTTTGGCACAAAAGAAAGTTCTTTCTCCGCAGTGGAAACCAGTAATGTATTTATGGTGTCATCTTTCAGATGTATGTGCAGCCACAATATATCATTCAACTCAGTGAGGAAAAGCCAAATCATTTCAATAGAGGCCCTAGGGTGGGTGTCAAAGACCATTCATTCCAATCACCCCTAAAATTTTCAATTATTAAAACAGTTTTGAATAGCATACACCTAGCCAATCTCCCCTTAGGAACCTCCACTTAATTAAGAAGTCTTGATTTATGAGAATAGTATGCAATACACTATGTTCACTACATTTCCAATGTAATCATATAGGTACACATCTACACAGAAACTGAATTCAGTGTATTTACATCCAGGTGGTGGGTAAGAGGGTACAGCACTGTGACCTTTATGACCCAAATTCTGCTGGTGCACTATACTGGTGTAATAGAGTAAAAGGGCTGCAGGCAAAGCAGCTGCGAAGGAGATAAAGCACTGGAGAAACAGATGGATTGGAACTTCTAGGTTTTGCCTGCCTTTCCATGCTACCACTACATGAATCTGGAAAAATGCTATTCCAACCAAGGATATCATGTCATCATTTTTGAATTGATCCAAATTTAAACTCAATGTTTACGATGTTTGTTTGACTGTGCTGTTGTGTTTGTGTGTGTGTTGTATTTGTTCCTTCTTTTGTTTTCTTTTTCCTTTCCTTACTGGTTGTGCTGATTTTCTGTTATTTTTCATTGTCATAAATAAATAAATAAAACCAGGAACATTGTTTGGAAATCAGCTCTTCAGTTAGTTTTTCCTGCTGTCTGGGACACTGGCTCTTTAGTTATTAATTTCCTCTTCACAGTCAGAACAACCCTGGCTTTTAATCACTAATTTTTGGGCATTTTTAAATTAAAGTGGAGTGGGGAATTATTTTTTCAAAACAGTATTTATTTATTTTTTTTGTAAAAATCCAGTCTTCTTTCTGTTCAAGCCTGGCATTACAATATGAAGCATTATCAACCAACTATCATATATGAGGGGACCAATGGCTGCTCCGATCATTGATAGGCACTTCCTTGATTATTCTGTTTTAATTCCTCACATCCTGAAGCAATGCTATAGTCAAGGCATGATGGAAAATTTAAATGGCACCTCCCAAGAATGCACCCTACCCTAGAATCCACCAATATAGGAGAGGGGGTCCATCACTGAACCCTCTTTGCCTCTCTAATTCTTTCCCAAGGACCCCCCTCAAAATCCTTAGCTGTTCTTTTGTTTCCATATTTTGATGAAACATGGCTTGGACTTAGTTTGCAGATTTATTTGCATTGCTGCTCAGGCACTTCATTCATTCATAACTTTTGTCTATAGGTCCCTGAATCAAGAATACAGGCCAAATTGAGGAGGAAGAGGAAGAGGAAGAGGAGGGTGAATATCAAGTTAACACCTAGAACTTGTCAGAGTTCAGCAAGTCTGTTTTTCCCTCCTCGTGCTGGTATTTCATTAATGTACAAAACAATGTCTTGAAATGCCAATGTATTCTGCTCTGAATAGGGTCTGTGGGCAGATTTGGGAAGATAGAGGAACTGTGCTGGAAGAGAAGCAGGACCACAGACAGCTCTATGTGGAGCTGGGAAGCAGTTGGGCTGCATACGATCATCCAAACAGCAGCAGACATCAGTGCTGTTCCAAGAGAGGTTCTGGAACTAACTAAAGATTGCAGTGTTTTGCAGATGGGTCAGAGTTTACAACTTAAAGGGCCATTCCTGATCCTTCAAGAACTGGCTTTGGTGAGTTGGAAAACACCCAGAACTGTTGATAAATCTTCACAGGAGAATAAAGCAGTCTGCTGAGGCTTTGTTGATGGTGGCAGGACAGGCTGCTCAGAGTTTCCTTCCAAAGAAATGTCAGGCAGAGTGATATCTTCTGGAGCTCATTCTGGAGATAATGCCTGGACCTGGTCTCCCTCCTCCCTCATCTTCAGCCTCTACTCCTGATGACAGGAATCATTTTTCTCAGTTTGTGTATCTTACTTTTTAAATTTTTCTCATCAATGTGTTACTATTTCTATTGGTCATAAAAGAGAATCAAAGCATGCAGCACTTCTGAGGTATTGTAGAATTTCCTCTACATGAAACATTTTTTCCACCAGAATTCTGTAAGTGAGGCAGAGTAGGCATTAATTTTAACATCTGCTCGTTCTGGATGCTTTTAAAGCTGTGAAACTATTTACTGGGGCTGTGTGAGAATTCTGAGGGGGTAACATGTTCCCAGCTCACCATGACACTATCTTTCCATAGTGGTGGGATTGTCTGCTCCTGTGA
Organism: Sceloporus undulatus; assembly: GCF_019175285.1. Taxonomy (NCBI): domain Eukaryota; kingdom Metazoa; phylum Chordata; class Lepidosauria; order Squamata; family Phrynosomatidae; genus Sceloporus; species Sceloporus undulatus. The sequence continues at coordinate 43,087,757 of NC_056524.1, forward strand.
GGCAAGACACTATGCTGATAGTAGCAGTGCTGTTAGGAGAGTCTCCCATGTCAGATAGGCTTTTTCTGAAGAGCCAGACTAAAGCACCTACTTGGCAGCAGAAGTAGTGGAGGGTGACAGAGGTGGAGGATGTCTCAGAGACAGTGCCAGTGGCACCATAGCTAACACTTTTTAGTATTGTGTAGAGGAGGGTATGGTAAACTCCTTTTTCTGTCTTTTAACACAAAAACACTATGATGAGACACTCCAAAGAGACAGTGCCAGAAGATGACACTCTCAGGTCAGATGGCATTCAATGAGCTATTGGGAGAAGTATTACTGTACCTAATGATGCAACTGGATTTAAGATGAAAGGACATTCAGCTGTTGACCTGCTCAGAGGTGGAAGGAAAGTCTGAACATGCACAACACAGATTATAGGAACATGGAATGTCTGAAGCACAAATCAGGGGAGACTAGACGTAGTAAAACAAGAAATGTAATGTATCAGCATTGCAGTACTTGGGGTGAGTGAGTTAAAGTGGACAGGAATGGGACATTTTGAGTAAATTAATTACAGTGTTTTATTCAGGAAATGAAGATCCAAGAAGAAATGGGGTGGCATTCATAGTGAAGAGAGATGTAGCAAAAGCAGTCAAAGGATTTATTTATTTATTTATTTATTTATTTCGCAACGTCTGACCAAATCATATCAACAAGATTGGGTAAAACCAATCAATATAACCATAATCCATGTTCATGCACCAGCTACAGAGGTAGAAGAAGCTGAAACTGAAAGATTCTGTGCTTGAGTCCAGGGGAAAATTGATCACACACCAAAACAAGATTTGTTGTTAATCATAAGAGACTGGAATGCAAAAGTAGGAAGTAGGAGCAGAATCAAAGATTGCAGGAAAGTTTGGGCTAGGATCAAAAAATGAAGCAGGACAGCAACTGACTAAATTTTGCTAGGCCAATAATTTGTTGTGAAGTCAAAAACTTTCACAGCCGGCATCCATAATTTTTTGTGGGGTGTTTGGGCTATGTGGCTGTTTTCTGTTGTACCAGAATCTGTGGCTGGCATCTTCAGAGAATGCTGGCATGGATGTGAGTGGGGTATGTATATACTGTGTGACCCTTGGTAGGGAGGAAATGATTTACATGTTAATCTGCTTGGTGGTCTGTTGTTGAATGGCAAGGCCTCAGGGTGTCTATTTACTTAGTGATCCATTGTCTCCTGTCTAGGTGTTTGTGGATTTCAATTGCTTTCCTGTGCATTCTGACCTGATAGTTGTTGGTATGGTCCAGAATTTCAGTGTTTTCAAAAAGCATTTTATGCCCAGGATGGTCGTGCACAGGAAGGTTTATAACGTGTTCTGCTACTGCAGACAATGGATCACTAATTAAATAGATACCCTGAGGCCTTACCATTCAACAACAGACAAACACACAGATTAACATGTAAATCACTTCTTCTCAACCAAGGGTCACACAGTATGTATATATATCCCACTGACTTCCACGTCAGCATTCTCTGAAGATGCCAGCCACAGATGCTGGTGAAACATCAGGTATAAGCTCTTTCAGAACACAGCCACATAGCATAGCCACTGAGAACTCCTACAAAATTGAATTGAGATCTCTGACTGAATTAGATCTCCCACTATTGTTATACAATTTTCTTTATCAAATTATCCCAGGGCGTTGTTGTTGTTGTGTGCCTTCAAGTTGTTTTTGACTTATGGTGACCCTAAGGAGGACCTATCTGGACAATTTTCTTAGCCAGATTTGTTCAGAGGAGGTTTGGCATTACTTTGACTGAGGCTGAGAGCATGTGACTAGCCCAAAGTCACCCAGTGGGTTTCATGGCCACGCTGAGAATTGAACCCTGTTTTCCACAGTCATAGTCTGACAGTCAAACCATCATGCCACACCGACTTACAGGATACTGGACAATGAAAGGGAGATAATACAATGGGATTGATCCAAATTTAATCAATAGGCTTAAGTTAATAATGACTACTTTATGCTTCATTGATTCCAATAGTGTACTTGGAGTATGACTAAATTTGGCCTATGAAATCAAAATATTTCATGGTGGTGGTAGCTCAAATTTTACTCATATTTCTGTTTTTAAAATAGTGCACTCCTGGGTTTATTTCAAAGGCAGAAATAGATTCCATTTTATAAACAAAATACAAAAGATATTGAGAGTATTTTTTTTAAAAAATATGTACAAATCCCAGTAGAAACACAGCTACGTACAAAACATATATGCTTTATGTTGTACAGTGCGCCCACACCATACATGGGCTTGCCATACGCGGACTTGATGTCATGCAGACAGAGAGCCCCTGCTAAGTAGTTGTGCTCATGCATGAGACACACACACACAGCACAACATGCTGCCCTGGTGGCGCAGTGGTTAAATGCCTGTACTGCAGCCATTGACTCAAAACCATAAGGTTGCGAGTTCAAGACCAGCAAAAGGGCCCAAGCTCGACTCAGGCTTGCATCCTTCCGAGGTCGCTAAAATGAGTACCCAGACTGTTGGGGGCAAATTAGCTTACTTGCTAATTAAGCTTACTTGCTGTTCACCGCTATGCTCTTTGGAATAGTGGTATATAAATAAAACAAAACAAAAAATAATGCAGGAGCACACCAGCAACTGGACTTTTAAGCGGGGGGGGGGGGGGCAGAACGGATCCCCTGAATAAATCAAGGGTCCACTGTAGTAGTACTAAATCCCAATAACTGTAACCCTTACTACACCTCCCATCCTAACTCAATAGCTCTTCCCGCCCTTGAGCCACATTCATTTCCATTCTCCCCCTCTCTCCTGTCACTCCAAAATAAGGTTCACTACAAAGCCTGTTATAACTACATAACAATTGAAACAGTAGAGTGAAGATTTTTTTAAAAAACTCAGCCTAAATAAAGTAGGAGAATGGAAGTTTTTGGTGTTGTTATCTCAGTTCTCCAAGGGCTTATCTACATTACTTATAAACCCCAAATTCCTCCCAGACTCACTGCATGCTGTTTGCATTACACAGGAGCAAAAACACCACATTGGGTCCAGGTTGTTTCCAGAATCCCAGATCCCAACTGTTTCCACCACTTGTGTTGCATTAAAAACTTATCTTTTGTTTCAGCTTTTCCAGAAAACCCAGAACAAAATATGGTGATGATAGCCAGTTCGCTTCCCATGTGGTCCCTGCACGTGTCCCTGCTGAGTCACTCTGTGGGTGCAAGTTACTCTGAGGTCAAAATGAGGCACCCAGCACTGACTTCAGAATGACTTGTGCCCTCAGTGGCAGAGCCAGCCAGCTTGAAGGGACCATGTGGGAAGGCAGCCATCTATTGTTTGCCAAAAATGTACAGCTGGTAAGGGGGACATATTCAAGGGGAATTCTGGACCAGAATACTCTGGGGAGACCCTGGAATATTCTGGCAAATGTAGATGAACCCAGTGATGTGAACTCCAAGTACAAATGCATTTGGTTCCTTGGTATAGGGTCACTGAGCATCTTCGTGATCTATCATCTTCATGATAGATCATGGTTTCCTTATAAAACATCTACAAGTTGAGTGGATCTGGGGATTCATAGCTTTGGCACAGATGGTACAGAGGCTGAAAGGAAATCTTCCCTCATTCCCTCATTAGATTTCCAAGAGGCTCCTTAACTTCTACCTCATCACTGTCTTACTCTCTTCTGTCTCCAGCTATACTAAGATTTCAAACTGCTCACCTAGAAGACAGCACTTTTCTCATGGGAGATGACAGAGTGGAATCCCACATAAATTTTTGGCTTCACAACAAATTGGCCAATATTTGACCAACATCTACAAATGCTTTCTTTCCCACAATCAGAGAATCACATGGTTGAGGGGAATTCTGGGAGATCATCCAGTCTAATCCAAACCTCATTTGGAAATGACAGATGTGATCAGGAAGGGAGGTAGAAGGAATGATGGGGTAGTAAGGGCACAGAGGAAGAGAAAGGAAAAAGCTGAGGCGCCATTTGTGTGTGTGGGGTGGAGATCCAAATGTAAAATTTGACATTTTCTTAATGCTATATGTGTGTATTGCATACTGTTGAGTCAGTTGAGTGATATGGATCCCCTTAATACATAAATATAAATAAAGAAAACATAAACAAATTAAGATTAGCAGTGGCACTAAATGGCCTTTGTTCAAATAGTCCAGTTTTTAACACATGAATGAATTCCAAACTTATATTGATTCAGAAACTGTATTTCCAGTTAACAATTAGTAAAAATGATGAACCACAGCTCCTGATGATTTGGCATATTGCAGCTTAGTTGGTCACACTGGACTGTTCCGACTTTTCAGTTTTGCACATGCTGCTTTTTGGCCAAGCGACGAATGGTGTTCTTCACCCATTGACGGTCAGGTGACACACAGACCTTCTTACCCTTTTTGGTGAATATTCTGCAAGACAATAAAATAGTAGTCATCATGTTTATATTCTTTAAATAAAAGAAGTGATGCAGTTTATATTGCTTTTTAAAGACCCATTGGTGGGATGATATCACTAATATCTTTAAAGGTAGGATAACTGCTGTCCATCATAAGATCCTTTCCCTCTATTGTGAATGGGCAATTGAAAACTGGCATTCATTTATACAGAATAAAACTAGTTGGATCTAGCAATGGGAACACAAGTTACTGCTAGGCAGTTTCAAACCAATGAAGTGAGGATGCAACATACAGTTGAGAAGCAGCAGGAGGAACACAATGTTTAATCATTTTTCCTTTTTCTCTACAAAAATCCTTGGCCCTTAGCTGGATTTCTCAATTAGTGTTTCCTATATCCAGAAAAGGGGATTGGGACTGTGGGGAGAGGAGTGATGTTTATAATAGAACATCTGGAGCCTGCAATAAATTGTTTCACTGTAAAGTACTCTTATTTCTAGGGTACTTCTTTCCTTCCTCCCACTCCCTCCAGGTTTCCTACCTTCCCTGCCAAACATGCCAGGGTTACTGAAAATATTTAATCCATATTGGGCTGATTTTAAACGGAAGTCCCCCAAAACAGAATCTACACCATTTTCATTTTTCACTTCTGCAAACTGGGTGTGGTGGGGTGCTTTTTAAGCCTAGATAGCTCCTTTATATGCATGGAAGATGCTAATCTGACTATATGAGGGGACTGGGACCTTGAGAAAGAAAATCACTGTTAGTATATACAAGTGGGTATACCTGCAACAAAATGGTTCAGTGTGTTACTGTTTGTTTGTTTGTTGTTGTTGTTGTTGTTGTGTATAGTACTTAAGCCTATGGCTGTGGCAAAACAAAAATTAGCATCAAATACAGCCTGACATCACTGTACAAAGAAAGATTCTACGGTAGATCATTATACAGACTGTCTGTAAGCACTTCAAAAGGAATGTTATCAATATAGATTTCTCAAAACAAGTCATGCCAGACTAATCTTATCGCTTTTTAAAAAATAGTGTTACAACCTTGGTAGATGATGGGAATGCTGTGGCTATAGCATATCTTGATTTCTGGAAGGCCTTTGGCAAGATCATCCATTATATTCTTGCAAACAAGCTATTAAAATGTAGGCTATATAATGCTATTGTTAGTTGGATTTGTAATTGGTTGACTGGCTGAACCGAAAGGGTGCTCAGCAATGGCTTCTCTTCATCCTGGAGAGATGTGACCAGTGGGGTGCCACGGGGTTCTGTCCTGGACCCAATCCTGTTCAACACCTTTATGAATGACTTGGACTTGGATGAAGGAATAGAGGGCATCCTTATGAAATTTCAAATGACATCAAATTAGGAAAGGTATCTAATAGCTCAGATGACAGGATTAGAATTCAAAATATCTCAGAGGACAGGATACTCACATGACTGCTTCTACTGCACTATTTGTCACGTTTTCATAATTATCAATATCTTTAAATTTTATTGCTTTTTTAGCCCATTCTTGACAGAAACTTCGTGCCATAGTCTGGGACCCAAAGCCGCCTTAAAAAGAGAAACAAAGTACTGTATGATCAGTTGATACCAAATGAATAGGAGTTTCCACAAATAAAAGATTTTATTGTTATTACATTAGAACACCAGTTATCAAATGCCTTTCATTTCTAAAAGCCAGCTATACAGTTATTATTTTGGTATGGCAAGGTATTGAAATATCTTTCTTTGAGACTGCATTTCTGATGTAGATAGGAGTGGAGTAAAAAATTCAAATTTTTGTATGAAGTATCAGATTTGTGAATGGGAATGCATCAAAATCCACAGTTTTCTGAGCATATGACCGGTTTGCAACTCAAAAAATGAACACAAAAATGCATATCTTAATGGATAGTATGTACAAGGGGAAATTATACTCACACACAAGGAAAAACACTTGGAAAAATGCACAGAGTAGAGAAGATCTATATATAATTGTAAACATTAGAAGGGGTTAGCACAAAACTGAACATGTATTTTGTACAAGCTTTTTAGTCACTTCATTCACAAACTAATAGAAATAAAGAGTGAAAACAAAGTTTCTGACTGCCTGTTAGCCAGGCAAAAACAAATTTCATATATTTATCTATCTGTAGCTGCTGGGGATAAGACACTGCCAGCTCTTACAATTGCTTCAATCCATCATCATCATCATCATCATCATCATCATCATCATCATCATCATCATGTTTATTTATATTTCCCAAGTATCGAGGTGGGATTACATCAGTAAAAATAATACAATAATACAAAATACGATCAATAAACACTAAAACTGAATTAACTAATATTCCTATTAGTTCTCTAAAATAACAATTCATCAATAGCCAACAATCATAGTCAGGAGTGGAGCAATCGTCATAACCTTTTATATGGAGTCCCGTGGATAATCTCACCGGAAGAGATCCGTTTTGAGTGCTTTCTTAAAGGCCTCTAAGGTAGTGATAAGACAGATCTCTTCTGGAGGTTGTTCCATAATTTTGGAACCCCAGTAGTAAATGCCCTATGTCATTAACCTAGTGTTATGATGTTCCAATAAATACTTCCCAGATGTTCTAAGTGTGCAGGGCGGATTGTGTAGGGAGAGGCGTTCCTGCAAGTAACTCGGGCCCGAGCCATGTAGGGCTTTAAAGGTAATGACCAACACTTTGTACTACACCCCCGCGCCCCATGTCTCCGGATGATCTCTCCCAGCGGTTTCATGTAAATGTTAAAAAGTATGGGAGACAGAATGGCTCCTTGAGGGACCCCAGATGTAAGGGCCTTTTTGTCGGAGCACACGTCTCCCAGCTGCACTATCTGGAACCTCCCAGAGAGGTAGGACCGGAACCACTGGAGTGCAGTGCCCCCGATTCCCACCTCTGCCAGGCGCTCCAGAAGGATACCATGGTCTATGGTATCGAAAGCCACTGAGATAATCCAAGAGCACCAACAGGGACACGCTTCCCCTGTCGATGCCCAGACGGAGATCATCGACCAAGGCGACCATGGCCGTCTCAACCCCGTAACCCGCCCGAAAGCCAGTTTGAAATGGGTCCAGATAATCCGTTTCGTCCAAGATCGATTGAAGCTGGATTGCAATTGCCTTCTCGATCACCTTCCCCAAAAATGGCAATAGCGAGACTGGCCGATAATTGTTATGCATCAGGGGGTCGAGGGAGGGCTTTTTTAACAGCAGTTTTACAGTGGCCAATTTCAAGCTGGATGGAAATTGCCCATCCCTCAGAGATGTATTTATAATCCGGTGTAACATTGAAGTTACCACCGGTCCCCCCTTGAGCCGCTAGCCATGAGGGACAGGGATCAAGGGAGCAGGTTGTCTTCCGAACGCTTCCAAGGATCTTGTCCACATCATCGGTACTAACTGACTCAAACTGATCCAGTTTAATAGAGTCCACGGAGGCTCTGGATACCTCTACCCTAGGTTCTGCCCTAATGCCGGCGTTAAGACCTTCGCTTATCCGAGAGGTTTTATCCGTGAAGAAGTTGTTAAATTGGTCACAGCAGGCCTTTGAAGGTTCAAGGATCTGGTTCAGGGCAGGAGGGAGCTGAGTTAGCTCCCTGACTACCCTGAACAACTCTGCTGGACGCGACTCTGCGGACGCGACACAAGCACCATAGAATGAGTCTTAGCTGCTCGTATCGCCTCTCCATAGTCCTCCAAAAGGCGGTCTAGGAGAGCCTTGTCAGCTAAGCGTAGGTGTTTCCGCCAGCGGTGCTCTAGCCGTCGCAGAACCCGCTTCCTCGCCCGGAGATCTTCTGTATACCAGGGCTTACGTTTGGAAGCAGGCCTGAGAGGGCGCTTGGGAGAGATACTGTGTATAGCCCTAGAGAGACCGGTATTCCAAATACCAGTCAGGGCGTCAACAGAGTTGCTGTCATTTCCAACCATGTGCCCCTCTAAGGCTTCCTGGAACCTTTTGGGTTCCATCAGCCTTCGAGGGTGGACCATCCTAATAGGTCCACCACGCCCAGGGGGGGATCTGGGTAGAGGCCTTGATTTTTGCTTCCACGAGGAAGTGATCCGTCCATGACAGGGGGGAAATATTAGTTATTTCCGCCCACGGATTTTCCGCATCCGTACAAAAAACCAAATCCAGTGTATTACCCGCAAAATGCGTTGGACCCGAAATCAGCTGGGACAGGCCCATGGCCGCCATGGTATCCATGAATTCCCGAGCCGCACCGGATGGAACATAGTTGGCCGCGAAGGGGATGTTGAAGTCACCCAGGACTAGCAGCCTGGGTGTTTCCAGCATCAGCTCCGCAACCAACTGTGTCAGCTCGTTAAGGGAGCCCGTTAGCGCACGGGGTGGCCGATACACCAACAGAATCCCTAGACTGTCCCTAGCCTTCAGGGTCAGGTAAATACACTCGATAAAGGAGGTTTGACGGATGTGGTTCCTGGTGAGAGACAAGGTGTTCTTATGTACCAAGGCAACACTCCCCCCCCCCCGCCCATCTAACCTGGACTGGTCCTTCACCGAAAACCCGGCAGGGAGGGCCTGCGCCCACACAGCATCTCCCTCAGGCCCAAGCCAGGTTTCGGTAATGCAAGCCAGGTCACAATTACTATCTTCCAACAGATCGTGGATAATGTGGGTCTTGTTGTTAATCGACCTGGCATTGCACAGCAGCAGCGACAGGGTTTGTGGCACGGTTGGAATGACCCTCAGGTCCCTTTGGTTAGGAGGGGGACAGGAAGGAGAGATAGATATGACGCATCGATCTTGCCTTCCTCTGTAACGCAAGTCCACTCTCCTACCGCCATACCTCCCCCTGCCCCACACCACCTCAATGGGAGCTCCGCTCATGCAGATATTACCCTCTTCCTCCCCAGCCAAAGCATTCCCCACATCCATATCCTCCCCCTCCCCATACCAAGCAACTAAAAGAACAGAGGTATGACACGGCCGACATCCTCTGCTCCAAGGCTGGCATGGACACAAACCCCCTGCCCCTTGCGCCGCTGCAAAAATGCACAGCAATAGAAATAGAAGTTAATCAAGTCTCCCTTCACTAAACCTTTATAGGCCACTGAACATGGCCAGGCCACTTCCTGTCCAAAGGGTTGTAATGGTGAGAATGAGAGAGAAAACTTTTAAAGTGTGAAGTGGAAAGTGGAAAAATCCACCTTTTCTTTGACAACCCCTCAATGACAGCTTTTTCTTACCACAATATGGTCAGTTTTTAAAACACTTCTCAAGTTGGTTTCATTTTTGGCACAAAACCATTAATGTGTCATTTCTAGGCTGTGTGTAGAACAGTACACCACAAACATCAATAAGAAAATGTGGCTTAGATCATAGCAGCATAAGACCCAGGGGGTGTGGAGCTCTTCATAGATCATTTATTGTAACCCCACTTTGCTGAGGCAAATAATGCTATTATGAAAAAAGGACTGAGAAACATAAACTCAGCTAATCTATCACCTCTCTCTAGGTTCTCTCTTGCTCTGCAAAATTCTACTTTCCTGACTCTAAACATACTCACTGTGTTCTGTCTTATTTCTTCTGCCTTTCCTGGAACCTGCACTAAAACAAGTTTAATGGTGAGCAGCATCTATAAAGCCACCTAAATAACCTGAAGGTTCCAGATCTATCTGATCTTGAAAGCTAAGCAGGGTAGACCCGTTTAGTACTTGGAAGGAACACTCTGAGGAAATACCAAGTGCAATGGGCTATATTCTGCAGAAAGCAATGGTGAACAATCTTCGAATATTCTTTGTCTCAGAAAAACGCTTATGAAATTCATGGGGTTGCCATAAGTCAATGGGTGACTGGAAAGTACATACTTTACTTTGTTGTTGTTGTGTGACTTCAAGTCATTTTTTACTTATGGAGATCCTAAGGTGACCCTACCATCGGGCAGGCATTTGCAAGTAGTCAAACAATGCACTGCCAGGTTGTATGGTTGTTCGTTTTATACCTCATGTTTCTGCAAACACTGTGACTCGTTTTTTAAAAAGAAAAGATAAAAATGTACTAAGTTATAATATTCAGATACAAGTAAACAAATTAATAAATAATAATAATAAAAAAAATTATTTGTATACCGCTTTTCCATAGATCAAAGCGGTTTACAGACCATATAAAAACCATTAAAAACATCTCATAAAAATAGATAAAATCCACTAATACAAATTATACAAAATCTGAACACAATCATTCAACAAGGTAAGGCAGAGAATCAATGGGAATGGGAATACACAGCTTCATTTTACAGGGGGGAAAGCTTGACAGAAGAGGAAGGTTTTGTGCCTCTTTTTAAATGTTACCAGGGAGGTCACAAGACGGAGCTCCTCGGGGAGACCATTCCAAATTTGTGGGGCCACCACTGAATAGGCCATCCGGGATGTAGAAACATGTTTGGAAGATGGAATTTCCAACAAGTTCTTCCCGGACATCCTGAGTGTGTGGGGTGGATTATATGGGGAGATGCGGTCCCTCAAGTAACTCGGGCCCAAGCCATATAGGGCTTTATAGGTAATAACCAACACCTTATATTGTGCTCAGAAGCAAATAGGTAGCCAGTGGAGATCTTTCAGAATAGGTGTTATACGGTCAAACCTGGATGCACCTGTGACCAATCTGGCTGCCACGTTTTGTACTAACTGAAGCTTCCGGGCTTGGTACAAGGGTACCCCCATGTAGAGCGCATTACAGAAATCTAGACGAGAGGTTACCAGAGCATGTACCACAGTTTCAAGGTCCCTTTGGCCCAGGTAGGGTCGCAGTTGGCCGAAGTTGATAGCAAGCACTTCTGACCGTCGCATCTACTTGAGATGTCAACTGCAGAGACGAGTCCAGAAGTACTCCTAAACTGCGAACTTCGTCCTTCAGGGGAAGTGTGACCCCATTCAGGACAGGTGGATAAACTTCCTTCCCCGGGCCTGGGGAACCTATCACAAGCACTTCCGTTTTCTCTGGATTCAGACTGAGTTTGTTTTCCTTCATCCAGCCCATTACTGACTCCAGGCAGGCGTTCAAAGGAGAGATTCCATCTTTAGTCACTGCATCAGTCGGAGAGACAGAGAAGCATATTTGGGTGTCATCAGCATACTTATAACACCGCGCCCCGTGTCTCCGGATGATCTCTCCCAGTGGTTTCATATAAATGTTAAACAAAGTGGGGGACAAGATAGCTCCCTGAGGGACACCAGATGTAAGTTCCCTCTTAAAGGAGCAAGTGTCCCCCAACTGCACCATCTGGAATCTGCCCGAGAGGTAGGAACGGAACCACTGGAGCACAGTGCCCCCGATACCCAACTCCCTTAGGCGTTCCAGAAGGAGACTGTGGTCAATGGTATCAAAAGCCGCTGAGATGTCCAAAAGCACCAATAAGGTCACACTTCCCCTGTCAATGTCCAAATGGAGATCATCGACTAAGGCGACCATGGCAGTCTCAACTCCAAATCCCGCTCTGAAGCCAGTTTGATAATCGGTTTCATCCAAGACAGATTGGAGCTGGAAGGCAACTGCTCTCTCGATCACCTTGCCTAAGAAAGGCAATAATGAGACCGGCCTATAGTTGTTCCTTATCAGGGGGTCAAGGGAAGGTTTTTTAAGTAGTAGTTTAACTATCGCTAGTTTTAAACTAGATGGCAATTTTCCCTCCCTGAATAATAATATTTTAATAATAATAATAATAATAATAATAATAATAATAATAATAATAATATTTATTTGTATACCGCCCTCTGGCAAACCAATCCGGGCGGTTAACAACAGTAAAATATAAAATATGACAATTAAAAACACTTTATCCCTCCCCCCCCTTAAGACAGTATTAAATAGTATAACATATTAAAAATACAATATCAAGGATAAAAACAGCAATTAAAACTAAAAACCCTGAAACAGCAATTAAAACTAAAAACCCTGAATGATGCGTTAATTATGCGCCGCAATAATGATGTTACTGCATCGCCACCCTGGGCGGTCAGCCAAGAAGGGCAGGGATCGAGAGAGCACGTTGTCTTCCTAACACTTCTCAGAAGCTTGTCCACTTCATCGGTATGCACAAACTCAAAGTGATCCAGTTTAACAGAGACCACGGAAGCTCTGGACACTTCTTCTATTGTTTCTGATGAAGCGCCAGCGTCGAGATCAGCCCTTATCCGAGAAATTTTATCTGCAAAGAAGTTGTTAAAATCATCACAGCAGGCCTTAGTTGGTTCTAAAATAGGGTTCAGAGCGGGAGGAAGCTGAGTCAGCTCCCTAACCACCCTGAACAGCTCTGCTGGACGTGACTCTGCAGACGCAATACGTGCAGCATAGAAGGAGTTCTTTGCTGCACCTATTGCCACTCCATGAGACTTCAAAAGA
>NC_056524.1:43100575-43208150 GCF_019175285.1 Sceloporus undulatus
AATCATGAACTTGCTTGCTGAAAATGTACTTTTAAAAATTATTACACAGTGCATCACTAGATGTGAGTGGACACCCATCCAAGGCGGATGGAAGTGTCCCCAACATCCTAAGGAAGGACCTTCATACTGGTTGTTGTGGATGCATTGCCAGCAATGGGCTGCCAGTGAATGCTGAATTTGCTTCTATGCTCAACTCCACTACCTTTTAATCATGAGGGCTCTCCCACAATTGCTCTTGCTCAGGAGTTGGACGAAGCGAAGGCGAATTTTACACTGTGTCTATCTTTCTTTGGCCTGGCTGGGTGACCATCTATCTCCAAGGGTGGGCAACCCGTGCATAGCAGTGCCCCAACAAAGCCAAGACTGTTGGGGGAGGCATTTATTTTTTGCAGGGGGCCTCTCTTGAAGACTGTTCCTGCCATTGCTGCCCCAGCTTTGATGCAGGAGGATGCCTACAAACCTGGGGTATGTGCAGAGAGGACCACATGCAGGCATGCTCTCCAACGAATAGTAGGAACGGAAGATCCTGGGGGGCTATTTGAGACAGTCAGATGGAAGGAGTATTGCTTTCCTCTTCAATTGGGCTTGGAAAGCATTTTGCACACTCTAGAATATCACACTACTTGCAGCCTGTCTAACTGGTTCAGACAAGTGGGGATGGGGAATGCGCAGACCACAGATGCCAACAGTGCCCTGTGCATTATGATTGCTCGTGATCAGCTGAATGAGCCAGGGAGACTTCATTCCACTGAAAGCTATCTTTCGGGAAGACCAGCCTATGAGAGCACTTCCCTCCAGACCAACATTCTTTGTGGCTCTGCTCTGTCTACTAGAGGTTGACTTTTTGGCTACTACAAGTTAATATCTCCTGCCCCATCTTAGTTCATATAACCTTTATAACTCTTTAAACTGCTTTGTGGGGGGAGCAAGGCAAAGCAAAAGGGGGCCCTCTCAATTTGGCGTTAGGGGCGGGTATCTATTTATATATTTAACTGCAATAATTGAACGTTTTTTTGCTGTTAACTGTATTTGGATTAATTACTGTATTTAGTTAAGGTATTGGATGAATTATAGTTGTTTCCTGTGTTAATTATTCCATGTAATTGTTTATTTGCATTTTGTAAAAACTCCTTTCATCTGTGGAAATGCCCAGTATACAAATTATTATTATATGATTATCTATATTATTCTCTTACTATTGTTTCCATGAGACAGCCTGTCATCTTATCTCAAACTGTAATGACAGTTTACTAGATATCTCTCACATTTGTAGTTACAGAATTAATCACAGTACATACAATAAATAAATTTTTTGTCCAGGAAACATGTATATGGTCTCTTTGTGCAAGCCTTTCTTGTTTCTATTTTCAGGGAAGGAGCATGGAGGGGCGATGGAAGGGCATTTTAGAAGGAGGCATATTACTTCTAGTAGGGAGGTTTCACTAACACTCTGAACACTTCTGTTTTCTCTAGGGAAGGTGCGCCTTCTCCCACGGGCGAGTAAATAGACCTGTGTTGTGTGTTGAAGGTAGTGTTGTTGTTTTTTTTCCAATCCAGTGCCTGGTCATGTTCCTTGTGAAGTTGTGAAGCATGTCCTTGATTCCAGTTAAGGCTATTCAATGACAGGGTGCATGTGATTGATATAAAATTTATCTACTGTACAGTTAAAACCAATAGAACCATTCAATGCGTTTATGTATTTTATTTTGTTATTCTAAAGTCAACAATTGATTTTTTTTTAAAAAACCCAAGATTTAAATTAATCTGTTCAAATTTCTGTCAGTGCAATTCATTCACATTCACATTTAAGATAACCTCAAAAGAATGCACCCTTTCTTTAGCTTTTTTATATAAAAGAATACATGCTTTCTTTAACTATCCTCACGAATCTCTGTCTTCAATGACTGTCATATTCATATGAATCATGAAAATGGTGAAATGGGTTCAGCTACTAGAAGTCTCTCACTCAATTTTTAAAGTTTTTTTTAGCTGAAGGCATTCCTAATTTAAATATTCTTCAAACGTTAAGAGAAATGAAAGAGTAATGAAAGAGTATACACTTAGAGAGACACATGACAGTGAAAAACAATATGCACTTCCCTGAACAGTATTTGTTGTCTTACACCAAATAGTGATAGGTGGACAGTTACATCGTCTGTAAGAGTGAGCTCATTCGGGTTCAGATAACTATAACATCTTAAACCTGTTCTCAGTTCTTCATGGAATACACGTAGTTTCTTGCATTAGATATTCCTGTATATTTTGAAAACCATTAACTCCTTACCGTTCATATTTACCTGGGCCATGATTGTAATACACAATTCTTGTTAATACTACTACATCCTGTTTTAATGCCTGGAATTTTCTATAAAGATCAACATTTCTTTTATATACCTATAAAGCTATTTCCGTGGGCTGCATGGTGGATTTAATAACTCTGATCTTTGCAGGGATTACTGTAGCCATACTGGATTCAAAGCTGTGGGGTTTCTTCCCGCTATTTTTCTCCCTCTTTGATGCCCCCCAAATTTAGATTTTGTTCACCATACCATGCCATTGCTTTCTTTAAACACCTAATTCCAATCTGAGAGTAGAACAAAAATAATGTTCTGCTATCCTACAACCTTTTAGATTCATCTATCTGGAGGATCAAGACCTAATAAGCATAGATGATAAGAAATTAAAAAGGAATATAAAACTGTTGATAATTACTGCCCAGATTCCCTCAACAGGCTATAATAACCAATATGACTTCCTGATAATAAATATATTTTTTTAAAAAACCTATTAGTAATGTATCCTTCAATTATGAAACAATCATGTTAATCTGCTCTCCTAATGCATAAATTAAGATTCCAGTGAAACAATAGCATTGGTTCAAAAAACTTTATTTCTGCCCTGTCAATAAACAGGCACACATATTGAGCAACCTCCAATCGAGCCAGTATGCTTCAGTTTAGCTGCGTCACAGCTGTAGGTTTCTGATTGTCATTTTTTTCCTTTTTGCCTTTCTCTTGTCCAGCTTTTGACCAACTTCCTTCACCCAGTCCACGATCCTGTAGGCCACACAGACCTTGACGCCCCTTCTGGTTGATGAGTCTGCAGTGCAATAAAAGGCCTATCACTAGATCATTTTCTTCTAATCAGATGTGAGGTTTTTGGTCCCTATTTTGATGCTGAGATACAAAACATGTTTACAAACAGTTACTGGCCACCCTGTTCTGGGCTGGTACGGTACTACTAATGTACCGAAGCCTAACGTGATAATTCTCAAATGAAAAACATAAGATAAACACTGCAAACTAATTATAAAATGCAGAACTGTCTGAAACCACATCCCCATTATCTATAATGGCTAGTGCACCTCGGTTTTCCGAATCTATATGTGTTACTGGTCTACTTCTGCACTAAGTGCTAGGAAGAATTATCATGCTATGCGTCATTCAATAATTATTGTGATATCCCATGAGAGTCACGGGTAAGTTACATGACAGCAACTCAATACAGTCCGCCCTCCACCTCTGCAGATTTTGACTTTTGGCCGATTTGATTATTCTAGATTGTGGTTAATACATTCGGCCCTCGGAATCTCTAGGTTCTCAGTGCCGATTCTGTTGTCAATATCCTCTGGAAGGCATCTGGAGGACTTAGAGAGGAGAGCTGGTTATTTTTATGATCTGCTTAGGCTTCAAACGTACTAAATGGCACGTGAGAAAATAAAATGCTGTGTCTAAATTCGATATTCCCGGGTCGAACAGCAGGAAACTGCTTTTGTGATGAGCGGACTTCAGCATTCCCTGTCTGTATGTGTGTTGGTTGGGGACCATGATTCCCATAACGCATAGCCATTCACAGTCGCATGGTTAAACACCAAAAGCAACAAATGAATACCCTCCCAATATTTCACAAGATTGAACAACTACACATGTGGCCACGCAACAAACGGACTGTGGTCAAAATGGCAAAAGGAAGAACACACAAATCCAGGTGAGGCTAAAGCAGTTCATTTTTGCCTGAGCCTTACAGAAACAGTAATGTTTTCTCCTCTGCCCCCTTTTTTCCTCTTCTCTCTACTGAGTTTAATTTATTTTGTTCATTTTGAATTCTGTTAGCAGCAACTACCGGTACAAGACAGGGAGAATAGTAGCAAGAGGAGAAAAAAACAACTGAGGCATTTTCAACCAGTTGAAAAAGTGGGAAAGACCAAGATTAACCAAAACGTTCTCCCTGTCAAACAGGAGGGTTGTGGGCGTATGAAAATGATAGGGTATCATTTTGCAAGGGAAATGGGTGCTATGTATCTCTGTACATATGTGATTGTGTATACCTGAGCATATGATGCCTATAATGCTCCTGTTGCTCCATTAATTTAGTGGTGAGTTGAAGAGTATTCATTTTTCCCAGGCTTCTGAATACCTTCTCATCGAAGATTTAGCACTCACATTACAGCTTTTATTGCGTCTAGTTTGTATTCATTAATCAGCAAGGTCTTATGCTATGTATTACGATGGGATCCAGTCTACCAGGAGCTCAATGCCATCGTCTGAGACCCCAAAGTTTCTAAAAGAGATATTTATAACAAGTTGTATTTGTTAGGATGTACGACTATAAGAATTGCTCTGCTGGTCAGAGGAAAGGCCTATTACTTCATATTCTCTTCCCACAGTGGTCAATCCAGATGCCTTTCAGAAAACCTGCAACAAACACTCTCCTGCTTCATGTTCCCCTGCAGCTGGATTACAATCTATAGCCCTCATGACTCTTCGCCACTGGATTTGGACATGCCTGTGAATCATTCAGTGTCAGTTTTCCTTATGTCAAGTGGAGAATTCAAAGGATTTCAATTCACAGAATTGTGATCTCAAGAACATCATTTCCAATACCGGCCTAAGATTCTGAACTTGCTGGCCCTCATCCTCTTCCCCACCACCACTCCTTCTCCTCTTGTTTCGTGTCTTTAGATGTTAAGCCTGAGGGGCCGGGAACCATTTCCTAATTAAAAAGTGACTGTCTGTACCGCGCTGTGGAAATTTACAGCTGTTTTATAAAATAAGGATAATAATTAATATTAATCCTATAATAAATAATAATAATAATAAAATAATAATCATGCGATTAAGATGCACACACCACACACACACAGAGGAGACGTCTTGCAGTTTGGACTCAGGTTTTAAACTGTCATGGCTCCCATCCTGGGATTGTTTTGTTGTGGCACCCATAATTCTCTAAACCGAGAAGGCTACATATCTCAAAAAAACTTACAAATCCAGTATTCCCATAGCATGAGCCATGCGTTAGCAATGTCCAAACGGCCTTTAATTCTACAGTGTCGATCTAGAATAAGTCAAATGAAGCAGAGTTCGTCCACTGGGAGAAATGCGGTCCTTCGGCCTCTTTCAACTGTTTGAAAAAACCATATCTCCTTATATAAATTTGGCGGATTTTAAGATCTCAGGGAAAAGCTTCTCTCCGTCTCACTACGGCACCAAATCAGGTGATGTATGGGAGCCTTTTCGGGCTGCTCCCAGGTGCCGTGAAATTCCCTCCCATGGCCTCCCATTGGGCCTCTCTTACTTCACCGCAGGCAAAGATCTTATTTTTTGGCTGTGGTGTCTGTGGTAGTGAAAGGGGTCTTGACAACAAGATGTGTTGACTTTTATCTTTTTTTACTATGCTTTAAATGCATTTTAAACTCTCTGAATTAGTCTTTTAGTAAGAATTACATGTTTGTGTGTGTGTGTGTGTGTGTGCAATTAGAGTTTTTAGCTTGTTGTACTATATTTTAGTCTACATTGAAGCCAACATGCGTCCATGCAGAGGCAAAGGTTGGGATAAAATAAAAATTCGTGTTCTAAATAAATAAAAACTCAAGACCTACTAATTACTTTCTTGCATGCAAAAATTGCCAGCTGAAGTTCTATGCCTGTGAAAAAACAAAGCGTCCCTTTTGATTTGCAACCTGAGCGTTATGGTATGTTTTCCCTTACACATTCAAGCGTTTGCACATCCAAACAAGTGCAGTCTAGATGACTGAGATAGTCCATTTTGGAAAGCCAGATTAATATATCTGTTTAGATGCATTTATGCAGTTTGTGGCCTCAGAGAATTGAAGGACCTTTTTGTCTGCCACTGAGGGCTTCCTGACTCAACACAAATATTGGTAAGCATTGTTTATACTGGTCATAAATTCAAGTGAATTGTGTGCCTTAGAGTTACGCCCAGCTTTGTTGATGCTAAAGTGGATATATTCATGGAGTTTTTTTAGGCAAAAATTATTTCCAAGAAGGTTTGTCATTGGCCCATTCCTTTAGGCCAGCAGTTCTCAACCTGTGAGTCACCTAATAAACATGGAAAAACAACATATTTCAATGGTCTTAGGAAATAATTTTTGGTTAGAGGTTACCACAACCTGAGGAACTGTCATTAAAGGGTTTGGCATTAGGAAGGTTGTGAACCACCCATCTTAGGTTGATTTGTGCAGGGTCACCCAGTGGGTTTCCCATGGCTAAGCAGTTTGAAACCTGGTCTTTCTAGAGTATAGTCATAGTCCCAACACTCAACCCACTCTACCTCTCTGGTTCTCAATGAACACAACAATTCACCAGGGCCATGCACGTGGACTACATTTCAGAGGACGAGAAATTGGCCAACAAAAACTACCTCTGAGTATCATTGTCTCAGAAAACCCTGTGAAATTCCTGAGCTCCCTTAAGACACAGGTGACTGAAGGCCACACGGCACACACACAACTTCTCAGGGGATGCAAACAGTAGTAAGTCCGATCTGTTTTCATCTTCCTCATTCCTGAGCGCTCATCCATGCAGAAGCGGTTTTGTCTCTCATTAGCACTCACTAGAAGAACGCTTCGACTACTGTACTCGAAACAGTTTGTCACTGGGCCAAACAGGAGGACTTTAATCTTACACCTAGGGAGAGCAGTTGAATTGCTGACACTGATGGACGAAACAGCCAACAACATACCTCTTCCAATGTGCCCACCTTGAAGTTCTCACGGGAAAACAATAGCCAGAATAGCTGCCCATAGAGTTCATGGTTCACTCTGTCCTTGGGGTTTGGAGTCGAAGTGCCTCAGGGCTCCTTCACCAAGCTATATCGACCCAGGACCTTCCGGGCCACTGTTTAAGTAAGGGGTGTCATGGTAACTTGGGGGAGGATGGACATCTGGAGAAACCCCTCGGTTTGGACGGGGCGAGGGGGAGGTTAAGGCAAAAGAGGGGAGGGGGAATCGCCCCTGTTCTCTCCTAGCCCCTCACTGAAACCTTTTTCCTGCCCCAAGTGTGGTTATTACTTAAGCACTTCACCACGTTCAGTTTTATTTTTGGCACAAGAGAAAGTTCTTTCTCCGCCAGTGGAAACCAGTAATGTTATTTTGGTGTCATCTTTCCGATGTATGTGCAGCCACCACTCTATCATTCAACTCAGTGCGGAAAAGCCAAATATTCACGAGGCCCTAGGGGGGGTCAACGAGGCCCATTCATTCCAATCACCCCTAAAATTTTCACATATTAAAACAGTTTTGAAGCCTACACCTAGCCCAATCTCCCCTAGGGACCTCCCTTAATTAAGCAGTCTTGATTTCTGAGAATAGTATGCAATACACTATGTCACTACCATTCCCATGTACCATATAGGTCACATCTACACAGAACTGAATCAGTGTATTTACATCCAGGGTGGGGGTCAAGAGGGTACAGCACTGTGCCCTTCTAGACCACATCTGCTGGTGCCCTATACGGGTACTGGAGAGTAAAGGGCTGCAGGCCCCCAAAGCCAGCTGCGAAGGAGATAACGCACTGGAGAAAACAGATGGATTGGACCTTCTGGGTTTTGCCTGCCTTCCATGCTACCACTCAGAATCTGGGAAGAAATGCTATTCCAACCAAGGATTCCATGTCATCATTTTTGAATTGATCCAATTCACTCCATGTTTCCGATGTTGTTTGCTTGCTGTGCTGTTGTGTGTGTGCTGTGTGTTGATTTGTTCCTTCTTTGTTTTCTTTTTCCTTTCCTTACTGGTTCTGTGCTGATTTTCTGTTATTTTCATTGTCCAAATAAATAACTAAAACCAGGGAACATTGTTTGGAAATCCGCTGCCCTTCAGTTCGTTTTTCCTGCGTCTGGGACACTGGCCTCTTTAGTTATTAATTTCCTCTCCACAGTCAGGCACCGACAAACCCTGGCTTCATCACTATTTTGGGCCTCTTTTAAATTAAAGTGGCAGTGGGGGAATTAGTTTTCAAAACAGTATTATTGATTTTTTTGTAAAACATCCAGTCTTCTTTCTGTCACAGCCTGGCATTACAATTGCAGCCTTATCAACCAACTCTCTATTCGAGGGGCCACACGGCCGCTCCGATCCTGATAGGCACTCCTTGCATTTTCGGTTTCTTCCTTCACCTCCTGAAGCCAGCCTATAGTCCAAGGGCGATGGATGGCCAAATTTCAATGGCACCTCCCAAGAATGCCACCCTACCCTAGAATCCACCCAATATCGGACGAGGGGGTCCATCACTTAACCCCTCTTGCCTCTCTACTTCTTCCCAAGACCCCCTCAAAATCCTAGCGTTCTTTGTGTTCCATACTTTTGAGTGCACCTGGCTTGGACTAGTTTGCAGATTTCATTTGCATTTGCCTGCCAGCCTTCATTCATTCATAACTTTTGTCTATAGGTCCCTGAATCAAAGAATACAGGCCAAATTTGAGGAGGAAGAGGAAGAGAAGAGGGGGTGAATATCGCAGGTTAACCCTAGAGAACTTGTCAGAGTTCAGCCAGTCTGTTTTTCCCTCCTCGTGCGGTATTTCATTAATGTACAAAACAATGTCTTGAAATGCCAGTATTCTGCTCTGAATAGGGTCTGTGGGCAGATTTGGGAGAAGATAGAGGAACTGTGCTGGAAGAGAAGCAGGACCCACAGACAGCTCTATGTGGCCGCGGGAAGCACGTTGGGCTGCATCGTCATCCAAACAGCAGCAGACATCAGTGCTGTTCCACGAGAGGTTCTGGAACTAACTAAGATTGCAGTGTTTTGCAGATGGGTCAGAGTTCAACTTAAAGGGCCATTCCTGTCCTTCAAGAACTGGCTTTGGTGGTTGGGAAACACCCCAGAACTGTTGATAACTCTTCACAGGAGAATAAAGCAGTCTGCTGAGGCTTTGTGATGGTGGCAGGACAGGCTGCTAGAGTTTCCTCCAAAGAATGTCAGGCAGAGGTGATATCTTCTGGAGCTCATTCTGGGATAATGCCTGGACCTGGTCTCCCTCCTCCCTCATCTTCAGCCTCTACTCCTGATGGCAGGAATCATTTTTCTCCAGTTTGTGTATCTTACTTTTCAATTTTTCTCATCAATGTGTTACTATTTCTATTGGTCATTAAAGAGAATCAAAGCATGCAGCACTTCTGAGGTATTGTAGATTTCCTCTACATGAAACATTTTTTCCACCAGAATTCTGTAAGTGAGGCGAGTCGGCATTATTTTAACATCTGCTCGTTCTGGTGCTTTTAAAGCTGTGAAAACTATTTACTGGGGCTGTGTGAGAATTCTGAGGGGGGGTAACATGTTCCCAGCTCACCATGACACTATCTTTCCCTCGTGGTGGGATTGTCTGCTCCTGTGAGGCAAGACACTATGCTGATAGTAGCAGTGCTGTTGGAGAGTCTCCCCTGTCAGATAGGCTTTTCTGAGAGCCAGACTAAAGCACCTACTTGGCAGCAGAAGTGTGGAGGGTGTGACAGAGGGTGGGGATGTCTCAGAGACAGTGCCAGTGGCACCATAGCTAACACTTTTAGTATGTGTAGAGGAGGTATGGTAAACTCCTTTTTCTGCTTTTAACCACAAAACACTATGATGAGACACTCCCAAGAGGACGAGTGCCCGAAGATGACACTCTCAGGTCCGATGGCATTCAATGAGCTACTGGGAGAGTATTACTGTACCTAATGATGCAACTGGATTTCAGAGGAAAGGACATTCAGCTGTGACCTGCTCAGAGGTGGAAGGAAAGTCTGAACATGCACAACACAGATATAGGAACATGGAATGTCGAAGCACAAATCAGGGGAGACTCGACGTAGTAAAACAAGAAATGTATGTATCAGCATGCAGAGTACTTGGGGTGAGTGGAGGTAAGTGGGACAGGAATGGGGACATTTTGAGTAAATTAATTACACGTGTTTTATTCAGGGAAATGACAGATCCAGAAGAAGAACTGGGTGGCACCTAGTGACGAGGATGTAGCAAAACGCAGTCAAAGGATTTATTTTATTTATTATTTATTTAGTTCGCAACGTCTGACCCCAATCATATCAAACAGATTGGTAAACCAATCAATATAACCCATAATCCATGTTCCTGCACCGCCTACAGAGGTAGAAGAAGCTGAAACTGAAAAGATTCTGTGCTTGAGTCCAGGGGAAAAATGATCACACACCAAAACAAGATTTGTTGTTAATCATAAGAGACTGGAATGCCAAAAGTAGGAAGTAGGAGCAGATCCAAGATTGCAGGAGGAAAGTTTGGGCTAGGATCAAAAAATGAAGCAGGACAGCAATGACTCATTTGCTAGGCCATAATTTGTTGTGAAGTCAAAAACTTTCACAGCCGGCCTCCATAATTTTTTGTGGGGTGTTTGGCTATGTGGCTGTTTTCTGTTGTACCAGAATCTGTGGCTGGCATCTTCAGAGAATGCTGGCATGGATGTGGAGTGGGGTATGTATATACTGTGTGACCCTTGGTAGGGAGGAGGAAATGATTTACATGTTAATCTGCTTGGTGGTCTGTTGTTGATGGCAAGGCCTCAGGGTGTCTATTTACTTAGTGATCCATTGTCTCCTGTCTGGTGTTGTTGGATTTCAATTGCTTCCTGTGCATTCTGACTGATAGTTGTTGGTATGGTCCAGAATTTCAGTGTTTTCAAAAAGCATTTATGCCCAGGATGGTCGTGCACAGGAAGGTTTATACGTGTTTCTGCTACTGCCGACAATGGATCCCTAATTCAATATATACCTGAGGCCTTACCATTCACCAACAGACAAAACCACAGATTAACATGTAATCACTTCTTCTCAACCAAGGGTCACACAGTATGATATATATCCCTGACTTCCACGTCCAGCCTCTCTGAAGATGCCAGCCACAGATGCTGGGTGAAACATCAGGTATAAGCTCTTTCAGAACACAGCCACATAGCCTACCACTGGAACTCCTACAAAATTGAATTGAGATCTCTGACTGAATTGATCTCCCACTATTGTTATACAATTTTCTTTATCAATTCCCAGGGCGTTGTTGTGTTGTGCCTTCAAGTTTGTTTTGACTTATGGTGGACCCTAAGGAGGACCTATCTGGACAATTTCTTGCGCAGTTTGTTCAGAGGAGGTTTGGCATTACTTGACTGAGGCTGAGAGCATGTGACCAGGCCCAAGTCACCCAGTGGGTTTCATGGCCACGCTGAGAATTGAACCCTGTTTTCCACCGTCATAGTCACAGTCAACCATCATGCCCCACCGACTTACAGGATCTGGACAATGAAAGGGAGATAATACCATGGGATTGATCCAAATTTAATCAATAGGCTTAAGTTAATAATGACTACTTTATGCTTCATTGATTCCAATAGTGTACTTGGAGTATGACTACAAATTTGGCCTATGAAATCAAAATATTTCATGGTGGTGGTAGCTCCATTTTACTCATATTTTGTTTTTAAAATAGTGCACTCCTGGGTTATTTCACAGGCCGAAATAGATTCCATTTTAACACAAAATACAAAGATATTGAGAGTATTTTTTTAAAAATATGTACAAATCCCAGTAGAAAACACAGCTACGTACAACCATATATGCTTTATGTTGTACCGTGCCGCCCACACCATACATGGGCTTGCCATACGCGGACTTGATGCATGCAGAAGGAGAGGCCCCTGCTAAGTAGTTGTGCTCATGCATGAGACACCCACACACAGCACAACATGCTGCCCTGGTGGCGCAGGGTTACTGCCTGTACTGCAGCCAATGACTCAAAACCATAAGGTTGCGAGTTCAAGACCAGCAAAGGGCCCAAGCTCGACTCGGCTTGCATCCTTCCGAGGTCGCTATAAAAATGAGTACCCAGACTGTTGGGGGCAAATTAGCTTACTGCCTAATAAGCTTACTTGCTGTTCCCCGCTTGCCTTTGGAATAGTGGTATATAAATAAAACAAAACAAAAATAATGCAGGCGCACACCAGCAACTGGACTTTTAAGCGGGGGGGGGGGGCCAGAACGGTCCCCTGAATAAATCAAGGGTCCACTGTAGTAGTACTAAATCCCACATAACTGTAACCCCTTACTACACCTCCCATCCTAACTCAATAGCTCTTCCCGCCCTTGCGCCACATTCATTTCCATCTCCCCCTCTCTCCTGTCACTCCAATAAGGTTCACTACAAAGCCGTTATAACTACAAAACAATTGAAACAGTCGAGTGAACGATTTTTTTAAAAACTCAGCCTAAATAAGTAGGAGAATGGAAGTTTTTGGTGTGTTATCTCAGTTCTCCAAGGGCTTTATCTACCTTACTTATAAACCCAATTCCTCCCAGACTCCACTGCATGCTGTTTGCATACACAGGAGCAAAAAACACCACATTGGTCCAGGTTGTTTCCAGAATCCCAGATCCCAACTGTTTCCCCACTTGTGTGTGCATTAAAAACTTATCTTTTGTTTCAGCTTTTCCAGAAAACCCAGAACCAAATTGGTGATGAGCCAGTTCGCTTCCCATGTGGTCCCTGCACGTGTCCCTGCTGAGTCTCTGTGGGTGCAAGTTACTCTGAGGTCAAAATGAGGCACCCAGCCCTGACTTCAGAAGACTTGTTGCCCTCCGTGGCCGGAGCCAGCCAGCTTGAGGGCCATGTGGGAAGGCCGCCATCTATTGTTGCCAAAAATGTACAGCTGGAAGGGGGACATATTCAAGGGGAATTCTGGACCAGAATACTCTGGGGAGACCCTGGAATTCTGGCAATGTAGATGAACCCCTGATGTGAACTCCAAGTACAAATGCATTTGGTTCCTGGTATAGGGTCCCTGAGCATCTTCGTGATCATCATCTTCATGATAGATCATGGTTCCTTATAAACATCTACAAGTTGAGGGATCTGGGGATTCATAGCTTTGGCACAGATGGTACAGAGGCTGAAGGAAATCTTCCCTCATTCCCTCATTAGATTCCAAGAGGCTCCTTAACTTCTACCTCCTCACTGTCTACTCTCTTCTGCTCCAGCTATACTAAGATTTCAAACTGCTCACCTAGAAGACAGCACTTTCTCATGGGAGATGACAGAGTGGAATCCCACATAAATTTTGGCTTCACAACAAATTGGCCATATTTGGACCAACATCTACAAATGCTTCTTTCCCACAATCAGAGAATCACATGGTTGCGGGGAATTCGGGGATCATCCAGTCTAATCCAAACCTCATTGGAAATGACAGATGTGATCAGGAAGGAGGGTGGTAGAAGGAATGTGGGGTAGTAAGGGCACAGAGGAAGAGAAAGGAAAAAGCTGAGGCCCATTTTGTGGTGTGGGGGTGGAGATCCAAATGTAAAATTTGACATTTGTCTTAATGCTATATGTGTGTATTGCTACTGTTGGTCAGTTGAGGTGATATGGATCCCCTTAATACATAATATAATAAAGAACATAAACAATAAGATTAGCAGTGGCACTAAATGGGCCTTTGTTCAAATAGTCCAGTTTTTAACACCATGAATGAATTCCAAAACTTATACTGATTCAGGAACTGTATTCCAGTTAACAATTAGTAAAAATGATGAACCACAGCTCTGATGGATTTGGCATATTGCAGCTTGTTGGTCACACTGGACTGTTCCGACTTTTCAGTTTTGCACATGCTGCTTTTGGCCAGCGACGAATGGTGTTCTTCACCCATTGACGGTCAGGGGACACACAGACCTCTACCCTTTTGGTTGAATATTCGCAGACAATAAAATAGTGTCATCATGTTTATATTCTTCAATAAAAGAAGTGATGCAGTTTATATTGCTTTTTAAGCACCCATGGTGGGATGATATCACTATATCTTTAAGGTAGGATAATGCTGTCCATCATAATATCTTTCCTCTATTGTGAATGGGCAATTGAAAACTGGCATTCATTTATACAGAATAAAACTGTTGGATCTCAGCAATGGGAAACACAAGTTCTGCTAGGCCGTTTCAAACCAATGAAGTGAGGATGCAACATACAGTTGAGAAGCAGCAGGAGGAACACATGTTTAATCATTTTCCTTTTTCTCTACAAAAATCCTTGGCCCTTAGCTGGATTTCTCAATTAGTGTTTCCTATATCCCGAAAGGGGAGTGGGGGGACTGTGGGGAGAGGGAGTGATGTTTATACTAGAACATCTGGGCCTGCAATAAATTGTTTCACTGTAAAGTACCTTATTTCTAGGGTACTTCTTCTTCCTCCCACTCCTCCAGTTTCCTCCCTTCCCTGCCAAACTGCCAGGGTTACTGAAAATATTTAATCCCTATTGGGCTGATTTTAAACGGAAGTCCCCCAAAACACGATCTACACCATTTTCATTTTTCACTTCTGCAAACTGGGTGTGGTGGGGGTGCTTTTTAAGCCTAGATAGCTCCTTTATATGCATGGGAAGATGCTAATCTGCCTATATGAGGGGACGGGACCTGAGAAGAAAATCACTGTTAGTATATACACGTGGGTATACCGCAACAAAGGTTCAGTGTGTTACTGTTTGTTTGTTTGTTGTTGTGTTGTTGTTGTGTATAGTACTTAAGCCTATGGCTGTGGCCCAAAAAAAATTAGCATCAATACAGCCTGACTCACTGTACAAAGAAAGATTCTACGGTAGTCATTCTCAGACTGTCTGTAAGCACTTCAAAGGAATGTTATCATATAGATTTCTCCAAACAAGTCATGCCAGGACTAATCTTATCGCTTTTTAAAATAGTGTTACCACCTTGGTAGATGATGGGATGCTGTGGCTATAGCATATCTGATTTCTGGAAGGCCTTTGGCAAGATTCCTCCATTATATTCTTGCCAACAAGCTATTAAAATGTAGGCTATATAATGCTATGTTAGTTGGATTTGTAATTGGTTGACTGGTGAACCGAAAGGGTGCTCAGCAATGGGCTTCTTCATCCTGGAGCGATGTGACCGTGGGGGCCACGGGGGTTCTGTCCTGGACCCCCATCCTGTTCAACACCTTTATGAATGACTGGACTTGGGATGAAGGAATAGAGGGCATCCTTATGAAATTTCCAAATGCCATCAAATTAGGAAGGTATCTATGCTCCGATGACAGGATTAGAATTCAAAATATCTCAGGGACAGGATCTCACATGGACTGCTTCTACTGCACTATTGTCACGTTTCATATTATCATATCTTTAAATTTTATTGCTTTTTAGCGCCATTCTGACAGAAACTTCGTGCCATGTCTGGGACCCAACGCCGCCTTAAAAAGAGAAACAAAGTACTGTCGATCAGTGATACCAAATGAATAGGAGTTTCCACAATAAAAGATTTTATTGTTATTACCTTGAAACCAGTATCAAATGCCTGTTCATTTCTAAAAGCCAGCTATACAGTTATTATTTTGGTCTGGCAGGTATCTGAAATACTTTCTTTGAGACTGCATTTCTGATGTCGTAGGAGTGGAGTAAAAAATTCCAAATTTTTGTATGAAGTATCAGAGTTGTGAATGGGAATGCATCAAATCCACAGTCTTTCTGAGCATATGACCGGTTTGCACTCCAAAATGAACACAAAAATGCATATCTTAAGGAAGTATGTACAAGGGGAAATTAGACTCACACAAGGAAAAACACTTGGAAAATGCACAGAGTAGAGAAGATCTTATATAATTGTAAACATTAGAAGGGGTTAGCACAAAACTGAACATGTATTTTGTACACGCTTTGTCACTTCATCACAAACTAATAGAAATAAAGAGTGAAACAACAAAGTTTCTGACTGCCTGTTAGCCAGGCAAAAACAAATTTCATATATTTTCTATCTCGTAGCTGCTGGGGATAAGACGCACTGCCAGCTCCTACAATTGCTTCATCCTCATCATCATCATCATCTCATCATCATCATCATCCTCATCATCTCATCATCATCATCATGTTTATTTATGTCCCAAGTATCGAGGTGGGTTACCTCAGTAAAAATAATCAATAATACAATACGATCAATAACCACTAAACTGAATTAACTAATATTCCTATTAGTTCTCTAAAATAACAATTCATCCATAGCCAACAACTCATAGTCAGGAGTGGAGCAATCGTCATAACCTTTTATATGGAGTCCCGTGGATAATCTCACCGGGAAGGATCCGTTTTGAGTTGTTTCTTAAAGGCCTCTAAGGTAGTGATAAGACAGATCTCTTCTGGAGGTTGTTCCATAATTTTGGAACCCCAGTAGTAAATGCCCTATGTCATTAACCTAGTGTTATGATGTTCCAATAAATACTTCCCAGATGTTCTAAGTGTGCAGCGGATTGTGTAGGGAGGGCGTTCTGCAAGTACTCGGGCCCCGAGCCATGTAGGGCTTTAAGTATGACCCAACATTTGTTACTACACCCCCCGCGCCCCATGTCTCCGGATGATCTCTCCCAGCGGTTTCATGTAAATGTTAAAAAGTATGGGAGACAGAATGGCTCCTGAGGGGACCCCAGATGTAGGGCCTTTTTGTCGGAAGCACACGTCTCCAGCTGCACTATCTGGAACCTCCCAGAGAGGTAGGACCGGAACCACTGGGTGCAGTGCCCCCGATTCCCACCTCTGCCAGGCGCTCCAGAAGGATACCATGGTCTATGTATCGAAAGCCACTGAGTAATCCAAGAGCACCAACAGGGACACGCTTCCCCTGTCGATGCCCAGACGGAGATCATCGACCAAGGCGACCATGGCCGTCTCAACCCCGTAACCCGCCCGAAAGCCATTTGAATGGGTCCAGATTATCCGTTTCGTCCAAGATCGATTTAAGCTGGATTGCAATTGCCTTCTCGATCACCTTCCCAAAAAATGGCAATACGAGACTGGCCGATAATTGTTATGCATCAGGGGGTCGAGGGAGGGCTTTTTAACAGCAGTTTTACAGTGGCCAATTTCAAGCTGGATGGAAATGCCCATCCCTCAGAGATGTATTTATAATCCGGTGTAACATTGAAGTTACCACCGCGTCCCCCCTTGAGCCGCTAGCCATGAGGGACAGGGATCAAGGGAGCAGGCTTGTCTTCCGAACGCTTCCAAGATCTTGTCCACATCATCGGTTACTAACTGACTCAAACTGATCCAGTTTAATAGAGACCACGAGGCTCTGGATACCTTACCCTAGGTTTTGCCTAATGCCGGCGTTAAGATTCGCTTATCCGAGAGGTTTTATCGTGAAGAAGTTGTTAAATGGTCACAGCAGGCCTTGAAGGTCAAGGATCTGGTTCAGGGCGGAGGGGCTGAGTTAGCTCCCTGACACCCTGAACAACTCTGCTGGACGCGACTCTGCGGACGCGACACAAGCACCATAGAATGAGTCTTAGCTGCTCGTATCGCCTCTCCATAGTCCTCCAAAAGGCGGTCAGGAGAGCCTTGTCAGCTAAGCGTAGGTGTTTCCGCCAGCGGTGCTTCTCGCTCGTCAGAAACCCGCTTCCTGCCCGGGATCTTCTGTATACCCGGGCTTACGTTTGAAGCAGGCCTGAGAGGGCGCTTGAGAATACTGTGTATAGCCCTGAAGACCGTTTCCAAATACCCGTCCGGCGTCAACAGGATTGCTGTCATTCCAACCCTGTGCCCTCTAAGGCTTCCTGAACCTTTTGGGTTCCATCAGCCTTCGAGGGTGGACCATCCTAATAGGTCCACCCCGCCCAGGGGGGGATCTGGTAGAGGCCTTGTTTTTGCTTCCACGAGGAAGTGATCCGTCCATGACAGGGGGGAAATATTAGTTATTTCCGCCCACGGATTTTCCGCATCCGTACAAAAACCAAATCCAGTGTATTACCCGCAAAATGCGTTGACCCGAATCAGCTGGGACAGGCCCATGGCCGCCATGGTATCCATGAATTCCCGAGCCGCACCGGATGGAACATAGTTGGCCGCGAAGGGGATGTTGAAGTCACCCAGGACTAGCAGCCTGGGTGTTTCCAGCAGCAGCTCCGCAACCAACTGTGTCAGTCGTTAAGGGAGCCCGTTAGCGCCCGGGTGGCCGATACACCAACAGAATCCCTAGACTGTCCTAGCCTCAGGGTCAGGTAAATACCATCGATAAAGGAGGTTTGACGGATGTGGTTCCTGGTGAGAGACAAGGTGTTCTTATGTACCAAAACACTCCCCCCCCCCCCGCCCATCTAACCTGGACTGGTCCTTCACCGAAAACCCGGCAGGGAGGGCCTGCGCCCACCACAGCATCTCCCTCAGGCCCAGCCAGGTTTCGGTAATGCAAGCCAGGTCACAATTACTATCTTCCAACAATCGGGATATGTGGGTCTTGTTGTTAATCGACCTGGCATTGCACAAGCAGCAGCGACAGGGTTTGTGGCACGTTGGAATGACCTCAGGTCCCTTTGGTTAGGAGGGGGACCGGAAGGAGAGATGATATGACGCATCGATCTTGCCTTCCTCTGTAACGCAAGTCCACTCTCCTACCGCCATACCTCCCCCTGGCCCCACACCCCTCATGGGAGCTCCGCTCATGCAGAATTTACCCCTTCCTCCCAGCCAAAGCATTCCCCACATCCATATCCTCCCCCTCCCCATACCAAGCAACTAAAGAAACAGAGGTATGACACGGCCGACATCCTCTGCTCCCAGGCTGCATGGACACAAACCCCCTGCCCCTTGCGCCGCTGCAAAAATGCACAGCCATAGAAATAGAAGTTAATCAGTCTCCCTTCACTAAACCTTATAGGCCACTGAACATGGCCGGCCACTTCCTGTCAAAGGGTTGTAATGGTGAGAATGAGAGGAAAACTTTTAAAGTGTGAAGTGGAAAGTGGAAAAATCCACCTTTTCTTTGACAACCCCTCAATGACGCTTTTTCTTACCACAATATGGTCGTTTTTTAAACACTTCTCAAGTTGGTTTCATTTTGGCCACAAACCATTAATGTGTCATTTCTAGGCTGTGTGTAGAACAGTACACCACAAACATCAATAAGAAAATGTGGCTTAGATCATAGCCGCATAAGACCCAGGGGGTGTGGAGCTCTTCATAGATCATTATTGTAACCCCACTTTGCTGAGGCAAATAATGCTATTATGAAAAAAGGACTGAGAAACATAAACTCAGCTAATCTATCCCACCTCTCTCTAGGTTCTCTCTTGCTCTGCAAAATTCTACTTTCCTGACTTACACATACTCACTGTGTTCTGTCTTATTTCTTCTGCCTTTCCTGAACCTGCACAAACAAGTTTAATGGTGAGCAGCATCTATAAAGCCACCTAAATAACCTGAAGGTTCCAGATCTATCTGATCTTGAAAGCTAAGCAGGTAGACCCGTTTGTACTTGGAGGAACACTCTGAGGAAATCCAAGTGCAATGGGCTATATTCTGCAGAAAGCATGGTGACCAATCTTCGAATATTCTTTGTCTCAGAAACGCTTATGAAATTCATGGGGTTGCCATAGTCAATGGGTGACTGGAAAGTACATCTTTACTTTGTTGTTGTTGTGTGACTTCAGTCATTTTTTACTTATGGGAGTCCTAAGGTGACCTACCATCGGGCAGGCATTGCAAGTAGTCAACAATGCATGCCGCGTTGTATGGTTGTTCGTTTTATCCTCATGTTTCTGCAAACACTGTGACTCGTTTTTAAAAGAAAAGATAAAATGTACTAGTTATAATTTCAGATACAAGTAAACAAATAATATCATAATAATATAAAAAAAAAATTATTTGTATACCGCTTTTCCATAGATCAAAGCGGTTTACAGACCATATAAAAACCATTAAAAACATCTCATAAAAATAGAATAAAATCCACTAATACAAATTATACAAAATCTGAACCACAATCATTCAACAGGTAAGGCAGAGAATCAATGGGAATGGGAATACACAGTTCATTTTACGGGGGGAAGCTTGACAGAAGGAAGGTTTTGTGCCTCTTTTTAATGTTACCAGGGAGGTCACAAGACGGAGCTCCTCGGGGAGACCATTCCAATTTGTGGGGCCACCACTGAATAGGCCATCCGGGAGTGTAGAAACATGTTTGGAAGATGGAATTTCCAACAGTCTTCCCGGACTCCTGAGTGTGTGGGGTGGATTATATGGGGAGATGCGGTCCCTCAAGTAACTCGGGCCCAAGCCTATAGGGCTTTATAGGTAATAACCACACCTTATATTGTGCTCAGAAGCAATAGGTAGCCAGTGGAGATCTTTCAGAATAGGTGTTATACGGTCAAACCTGGATGCACCGTGACCAATCTGGCTGCCCCGTTTTTTACTAACTGAAGCTTCCGGGCTTTGTACAAGGGTACCCCCATGTAGAGCGCATTACAGAAATCTAGACGAAGGTACCAGAGCATGCCACAGTTTCAAGGTCCCTTTGGCCCAGGTAGGGTCGCCAGTTGGCCGAATTGATAGCAAGCACTTCTGACCGTCGCATCTACTTGAGATGTCAACTGCAGAGACGAGTCCAGAAGTACTCCTAAACTGCGAACTTCGTCCTTCAGGGGAAGTGTGACCCCATTCAGACAGGTGGATACACTTCCTTCCCCGGCCTGGGGGGGAACTATCACAAGCACTTCCGTTTTCTCTGGTTCAGATGGTTTTGTTTTCCTTCATCCAGCCATTACGACTCCAGGCAGGCGTTCAAAGAGAGATCCATCTTTAGTCACTGCATCAGTCGGAGAGACAGAGAAGCATATTGGGGGTCATCAGCATACTAGAACCCCGCGCCCCGTGTCTCCGGATGATCTCTCCAGGGTTTCCTATAAATGTTAACAAAGTGGGGGACAGATAGCTCCCTGAGGGACACCAGATGTAAGTTCCCTCTTAAAGGAGCAAGTGTCCCCCAACTGCACCATCTGAATCTGCCCGAGAGGTAGGAACGGAACCACTGGAGCACAGTGCCCCCGATACCCAACTCCCTAGGCGTTCCAGAAGGAGTGTGGTCAATGGTATCAAAAGCCGCTGAGATGTCCAAAAGCACCAATAAGGTCACACTTCCCTGTCAATGCCAAGGAGATCATCGACTAAGGCGACCATGGCCGTCTCAACTCCAAATCCCGCTCTGAAGCCAGTTTGAAGCCTGATAATCGGTTTCATCCCCGACAGATTGGAGCTGGAAGGCAACTGCTCTCTCGATCACCTTGCCTAAAAAGGCAATAATGAGACCGGCCTATAGTTGTTCCTTATCAGGGGGTCAAGGAAGGTTTTTTAAGTAGTAGTTTAACTATCGCGTTTTTAAACTAGATGGCATTTTCCCTCCCTGCATAATATATTTTTAATAATAATACTAATAATAAATAATAATAAAATTTTTTTGTATACCGCCCTCTGGCAAACCAATCCGGGCGGTTAACAACAGTAAATATAAAATAGACAATTAAAAACACTTTATCCCTCCCCCTTAAGACAGTATTAAATAGTATAACATATTAAAAATACAATATCAAGGATAAAACAGCAATTAAAACTAAAAACCCTGAAACAGCAATTAAAACTAAAAACCTGAATGATGCGTTATTATGCGCCGCAATATGATGTTACTGCATCGCCACCCTGGGCGGCGTCACCAAGAAGGGCAGGGATCGAGAGAGCACGTTGTCTTCCTAACACTTCTCAGAAGCTTGTCCCTTCATCGGTTGCCACAAACTCAAAGTGATCCAGTTTAACCGAGGACACGGAAGCTCTGGACACTTCTTCTATTGTTTCTGATGAGCGCCAGCGTCGAGATCAGCCTTACGAGAATTTTATATGCAAGAAGTTGTTAAAATCATCACCGCAGGGCCTTAGTTGTAAAATAGGGTTCAGAGCGGGAGGAAGCTGAGTCAGCTCCCTAACCACCCTGAACAGCTCTGCTGGACGTGACTCTGCAGACGCAATACGTGCAGCATAGAAGGAGTTCTTTGCTGCACCTATTGCCACTCCATAAGACTTCAAAAGAGCCTCATGGAGTGTCTTGTCGGATAAGCACTGGTGTCTCCGCCAGCTGTGCTCTAGTTGTTGCGCGGACCGCTTCATTTCCTGGAGTTCTTCCGTATACCAGTTTTTCTTATTAGAAGCGGGCCGGAAAGGACGCTTAGGAGTGATACTATGTATAGCCCTGGAGATATCATTATCCCAGATGTTGTCATATTATCATATTAAAACACATTTTTCAAAGCACATCAGTAAATATATACTGAATCCCAGTCAGTAGCACAAAGTCCCATGATCACCAATGAAAATGTCTTTACCTACTGGGGGAAGGATGACAGAGAGGGGACCAGAGTAGTCTCTTGGAAGGAAGTTCCACATCAGCTGAGCAGGCCTCTCTCTCTCGTGTCCTCACCAAGCCGTTTTCTGAGGTTGGCAGGATCAAGAGAAGAACCTCACTTCAAGATATTAAAGCCCATATGGGGAAATAATCAGAAAGGTGACTGCAGTCAAGAAATAAGAAGACTAGAAATGGGAACAGCAGCTATGAAAGAACTGGACAAGATCTTAAAGAGTAATGTTATACAGCTAAGTACTAAAGTTAGAATTCTCCAAGCCATTGTATTCTCCATTAACATGTACAGATGTGAGGGCTGGTTAGTAAAAGAAAGCAGACAGAAAGAAAATCAACTCATTTGAGATGTAGTACTGGAGAAAAGTGCTGAGGATACTGTGGACAGCCAAAAAGAAAAACAAATGCATCCTAGAACAGATCAAGTCTTAAATCTTGTTGGAAGCCAAGATGATCAAACTCTCCTATTTTGGCTACATCATGAGAAGGCACAGCTCAGTAGAAAAGATAATAATAGCAGAGGGCAAAAGGAAGAAGGGAAGACTGCACGCCAGGTGGTTAGAATCTATCAGGTAGATCACGGGAATGAATTTGCAGGACCTAAGCAGAGCAGTGGAGCTTAGGGGATCTTGGGGATGTTTCATCCACAGGGTCACCATGAATCGGGGTTGACTCAAGGGCAGTTAACAACAGCAACAAATCCAAATCACTTAGACAGCTTTAATCCAAGTTGTGAGCACCTGAGCTATACAGATGGGATACAAAGGCTTGGGTCTAAGAAAACTAAAATCTGTCTCTCTCATGTTTGCTCTGACATCTGTTCCTGATTATAATACCCTTTGTGGCATCAGATGGAGGCATAAAATATTAACATGGAGTGTATCATTATGTGCAAGTATGATTGTAAAAGACACAACAGGGTGTGCCAGTGGCCAGAGCAAGAGATCAGCCTTGGCTGGAGATGATGTAGGCCAACACATCTGATACACAGATCTGGCTAGGGAAAACTAGATGTTGGTGAAGCAAATGAAAAGAACAACATCTGCTTGATGCCTAGAGCAGAATGTGTGTGGAATGCTTTATATCAGTGGCTCCAAATATTGGGGGACTTCAACTCTCAGAATTCCTGACTGTTCACCAATCTGGCTAGGCTTCTGAGAGTTGGAGTCCAAAACATCTTGAGGGCCAAAGTGTAGGAACCATTGCTTTATAGCATAAATATACATCAGAAACCTTTGGGATGGGGGAGAACAACTTCCAGAATTTCACAAGCCATGCTGGATGGCAGATTCTGGGTGCTGCATACCAAAATTTCAATTTTCCGAAGCTCCAGTATAAATCATGCCTCCTGCATATAGTGCCAACTTCATGGAGATGTGGTCTGTCACCCAAAGGAGTCTCTTAACTCCCTTACCATCAAGTCCCTCAAGTCTCCTTGAGGCTGGCAAAAGCCAGTCCTGAAAAGGCAGCTGCAACCACTGTCCTGTTCACATCTCTCCTTAATGTGTGGCCTCAGGGCCAAGACCTGGGGTCACTAGAGATGATAGGACAACAGTTTACACTTGCCTCTGCTGTGGTCTTTGCAGCAGGGCTCCTGCCATCTCTGCTTTTGAACTTATCTCCAGTGCCTTTGACCTCTGCCCTCAACATGCCAAGCAGGGAATGAGACCCATAGGCTGTTAGTAATGGCAAAGATGGTGGCGGCAGCATTGATGACTGTTTTGCCTGGTGCTGTAAAAGCCTGAACAGCTGAAGTTACTTTCTCTTTTCTTTCTTTCTTTCTTTCTTCTGCCCTGGAAGTCTCCCAGGATGTCTGGTGAATTATATCCACATGACCCTCTTGAAGCAAGGTTTGGACTGTCATTATCTCTGCCTTATCTTTCTACTGACTGAAGGTGAGGCCCAGAGGCATTAGAGATAAGAAGCAGGTGAGTAGCTTCAGTGTCTTTATGCAGAGCTTCAAAGGTGAATGTGGAGAAAGGCAGTTGTAACTCATAGCCAACATCTTTCCTATCTCGGCTGTCTCTGAGCCCAGCTCCCCCAACATACGTGTCAACAGGCCTGGAGGCAAAAGAGTTCATGGCAGCTACAGGTGCCTTGCCCAACCCTGTACAGAGAATGAAAGAGGTGCCACCCCCATCCCCTTGTCTCAGATGCCTCCAGGCCCTTGTGCCTGCTGGAGGCTTTGCCAAGTGGCCCTGGAGACCAGAGGTTGTTGACGGTGGTGCAGGTGCTGGTTGCAGCCAATTGTCCTTCTTAGTGGCAGTCTTTGCTGAGCTGGATGAGGCCATTGCACTTTGAATGAGCCTCAATGGTGGAAGGAGCAGAGACCTTCACTTGGGTATTGTGTCTGTCCTCTGTAGACTTACTTGTATTCACAGGTACACTGCTTTGGGAGCTCATGGTTTAACATTCCTTTCCTACCAGATAAGATATACATTGGGTGCTAGTGGTTTGAGGACTGGAGTAAGACTCTGGGAGATCAGAGTTCAAATTCCTACTCTGATATAAAAACCCACGGGTTGATCATTGGCAAGTCACACTGTCTCAGCCTTACTGGAAGGCAATGGCAAATTGCCTTGGAATAAATTTTGCCAACAAAACCCTAGGATAGGGACACCATAAGTTAGTTGATCTAAAGGTGAAAAACAATATCACAAGATGTATATTTGGAATTACACATTCTTTATTCAAGATGAATATAAATTACCTTCTTTGTAGAAGGGAATGGAACATTTAAAGCAGCCTCTCCAAACATGTCACTGGAGATCATAGGAGTTGTAGTCCAATCCCTCTGGAGGAGTATTGGGTTGTATCAAGTTTTCAATATGGATTATGCAGTGGTTCCCAAATTTTGTACCTCCAGATGTGTTGGATATCAGCTCGTAGAAGCCCCAGCCAGCTTGGCCAGCTGTCAGGAATTCGGGGAGCTGAAGT
Source organism: Sceloporus undulatus (assembly GCF_019175285.1). Classification (NCBI taxonomy): domain Eukaryota; kingdom Metazoa; phylum Chordata; class Lepidosauria; order Squamata; family Phrynosomatidae; genus Sceloporus; species Sceloporus undulatus. The sequence goes on from NC_056524.1 coordinate 43,125,992, forward strand.
CCAAAACATATGGCGGTCCAAAGTTTGGAAAACACTGGACAAAAAGAGGTCTTGGAAAGAGAAACCCAGCTCTACATTAAGGGGCAGAAGAGTGTGTGTGTGTTTGTGTGTGTGTGTGTGTGTGTGCATGAGTGCATGTGTCAGATATATAAACTAGAGATATTTTTTTTTTTCAGCAAAGACTTTACTACAAAGCTATGGGTTGCATTTCTTTTGTTTCCACAGTATCATTCTTTGTTTCTTCTGGTGAAAACCCAAGAACTCACCAGCTTTAAAGCATCCATTGTCCCTTGTATTACTCAAGAGTTGGTGTATTTATCATTCATCTTCCCCACCCTCATTCCTCAGGCTGTGCATTTTAAAAAGCGTAGTAGTACAGTACAGATTTTCTTTTTTGCCAATTACAAGAGGAACATTAGGTCAAGCACTTACCTAAGGGCAGGAAAATATTTGCATGAGGCTGTAGTGATTCTTGAAAGGGAAAAAAAGGGAGGTCCTCTCAACCAGCTAAACTTTTACAAAACTGAAATCTCATTGGAACCAACCTTCCTCTGCAATGTGTGCAGTTGCACATTCTGAGTAGCTGCACTCTCTAACCACACCAAACTATGATGTGCTTTGCCTGTCCCTCCACATGTTACTATGTAGTGGGGGTATACAGACCACATCCTTTTTGACCAATGATGGAGGTGTAAAGCCAGAAGTGAGGACTTCTTTCTCATTTGGCTATATGATTAGACTGAGGTAAAATGCTGCTTTACTGTGAGTGGAAAAAGAAGAGGGGAAATGCTTTCCTTTCAGTGGGCTTTTTCCTTTCCCCCTCAAGACATTTACCCTGCGAAAAGTACATGAAGTGCGGGGGAAGTCCCTGCACCAAGGAAAACGTGTTGATTGCTGTACAGTGAATATCTCCCCCACTGTATTTAGTACGAGCACGTTCACATACACCTACTGCCCTCAGACATCCCACTATTTTAGCCATCCTGTGAGTAATTATGAGTCTTTCTTCCAGCTGTCTTGCCATACAGCAATGGGAGTGAAACATTCTAAGTACATTAAAAACAGAGCTTGGAACATTTACTTTTGGGGGGCAGTGCAGTTTTCAGAATCCACCAGATGGTACAGACAGTGCTTAAAGGAAATTGTGCAAATGTTGGCAAAACTGTTGCCCTTTCTCTGTGCAAAGAAAAGCATAGAACTCTGCATCACTTTGTGCACAGAAAAAGGGGAAATCAGCCAGGTCGTGATATATACACCACCTTTCCACCAAAACCAGAATTCAAGGCAGTTTTCAAACTGAAGTGCAATACAGCTACAAATATTGTTTTAAAAAACCAATATTAAAACATGATTAAACCATCAGCAACATTTAAATATGGTATAGTGGTTAGAGTATTGGACTAGGACTTTGGGAACCAGGGTTTGAATCCAGTTTAGACATATAAATTCACTGGTTTAAAAGTCTCACTCTCTCAGTTTCAGAGGATGGTGATGGCAAACGCCATCTGAAGAACCTTACCAAGGAACCCCCCTGATAGGTTCACCTTAGGGTTGCTATAAGTTGGAAACTCTCTCTGAACATATTATGCCCAAAAAAAACCATGATAGGTTTGCTTTGAAGATACAATAAATAAGAAACAATTTGAAGGCACGCAACAGCAACGTCATGGCAGTCATATTATTAACTGTTTCAGCTGATGCACTATTCTTTACTATTGTTGATTTTAATGCAATCTAATTATTAAAGGTTCTATGATACCCTAGGATGGATGGGCAATGATGGCATCCAGACATATCTCTGGTTAGACTCCAGTGAGTCAGGATGGTTTGAGGGGAAAGATATGCTATTATAGCCAATTGACCAATATAATCTATTAGATGCTATACTTTTCACAAAGAAAGAATTTAGGCTTCTGACATTGATCTGCCTGACTCTTTGCTTTATTGATAATCTTCTATAGAAAATCAGGCAAATAATATTTCTATCTACATTTATTGTACCCTTCTACAAGGCACAGTTTTTGAAAACTCCTATTCCAGCCTCAGCCATTTCCAAGTAGTCAGACCTCACCTGGAATAGTCTGCCAAGTTCTGGGCATCTCAATTCAAGAGGAATATTTACAATCTGGAGCATGTCCAGAGGAGGAAAATTAAAATGGTGCATGGTCTGAACCATGCCTTATAAGTAGTAGTTCAGGGAGCTTGGTATGTTTAACCTGGAGAAGAGAAGGTTAAGAGGTGACATGATAACCATGTTTAAATATATGAAGGGATATTATGTTGAGGATGGAAAAAGCTTGTTTTCTGCTGTTCTAGAGACTAGGTCACAGACCAGTGGATACAAAGTACAGGAAAAGACATTCCCTGTAGACATTAGAAAGAACTTCCTTGTGGTAAGAGCTGTTCAACAGTGAAATACGCTGCCTCAGAGTGTGATGGAATTTCCTGCTTTGGAGGTTTTTCAACAGGGGCTGCATGGCCATCTGCCAGAGGTGATTCGTTTGCATGTTTCTGCATGTCAGGGGGTTTGGGCTAGATGGCCCTTTTTGTCTTTTCCAATTCTATGATTCAATGGTTCTCTGGTTCTATGATTCAAGTGGATCACAGAAAATAACATTCTTCCAGAGTTCAGAAGACTTGACGTATAAGACGTGACAAAGACTATTTTTCTGAAATGATATTGTTCTGGTATTCATCCTCATTACAGTCATCTTTGCTGTTCTACATGTGACTGCAGATTTATTCTATTTTGTAATATAATTTAGGATTCTGTTGCCTTATGGGATCTGTAACAGAAATAATACTTCTGCTCTGCTAGCTAAAGCAAGTGATACTCATTTTAGGATGGAGCTCAAAAAAATTACTTTTTGATGGCAACTCCCTGAGCTCCCTAGCCATCATGGAGATTCTGGGAATTGTAATTCAACACTAACTTTTCTAAGATTTGGCTTACAAACATAGGAAGAGCACTGCAGGGCTACCTAGTTCACAGTAGCCAGCCACTTGCTTATAGAAGGCCACAAGCAATGACATGAAGGCAACAGTCCTCTCCAACAATCATTCCCCAGACAATGGCATTCATGGCCTTGCTCTCTTTGATCCTAAAAAAAATGGTAAATTTAACTGTCGCAGCTCCTGTCCCAAAACAGGCAGAAGGAGAAGAGTACTCCATTTAGTAGTGTAGTGGCAGCAAATGCTTCCTTCTTTTTAGCTGCCCTGGCACTGCTAGAATTAAAGGGAAAGGTTAGTTCTCTGTTGCAACCTGCCAACTGTGAGCACGACTGAGCCTTTTCAGAGAAGTGTAAACTTGCATTTCTAGTTTATTGGTGTTACTTCTTTAATAAAATCCAGTAGATCCAAAGACCTTGTTGGAAATGGTCAGAATGAAGCTTCTATCTAGGAGAGAAAAGTAGGGTTAACATTTATATCAGGAATTTGGTTGCCTGAGGTGTAATACTTTGGACTTTTCCTTCAGCTGGCCGTGTAATAGTATTTTAATATGAATTGTTTTATTGCTATGTTTGTAATCTTGTATTGGAATTTTATCTGAATGCCGCTTTGATCATCGCGGAAAAGTGGGATAGAAATAAATTATTATTATTATTATTATTATTATTATTATAAAACATGAATCTACTCATCTCATTCCAGAAAGGACATCTGGATTGGCAATTGAATCCTCCTTTAGCACCGGTAAAGGGACACCACTACATCTTTAACCTTCAAGCAGAGCCTGTCTTGCATGTTTGCTTTCATTGCTGCATTCAGACTAGAAAAGATCTAAGATGCAGCCTGCCAATTCCCAGGCCACCTTCTTTAGTCTCTTCTGATCATTCTGCTCAAGAGCTCCTACAAATCTGTCACTGAACAAGTGGATATGTTTTTGAAATCTGCCTGTCCTCTCCAGATCACTTACAGAACATCTATTTTTATTACATTTAATGTACTATTTTAATAAATATCAAATCTGTTTTAGATGTATTAATAAATAGTTTTACTGACACTTGTTTTACTATGAAACCTTAATAGTCTATTAATGGTAAATAAAGTGATTGTTCCTCTTAGACTGTGATGCCTCTTCCTTGCATCTTCCATCTCATATGACTGCCTCCCTCTGCCTAATGGCACAGTTGGCCTTTGGACCCTTCCACGCTACACAGTTAATAGAACTATGATTCCACTTTAACTGCCAGGATTCTATCTTATGGAAGCCTGGGATCTCCAGTTCATGAAGCTCTAGTGCCTCTTCATACTGCAAATCCCAAAGAACACAGCCATAGTGGTAGAACTATGGAGTGTGAAAGGACTCCTGGTTTAGACATGATAACACAGGAAGGGAAGAAAAGGGAAGAAAAGTGAGTGAGTTGTCATTGACCACTTCTTGGCAACAGGCCCAACTGCTCATCAGTTTTGAAGACAAGGCAGGAGAGATAGAGTAGAGGTTCAAGAACATCTCTGCTGCAGTCCTCAGGTATCTGTCTTTTTTTTCACCCTTGTTTGTCTTTCACATAATCATAGCATCTTTTCTGGAAGGTCACTTGAGCAGGACAAGCAATTGATATACTGCATACCTTGGATAGGAAATTGAAGCTGCCTGATTAACAAACCATATTTAGAGAAACCATCTAGAGTGGCATTAATGAAGAAACTAGCTGACAAGTCTTCTTTCCCCTCAATGTTCTGAGTACAAAACACCTCCCCTTTTTCAGATTTCCTTTCTCAAAGAAGTGGGGAACAATTGGGCAGTGATCAGTCTGGTTCAATCCACCTATGACACTCAGTGAGTGTGCTGTGGTAGAAAGCCAGGCAGTTAAACTAGTTTTATTCAGATTTTCTTTATAGCTAGGCTATTGTTTTAGAATTCTTACTCTGGTACTAAGGATAACTATTATAGATTTAATGAAAGTAAATGACTTTTTGATCCAACCTCTCCTTTGTGTGAGAAAGGAACATACTGCATCCTATTCTGTGGAATATTTCATTTACACCACAAGAAGATTTGTTTCCTTCTGCCTCTTCTTGGCCAAAATCCAACTGCTGGCTAAATCTTTTAGCTCAAGAAAACTTTAGGCTTCTTATTTCCACCATCACCCTCAGTTGACCTTCCTCCAACAACTCAGTGTCACATTGCAAGCTTCAGTGACGTGTGTGTGAGGGAGGATCCATTGTTCAGTGGGGAAAAAGAACAAGTCAAAAATCCTTGTGGTTGTACATACCAAAAGTAGTTCTTTGGAACCTAGCAACCTTCAGTTGTCCCTGTAGCTGTCTTTGTCATTGTTCATCAATTTACAAAACAACAAACCCTTAATGTAAAATGTTGGGAAGGTAAAATCTAGAAAGTTGGTACATATATTCTACTGTGGGCCCTTGGTCTCTGCTGGGTCATGGATGCTCAGGTCCCATTAGATACAATGGCATTGTAAAATGGTGTATTTTATATTAAATGGCAAAATCAAGGTTTGCTTTTGATTTTCAAATATTTTCAAGCCATGGATAGTCGAATTCATGGATAAAGAATCTATGAATGTGGAAGGCTGAGTGTATATAGAAATTCAGATTTCAACTTCACACAACTTTCAGTTTTATACAATGTGGATTTGAGTCATCATCATTTTGGGATATGATGGGAAATATAAGGGAGAGCTAGATCCACTCTGGGCCATGAAGGGAAAAAGAAAGGGTGGCTGCACCTCACTTGAAGTACTACTTGGTAAATCAGTGAGCTCTAAAGCTAATAGAGGTAAAGGTCTACTGGCAGATACCTTGCCTGGGAATTCTCAAACCTGAAGTTTCTCCTGTCTTACATCCTTAAACCCAACATTTTGTCCAACTGTAGACTTGGAACGATTTATTGTATGTCCCATGGGCTCATTCATATTACACAGTTATAGCACAATGATTCCACTTTATCTGCCAGGATTCCATCCTATGGAAACCTGGGATGTGCTATTTAGTGAGGGAAACTTAAACTTGTCAGCCAAAGAGCTCTAGTGCATCACCAAATTCCAAACCTCAGGATCGCATAGGATGCATCCAGGGCAATTAAATGGAATCATAGTGCTATGACTGTGCAGTGTGGCAAGCCTAGGGATTCCTTGACCAAGGCCTTTTATCCATAAATGATATGACAGAGAATGTGATATTATAATTATTCACATTTAATAGAAAATGGATGGTGATACATTTATTAAGGACAGTTCCTAGAGTTTAAATGATCTTATTTGGAGTGAATGCTCTCATCATGTCTCCCATAGTTACCCCAGGCCCCCTCCTATATTCAATGTAGCATCCAAAGTGTGCGTTTGCTAGCTTCTATCATCATGTACAGTTATCACCCACCACCCATTATTCCTTGCCAGTAACCTCAGATGAAAGGACTAAGGAATTATAAAGCCATGCTCTATCACGGATGGTGCTGGATGCTAGAAGCAAGGAGGTGAGAAGCCTGGATCAACAACCTGATACAGAGCATGTTTATCTTATTACACTCAATGAGATTTACTCTCAGAGAGAAGTGCATCAGATTACAGCCTAAATGAAATCAGATTTGAAGTCACAATAAACCACCAGCTCTGCCCAAATCCTGGATCCTATTTTACAAAACTGAAACCCACCTACACAAATGATTCAACCAACATTAATGTCAAACTAACAGATTTAACCTCTATAGAGAACATCACTGTATTTTAACCCCCACTGTGTCTTCTTCCCACCTAAACAGGAAGTGGTGGCAGAAGACTGGTTCTTAAGGTATTTATATTTACTAGTTTCAGGATGTGTGTGCATGCAGTCTCCTTACATTCTGAATATAAATAGCAAGCGAACATCACAATTAGCAGCCCCTAGTTTGTAACACTGGCAGATCTTCCCCCTAATGTCTCTAGTGTATGTTGAGAAATAACCTTTCCTGGCCTTCCAAAGTTGTACTCATCAAAGCTCATGGACAGAATGTTCTATATAAGCATTAGGCCTGCCTGTTTCACCCAAATATCTGATGCCTATGATCAGCCACTGTGCTGATTCACTGTCTCCATACTGATTGCCAAGAAAGATCAGCAGGAATAGCCTAATTCAAGGCAGCAACTGCCATGCAGAACACCATTGTGCATGATCTCTCTGGTAAACCTGCTTGTCTCTGTCCAATGCAAGATGTCTCTGAGTCCATATGAAGCTTTGAAATGCTGCAGTTTTGGCCTACAACTCCCAGAATCCCCCAGCCAGTATAGCTGTTGGCTGGGGAGTTAGGGAGTTGTAATGGAAAAGCAATGTTGCCCGGCTCTCTATAGACCCAGACACACTCTTTAGAATTATTCTCTCACACACACCCAGTTGATGCCATCTAGAGTGAAATTCAAAGAATATATTTAACAACACCTCTGGTTTAACCCTCAGGAACTCACAGATGAAGGGAACAAAAAAAAATCAAGAGATGGTTGGATGGACAACACCTAGGAATGCAGATTAGTCAGTAGGTGATCAATTTGAAGTTGATTCATTTATGGTATGCAATAAAGTATATGAGCTACAGTTCAGTTGGTCATGGAGTTCCAGTGATCCTGATGGAAAAGCTGAAGATTATCCGTGTTTCTGGTATATAAAAATCTTTCTCTTTGCAAAGTTATATTCAAGCTTCATGCACTCAGAATGTTTTTGGCTGACATTCCTACACTCTGAGAAACAAACTTATCTTGTATTTCCATACTTAATATAATTAATAGCCATGTATACTTGTTAATAGGAGAAACAAAAGCCCCTGTGTATAATGAATGGCTCTTCACTGGAGAATTGTGTTTTGTTTGCTCAGATATCTCATGATTGCAGAAAGAAAGAAACTACCTAATGATAATTCATAGTGAATTTGTAGAGGAGCATGCCATTTTAATTCAACACAGCTCATAAATCAAGGCGTTCTGATTTTTAAAATGGATTCACAAATGATATTTCTGGATTCTCTCTTTTGACATTAGGTTACTTCAGTGATATTTTTCAAAAGTATTTCTTATCTAGATTTTCTGCTTAGGTACATACAGAATGAAATATAAAATAGCTGAAAAAGGAAAGTCAGGCTGCTGGCTCTGTTGTATCATAGTAATAATAATAATAAGAAGAAGAAGAAGAAGAAGAAGAAGAAGAAGAAGTTTTATTTATGTTTTCCTGCTTCTCCCAATGGATTGAAGCGGGATTACAGTCAAATTATACAATTCAACAACAATAGTTATGTAACTATGCAATAAGTATTACTATTCTATGTTCTGCAGAAACTAGTTGATAAAATCCTGTAATTCTCAAAAGGATATGTTTGAATACCTTTATTAAAAACACTGGCTATTTATTTTAGGTTTTCTTTTTTTACAAGGAGTGGTAGTTAATTACTACCTGGAGAGCCAAAATTTGCCCATCCTTGTTCCAAAGAGGTGACACACCTTAAGTGAGTTAACATCCTGAAGTTATCTTTTAAACTCCAAGAGCTAAATTATTAGTCCCAGCTAGAGCAGACCCATTGAATGAATGGGATTTGTTAAGTCAACTTTTATTTAAATCAATATTAGACTTTGATGGATTGAATCTAGTTGGGATTAACTATTGGATTTAACACCTATTATATCCTGAATGACAATGAACATGATGGAAGGGATGACAGAGTTTCTACAGTTGAACTAGTTATTTGTTTATTATGGTTATGAAATCACTGGGGGAAATCAAGTCTTTATAACAACAAAATAATAATACAACTGAAAAAAAATCACAACAAATTATTAAAACAAGGCAATATTAAAAATCAGAAAATAAAGCTTGGGAACAATAATTTACAAATGAGCTGTTTTTCATTAATATCTTACAATGTGTTGCTTGTAATTAATTCGTTTTTACAAAAACTATGGTATAATTAAATAAGAGCATGATTGAAACATAAATTAGAGTATGATTGAATGGATAATGACACTTCTTTTGCAATGCAATTGGCACACCTTGTACAGTTACACAGTATGTGTTTTATACATGTATGATTTAAATACTGATTAATTTTCATAAATAAAAGTTCAGATTTAAAAAAAAAAAGTGGTTCGTACCCCAGGCCAATCTGCTGGAGCATTTTATTTATTTACTTTTGAATAATGAGAAATTAGAAAGGTGTTTTTTTTTAAAAAAAAAAAATCCTAACCAACTGCTTTTAGGACCTTGAAACTACAACTAAGGCCCATTACTTTTAAAAATAATTTTCCAAGCTCCAACATGTACCAACACATAAAATATCACACTGTAGCACATAAGAGCACACCACAGGAAGGAGTAGTATTGTTGTATAATGCACGTTCATGATGTATGAGTACAGAAGTAAGTCACAGTGCTCTTTCTGGATCAATTAACAAGAAGTACAAGGGTGTGATATCTTGAATTCCATATTGGTTGTCCCTCAGCAGGGACTGAATATTTAATCAGATAAGAAGAGTTTATCCTCCCCCTCCCAATCTGGATACTGGTCAATTGAGCATTGATTGAGAGGTTTGCTACTGGCGAATGCCTTTTGTTTCACATTGAATATAATGGCTTTCCGGGTATTTTTAGGCCTGCTAATGAGCTCTGCTTAATCAACCAGAGAAAATATCACGACGATAGGGTGTTTGCTGAATGGTTCACTTGAGTAAAGTATTGTTGTTGCAGGACTAGAAATAGCTGCTCAGGTGATCCTCTGATGCCAAATGTAACCTCCAGTATCAGCTATCTATAGGGTTGTTGTTTTTACTGAATGCATCACTACAAAACCTTGTGCTGAAAGTTCACGTCAAGGAAATTTGTTCATACTGGCCTTCATGTGGATCAATAGGTGTCTGATACCTCTCATGTGATCACCATGATGGGTGGAGGGGCATGATTAGGGATGGGTACCATGTGAAATAGTCCACAAATTAGAAATACCCAAGCAAGAGCTTAAGTAATCAGTGGATTAAGCTTCTTTGGAAACAGATAGAATACCATATCCAGAGTCTGGAAATTCTATTTTGGGGTTATAACCACAAGAATCCACCAGCCAGTGTGTCCAGTGACTATACTGGCTGGGGAATTTCAGGAGCTGTGACACCCAAAATAAACTTCACAAGGCTCTGAACATGCCAGTTCAGACCAGAAAGCTGGTTAAACAGGGCATCTTTGTAATGCTCAGATTTCTGTCCAATTTCAATAGGCCTGACTTCCAAGTATGTATGACTTTGGTGCAGTTTCCTGAACCAAAGGAACAAGGTGGGCTATCCATATTTTTATACTGTAATATTAGTAGTAATAGTAGTAGTAATAGGTAGAAATACAAGGGTGTGATATCTTGAATTCCATATTGGTTGGTGGGATGAGGGGGAAGACTATAAAAGAAGGGGGTTGGCTGTTTACTCTCTCACTCTCAGTAGGAATACCAACCAGACCAGTCTAGTCTAAGGGGGCGTTCCCACTTGGCAGATAAAACGGATTATATTGGAGCGATTCTGATTCGGATTAAGTTCCAGGAATAATTCGAATTTTTTCCATCGTTTCCAATACCAAAAGGGGCAAATTACCTCGATTCATTTAAACCTTGTTTTCGTTCCCATTTATTTTAAATCGCTTTATTTTAAAGCGGATTAACTTGCTCCCCGTTCCCATTTGTGTCCACAAGCTGTCAATCAAGTGCGTAGGCTTCAGACATCACAGGGTTTTTTTGGGGGGGCAGCCAATGAAAATTGACTGCATCCAAGGCTCTCTGTTGTGTCTCCCAACGAGAAGGAGGCTTGGCAAATCGGATCAAGGAGGAGAAGGCGCGGGCTTCATTAATGGGGAGAGAATCTTTGGGGAAGAGAGAAGATAAGGCTCAATCCCCCCCCCCCTCAGATCCCTGGGCGTCCAGGCTCTCCATTCCCCAAAATTGCTTTTCTCCCCATTGCCTCATTTGGGCTGTTTGGAGGGCGATCAAGCAGGGATGTCCTGCAATGCCCCTAGTTCCTCTGGAATGAGCCTCCTTTCCCAAAAATTGCTTTGCCTCCCCCATTGCTCCTGGGCTGTTTGGAGGGCGATCAAGCAGGCATGTACTGAAAAGCCCATCCTTAGTTCCTCTGGAAGGAGCCTCCTTTCCCAAAACGCTTTGCCTCCTCCATTGCTCCTTGGGCTGTTGGAGGGCGATCAAGCAGGCATGTACTGCAAAGCCCATCTGCTGCTCAGGCGTCAGGCAGAGGTGAAAAAAGAAAAAAAATAGTTAAAATGGTGTTCAATGGCTCTCCCACACATTGGTCTATGAATGAGGAGCAGAGGGGAGGTTGCAATCCACCGGGGGAAAGTCTAGTGAATTAAAAGTTTTAACCGGATTATCAGCCTATAATTCGGTTTAAAAAAATAGTAGTTTAAACGCGAGTTATTTTTGAAAGCGTCTGATCGCTGTATCCAAATCGGAACGAAAGGATGTCTGATTTGGGAACCTGGAGAGGGGAGGAGCAGCGCTCAAGGGCCTGGCCTGGCAAAGCAGAAAGAGACCAAAGAGGGTGACACCACCAGGCCAGCCCTTGAGCGCTGCTCCTCCCATCTCCAGGTTCCCAAATCAGACACCCTTTTGTTCCCATTTGGATACAGCGAATCAGACCCCACTTTCAAAAATAACTCGTGTTATAAACTACTATTTTTTTAAACCGAATTATAGGCTGATGATCCGGTTTAAACATTTTAATTCGATTCTAATTCGAGTTGCTGTGGGAACGAATGAGGGGTAATGGAGATTAAATTCGAGCTTCAGTGGGAACGATGCACCCTAAATTTGGATCATGACCCACTTAATAGGTAAGTGGGAATGACCCCTATCTGCATCATAGTCCGCTCTGAACTAACTGAACTGAACTCCCTCTCCCGTCAGAATTCTTATCTGATCTTAACTGGAAACCCTTTGTCTCTCTCTTCCTCCACACACACACTCCGGATTTTATACTTTCTAATCCCCCACAGCCCATGCCTCACAATAACTTATTCCATTTTTTTTAAAAAAAATCTTTATTGAAATTTACAAATTTCAAAAAGGTTTCTACATATTCATCAATCTCTTCACATATTCTGTTTATCCCTCTGTTCCCCCCTCCCCCCCCCATTGCTACTAGTGGAAGATACGGTAATTACAGCTTTTCTTGAAATATTCCTCATTTATTAAATTCCTCATGTCTTCTGCTTCCACCTCGTATTTATGTGTTTTGTTAACCAGCAAAGATCATGCATTTATTACATACACATTCCTCATTTATATATATATATAGAGAGAGAGAGAGAGAGAGAGAGAGAGTCTTCATATATTATTTGCAAATACATATTAATGACAGTACAGTGGACCCTTGTTATATGCTGGATCCCCCGTGGATAACAAAATTTGTGGATGCTCAAGTGCCATTCAATATAATGACATAGCAAAATGGTGCCCTTATAAAAACTGGAAAATCAAGGTTTGAAATTTATATTTTTTCTTTGACCATTTTCAAACCGTGTATGTTTGAATCCATGTATAAAAAATCTGTGTATAAGAAGTGTCGACTGTAACCAGTTTCCTATCTCCAAATGGGTCTATCTTGACCATTTCTCTTTACAAAATTTCAGTAGTGGATCCCATATTTGTTTACCGTCGTCGGATTTATCTCTTAAAGCCATTGTGATTCTGTCCATTTCTACTATATCTAGAGTTTTATGCAACCATATATCCACAGTAGGGATGTCTGTATTCCTCCAATATTGTGCTAGCGACATTCTAGCTCTTGTGACTTAGTATAATATTGGTTTTAATCTTTCTCTTATATCTTGTTTTCTGTCATATTTAGGAGATATAATTCCAGCTCCAAACTAAATTCAATTTGAAATATTTTCTATATTTCCATATGTATCCCTTTCCAGAATTTTTTAACCTTAGGACAAGACCACCACATTTGATAAAAACTACCAATATTCTCATTACATTTCCAGCATAGCCCTTTGTTGTTCTTATAAATCTTACCTAATCTTGATGGTGTTAAACACCATCTGTGTATCATTTTTAACAGGTTTTATATCCATACACAGTGTGAAATTGAGATCTTTTCCCCAGGCTCTTTCCCATTTTATCAAGTCTATATTGTGACCTATATTTTTTGCCCATTTGACCATACAGGGTTTAATTAATTCCTTTTCTAAGTCCAATTTTAAACATAATTTATACAATTCCGAAATCCTTCCTTTTTTCTCATTCTTACGTATAATTTCATCTAGTTCTGTTTTTTCTTTTCCAATTCCAAATTCACTATTATCCATTCTATATCTTTCCACCAACTGGCAGTATGGGAACCATTGCAGTCTTCTTTCCTCTTCTTCTAATTCTTCTCTTGTTTTAATCTTCTTCTCCCCACACTCTTCTTTCAAAATTTCTTTATATATTAGCCAACCTTTATCTTTCACTGTTATTATTTTCTAATCCCCCACAGCCCATGCCTCACAATAACTTTTCCAAAGTTTCAATCGGCTAGCAAATCCTGGTCTATCTGTTGCCCACCTATGGCTTGTAAGATGAAATAGGATGCAATTAGAGACCACTCTCATCAGACAATAAATTGGGGCATAACATTTGCTAACATAAATATTGTTGTTGTTGTTGTTGTTGTTGTTGTTGTTGTGTGCCTTCAAGTCGTTTCTGATGTATGGTGATCCTAAGGTGAACCTATCATGGAGTTTTCTGGGGCTAAGAGAGTGTGAACCACCTACGGTCACCCAGGGGGTTTCCATGGCCAAGTGGGAAATCGAACCCTGGTCTCCAGAGTCATAGTCAAACCACTATGCAATGCTGGGTCTCAGCATAAATATTACCAGAGACAATAAAAACAGTTAACTATGAAAAATATATCAGTTTTTCATAGTCCAGGGTTGCCTGACTGAAAATTTATGATTATGATATGTACCTTTAATGGCTGTGTAGAAGAAGGGATTTCAGTAGGTGTTGCTTGTCATACAATCAAGTAAAGGAGTCCTCTCTACTCTGGCAACCCTAAGCACTGTTTTTAAAGGGCTTGGAAGAGTATTAAACAATGGTTTAAGGGAATTGCTACTCCCAGTTACAGTACGCTCACTCGCTCAATGGGGTTTACAAAAGTGTGGACAACCAAACATTCAGCAGTTGCTCCAATGAGTATTAAAGTTGAGACTATTATCACATGACACTGGTAGAGTATGTACTATTATTCTACCATTCTGATTGGTATGACACTATCACACTATACTGTTGTAATGATATTATTCCACTTTAACTGCTATGGCTGCCTCCTGTGGAATTCTGGGATTTGCAGTTTAGGGAGGGGCGTTTAGAATGCTCAACCAGAGTGCTCCTAGGCCTCACTAAACTCCAAACCCCAGAATGTCACAGGAGGCAGCCATAGCAGTTAAAGTGGAATAATATCATTACAACAGTATAGTGTGATAGTGTCATACCAATCAGAATTGGGATAGTTTTTTTTTGTGGGTTTTTCAGGCTATGTGGCTGTGTTCTGGAAGAGTTTGTTCCTGACATTTTGCCAGCATCTGTGGCTGGCTTCAGAGTCAGAATCTGAAGATGCCAACCACAAAGGCTGGTGAAACATCAGGAATAAACTCTTCTAGAACACAGCCACATAGCCTGAAAAACCCACAAAAAACTGTGGATGCCAATCATGAAGGCCTTTGACTTCACAGAATTAGGATAATTACATTAATGAAAGAGTTTATAACTAAAAGTAGTGCAAAGAGGGTAAAGTCTACAACTATAGTACTACTCAGAGCAGGACCATTAAAATGAGTGGGTCTATTTAATCACAACTCACTTGAAATCTCATTCATTTCAGTAGCTCTGTACTAGGTAGGACTAACAGGCCAGAGTGTTGAAAAAGAGGCATATCATAAGGGTGTTCATTTGCAAGAAACAAAAGAGTCCCACATTTTAACTGTGGGTGGAAGAGGAAATTTAGCATGTGTAGGCAAGATTCTTCTTCTATCCAACTGCTAAGGGAACAGGTGCTTTGTCCTCTTTGCTAGTCTTGCAGTAGGCGAATAAATGTACAAATAGTTATACTTTGGGGAAGGATTGCTCATTTTGATGTATTTATTTCTTCTATACCAATGAGACTGAAATTTCTAAGGAAGAGTTTTTAGTACTGTATGATAAAATGTGTGTTTCCTCCAACTTTTTTTAATCACCCAAGCTCCCAGTTTGTTCCTGACAAATTTGCTCAGGAATTCTAGCTTCCTACCCATGAATTGGGAGACAGTATGGTAGAGTGGCTTGACTACAAGTGTGGAGACTACAGTCTGAGTGTCCACTCAGCCATGGAAGCCTACTAGGTGGCCTTGGGCAAGTCATACTCCCCCAACCTTAGAGGAAGGAAAAAAGCAAACCCCCCCCCCCCCCCCGAACTAATCTTGCCAAGAAAACCTCATAATACATCCATCCTAGGGTCATCATAGGCAGAAACAACTTGAAGGCACACAACAACAAACCCATTAATTGTGGCTCTTAATTACTACTGTCAAAAAACAGGATGGGAAGTGATTATGGATGATATAGCAATTATTTTGGAAACATGTTTATACAGAAAATACTCAGGTAGTTCTGCCATGAGTCTGTTTCCTTTTGCAGGAACACCCATGCACAGATGCCCTTGGAGCCTGCATAGTGAGCTAGTCCCAAGCTTTTATTGGGAAATGACAGCATGTCCTGGGAGATAATAAAAACCAGTGGCAAGTCAAATAGATAGCAAAAGTGCATTTGAAGAAGATCATTTTTTAAAAAAAGCACATGTCTCAGACTGACATGGAGAAAAATCTGCCTTTTCTTTTGAAACAAGATCAGGGATCACCTTACCTCAGTCTTGCCTAACCTTGTGCTTTCTTCAGAAGTTTTGGACTACAACCCCCACCATTCTGGTGGTTCTGGGTAGAGCTGATAGGAGCTCAGGAAAACTGTTGGATGCTTAGTTTTTTGTGGGTTTTTTTGGGGCTATGTGGCCATGTTCTAGAAGAATTTCTTCCTGATGTTTCACCAGCATCTGTGGCTGGCATCTTCAGAGAATGCTTGCCTGGAAAGGACTTGGGTATATATATATTGTGTGACCTGGAAAGGCAGGACTGATTTGCATGTGGATTGTTCTGTTGCTAATGGCAGGCCTCAGGGTGGGAGGGTCTGCACAAAAGGATTAGTGGCTGCTTGATAGTGCTCATTGTCTGCTGGGAGAGTTCTCATTTGCATTTGTTGAGTCTTTATCTTGCTATTTTTCAGGACTGGTATCCAAACCTTGTTTACTTTAAGAGTTTCCTCTCTCCTGTTGATACTGTCCAGGTGTTTGTGGATTTCACTGGCTTCCCTGTGCATCCTGACATGATAGTGGTTGGCATGGTCCTGAATTTCAGTGTTTTCAAACAATATTTTATACCATAGCTGACACATTAGCACTGTGCACAAGGAGGCTAAGGTGACCATCCTTGCATGACCCCCTCAGCAATAAAATCTTAAAATGAAACAACCCAAGTGAGACATAGACAGGACCCAAGGCATAGAAAAACCCCAAAGATGGGGAAATGAGTAGTAGACATGTTCAAAAATACAAATACTTGCTGATGCAACACCACATACATTATAAGAATGTGGAATATGAGAAGCATGAGCCAAGGAAAGCTAGGGAAAATGGAAATGGAATGCATGAATAGCATTAAGTGAACCAAAAAGAACTGGAATGGGTCACTTTGGCTCAGGCAACTACACCATGTTCTACTCAGGAAATGAAACACACACACACACAAACAGGATGGCATGCATACTAAGGAGAGATGTGGCAAAAGCAGTCCATGGGTACAATGCAAAATCAGACTGAATCATCTCAATAAGGCTTCATGGAATACCTGTAAATATCACCATAATTCAAGTATACAAACCAACCACAGAGTCAGAGGAGGAAGAAATTGGGAGATTCTGTAAAGAACTCCTGGAAGAAATTGACAACACACCGAAACAGGATGCCAAGCTGATCATAGGAGACTGGAATGCCAAAGTAGAAGCAAAGAAGAATAAAAAAAAGTAGGCAAATTCAGATTAGGCAAAAGAAATGAAGCAAGTGAGTGTGACACATTTTTGTGAAGCCAATAACATGTTCATTGCAAACACCTTTTTCATACAACCAGAAAGACAACTATGCACATGGACATCACCAGATGGCCAGTGCAAAAACCAAATAGATTACATAATCAGAAGCAAAAGATGGAGAACTTTCATCCTGGTAGCCAAGACTAGACCAGGTGCTGACTGTAGTACAGACCACAAACTACTTATATCAAAAATAAGAGTCAAACTGAAAAGGAAATCAAAAGCAGTCATCATACCAAAGCAACTATAGGACCATAGCACTAATTTTTCATACAAGCAAAATCATGCTCAAAATTCTGGAACATAGACTTCAAACATTCATAAAAAGAGAAATCCCAGAGGTGCAAGCAAGGTTCAGAAAATGAAGAGGCACTAGGGACCACATTGGAAACATACTATGGCTAATGGAGCACACCAAAAAATTCCAAAATAAAATCAGCATGTGTTTTATAGACTACAGCAACGCATAAATCATGAAAGGCTATGGAATGCCCTTAAAGACATGAGAGTGCTACCACATCTCATAGTCCTGATGAAGAATCTGTACTTAGGATAAGAGGCTACTGATAGAACAGAACACGGAGAAACAGAATGTTTCGCAATAGGCAATAGGGTCAAGCAAGGCTATATCTTTTCACCCTTTCTGTTCAGTTTCTATGCAGAAAATATTATATGAAAAGTAGGCTCGGACATAGAAGTAGAAGTGAAAATAGGAAGGAATATCAACAGTCTAAGATAAGCAGACATCACCATACTACTAGCAGAAAAAAATCACAGACTTAGAGCAACTACTGAGGAAGGTCAAGGAAGAAAGTGCAAAGCAGGCTTATTGCTGAACATAAAGAAAACAAAAATAATGAACATGGAAGATTTTCATAAATTCAATCTAGACAATTAGGAAATAGAAATAGTAAAAAAAAGTTATTATACCTTGGATCAACAGAGATCAGAATGGGAACTGCAGTCAAGAAATCAGAAGAAGACTAAGAATGGAGAAGGCAGCTATGAAAGAATTAGAAAGTGTCCAAAGGGGCAAAGATACACAACTAATTGTGAATGTTGGGATTGTACAAGCAATTGTATTCCCTATTACCATGTATGGATGTGAGAGCTGGACAATTAAATAAAAAGATTTGCAGAAAATCAATTCATTTGAGATGTGGTGCTGGAGCAGAGTGCTGAGAATACCATGGACAGCCAAGAAAACAAATAAATGGGTCCTAGAATAGATCAAACCTAAAATCTCCCTGGAAGCCAAGACGGGGGGGGGGGGGGTGTTAAGGAAGAAAAAGGCGTACTCCTGGCAAAGTTGTGCGATTGTGCTGAACATTTTCAAACAATGTCCTGCTTATCCGGACTTAACGCATGAAGATCCTTCCCGTCGGACTTCAAACATGCTCTCATTTCCCCAATTCTGAAAAAACCTTCTCTTGATCCCTCCTCTTTGTCTAGCTATCGTCTGATTTCTCTTCTTCCCTTTCTGTCTAAAGTTTTGGAACGGGTTGTTTATTCTCGCTGTCTCGAGTTTCTTGAAGCCAACTCCATTCTCAATCCCTTTCAGTCTGGTTTCTGCCCAAGGCATTCCACAGAAACAGCTCTCACTAAGATCGCGAATGACCTTCTAATGGCCTTTACTCTGTTATCATCCTTCTCGATTTGTCTGCAGCCTTTGACACCGTTGAACACTGTCTCATAAATGACATACTCTCTGACCTTGGGTTCTCAGTCTCTGTTCTTGACTGGTTTAGATCTTATTTATCTGGCAGATCTTTTGCAGTAGTCGCAGGAGGTCAGACTTCTTCTCCTGTTCCCTTATCTGTAGGAGTTCCCCAGGGCTCTGTTCTGGGTCCCCTTCTGTTTTCTCTCTACACACTGTCCTTAGGTAAACTCATTAGCTCTTTTGGTTTTTCCTACCATCTGTATGCCGACGATACCCAGTTGTATCTTTCCACCCCTGACCTTTCTCCAAGGCTTGAACAGCAAGTCTCGTCTTGTCTCACAGCTGTCTTGCAGTGGATGCACCATCGGCGCTTGAAGCTCAACATGTCCAAGACAGAGCTTCTTGTCTTTCCTCCTAAGTCCGCCCTTCAACACTCCTTTTCTGTCTCTGTGGACAACATTTCTATTCAACCAGTCCAGCAAGCCCGTAGTCTTGGTTTTATCTTTGATTCTTCTCTGTCGTGTATCCCTCAGATCCAGACCACAGCCAAGGCTTGTAGATTCTTTTTGTACAATATTACCAAAATCCGACCATATCTCTCCGCCTTCACTGCCAAGATCCTGGTCCATGCCCTAGTGATCTCACGACTTGATTACTGTAACGTCCTCCTGGCTGGGCTTCCTCTTTCTCACTTCCGTCCTTTAATCTCTGTCCAGCATTCAGCTGCACGCATTATCACTTCCACCCACCACTCTGACCACATCTCTCCTGTGTTGGCATCCCTTCACTGGCTCCCCCTCCCTTTCCGCATTCAGTATAAGCTCCTACTGTTGACGTTTAAAGACCTCCATGGGCTGGCCCCTCCTTACTTATCAGACCTTCTTTCTCTTCACCTTTCCACTCGAGCCCTCCGTTCTGGTAGTCAAGATCTGCTGTCTCAGCCCAGGATTTCCTCTGCCCCATCTCGAATTCACCCCTTTTCACTCGCTACCCCTCACTCCTGGAACCTTCTTCCCCCACGAGCAAGAGCCATCACTTCTTTAACCAGCTTCAAAACAGAGTTGAAGACCATCCAGTTCAGAGAAGCATTCCCAGCCATTGCATAATTGTCACTTGCTATTTGATGTTCCTTTGTTGCCTGTTTTATTGAATCATTTCCTGTATTGCTATGTCCTTCCTCCAGTCCATCTCCCCTGATCCAGGCCTCAGAGGTAGAGAAGAACTGTTGCCCCTCATTCCCTTCCCCTTCTCCTTTTGTGTCGTGTCTTTTTTAGATTGTAAGCCTTAGGGCAGGGAACCGTCCAATTAAAAAGATTGTATGTACAGCGCTGTGTAAATTTACAGCGCTTTATAAATAAAGGATGATGATGATGATGATGATGATGATGATGATGATGATGATCCAGGAATGCTCCAGCAACAAACCATTCCCAGGACTTCCCCATTAATGGTTTGTTGTTGGAGCATTTCTGGATCTTCATGGGTTAAGTACTGGATAAGTGTGATGTGTCTGAAAATCTTCAGTATGATTGTGCAACTTTTCCCCCATCTGATAATCTCCTATATCATTAGAATGACTCATTAGGAAAGACAATACAGTTGCCCTCCTTTTTTGCAGGGACCCCCTCACGAAAATGGAGTTTCACTTATATTCAGGTCCCATTGGCTCGACTATAGGTGCAGGCATGCACAGAGGGATGCAGGAATGTGCCGCAGGCGCACCCCCCATTCATTCCCCCTCCGTTCATCCCTTGCACATATGCGAGGAATGTGAGTCTGAAGACCGTGAGAACAGAGGACTGTAATGCTAGGAAAGGTGGAGGGAAATAGAAAGTGAGGAAGACCACACACTAGATGAACGTACTCTATTAAGGAGGTCATGGGTATGAATCTGCAAAAACTAAGAAGAGTAATGGATGACAGGGAGATCACCTCGGGGGTGCTTAATAACAACAAAAATTATAGAGTAGCAAGGAATGACTGAATTTGAAACTGGTCTAAGCAGTAAAATCAGCTTTCAGTATCATGGAAAATGGAGAGTAAAACAAAGGGTGGTTGTGAGCATGTTCAGAGTGATTTTTTTCAGGAACAAAAGACCAAATCCTCACAGTATATCCCATCTGAGAGTTAGTGGGTAAGGAGTCCAGGATGACCTACCAAGCAAAAATTTAAACTAGAGCCCCTGTGTAGTAATAAATTTACCTTGTGGATCTTAAGCAAAAGGATACTGTTCCCTAAGATAAGTACTTCCAGGCTTTACTGCCAGTGAAGAATCAGTAAAAGACCTGATTCCAGTGCCTGAAACTGTATTAGCAGCTGAGGTGTCTTAGGATGTCTATAGCTCTGAGCCAAAATATCTTCCCTCATCTCAGGCCTATCTTGCCACTTTTATAGCAAGTGTGCTCTGGCAAAGAGCCTGTGTTGCAAATGGCTCAGAAAAGGGGATATAAACTAGGACTCCTAGAAAGAATTCTGGACAGGTTTTTTAAGTGTTTTGACACTGAGGCAATTCAGTGTCAGATAAAATTTAACTTACACATAAAGCTATGTGTATGCCTGCTGGCAAAAGTATTTTCCACTAGGATCTTCCCTGAACTATAGTTAGAGTTCCCTAGAGGAAATTTAATAGAACTTGCAATTTAATGAAGAACAACACACTGCAAAATAATGCTTGAGTCTCACAGCAGAAAATCAGAGCCAGTGAGATAAACCATCTGGCCAACTAATTCCTTGCCAGCAAATAGTATAAATTCCTACCCAGTGGTAACCTTTGAAAATGGATTCCGCTAGTGTCATTTTAGAGCTTTTTTTAATATATTTGAATCATAGAATCATAGAATCATAGAGTTGGCAGAGACCGCAAGGGCCATCCAGTCCAACCCCCTGCCATGCAGGAAATCCAGATCAAAGCATCGTCGACAGATGGCCATCCAGCCTCTGTTTGAAGACCTCCAAGGAGGGAGACTCCACTACACTCCTAGGAAGTGTGTTCCACTGTCGAACAGCCCTTACTGTCAGGAAATTCCTCCTAATGTTGAGGTGGAATCTCTTTTCCTGCAGCTTGCATCCATTGCTCTGGGTCCTAGTCTCTGGAGCATCAGAAAACAAGTTTGCTCCCTCCTCAATATGACATCCCTTCAAGTATTTAAATAGGGCTATCATATCACCTCTTAACCTTCTTTTCTCCAAGCTAAACATCCCCAGCTCCCTGAGTCGTTCCTCATAGGGCAAGGTTTCCAGACCTTTCACCATTTTAGTCGCCCTCCTTTGGACACGCTCCAGTTTCTCAATGTCCTTTTTGAATTGTGGCGCCCAGAACTGGACACAATATTCCAGGTGGGGCCTGACCAGAGCAGAATATAGTGGCACTATTACTTCCCTTGATCTAGATACGATACTTCTATTGATGCAGCCTAAAATCGCATTGGCCTTGTTAGCTGCCGCATCACACTGTTGACTCATGTTCAACTTGTGGTCTACTTGGACTCCTAGATCCCTTTCACATGTTGTCTCCTTAAGCCAGGTGTCTCCCATCCTATATCTGTGCATTTCATTTTTTCGCCCTAAGTGCAGTACCTTACATTTCTCCCTGTTGAAGTTCATTCTGTTAGCTCTGGCCCAGCTTTCTAGTCTATTCAGGTCATTTTGAATTTTGATCCTGTCCTCTGGAGTATTAGCTATTCCTCCTACTTTAGTGTCATCTGCAAATTTGATAAGTATTCCCCCAATTTTTTCCTCCAAGTCATTGATAAAGATGTTGAACAGTACTGGGCCAAGGACAGAGCCCTGTGGGACTCCACTGGTTACTTCTCTCCAGGATGAAAAGGAGCCATTGTTGAGCACCCTTTGGGTTCGGCCGGTCAACCAATTACAAATCCACTTAACAGTTGCCTTGTCCAGCCCACATTTTACAAGCTTGTTTGTGAGAATGTCATGGGGAACCCTGTCAAAGGCCTTACTGAAATCAAGATATACTATATCCACAGCATTCCCTTCATCTACCAAGCTGGTAATTTTATCAAAGAAAGAGATTAGATTTGTCTGGCATGACTTGTTTCTCTGAAACCCATGTTGACTTTTTGTGATTATGGCATTGGCTTCTAGATGTTCACAGACTCTCTGTTTAATGATCTGCTCCAGAATCTTTCCTTGTACTGATGTCAGACTAACTGGACGATAATTGTTGGGATCCTCTTTTTTCCCCTTTTTGAAGATGGGGACAACGTTTGCCCTCCGCCAGTCTGCTGGGATCTCTCCTGTTCTCCAGGAGTTTTCAAAGATTATTGCCAATGGCTCCGATATTACATTTGCCAGTTCTTTTAATACCCTTGGATGGAGTTCATCTGGTCCCGGAGACTTAAATTCATTTAGATTAACAAGGTGTTCCTCTACTATCTCTTTACTTATTCTGTGCTGAAATCCCCCTAATCTGCCCTCTGCTCCATTATCCTCAGGTTGAGCACCCTTTGCCTTTTCTGAGAAGACTGAGGCAAAGAAGGTGTTTAGTAATTCTGCCTTTTCTCTTTCTTCTGTTAGCATTTTTCCATCTTCTCCACGCAGTGGCCCTACCGTTTCCTTCTTCTTCCTTTTGCTGCGGACATATCCAAAAAAGCCCTTTTTGTTGTTCTTAACCTCTCTAGCAAGCCTGAGTTCATTCTGTGCTTTGGCTTTTCTGACCTTATCTCTACACTTGCTAGCTATTTGTTTGAATTCCTCTTTGGTGATTTCCCCATTTTTCCATTTCTTATACATGTTCTGTTTAAAATTTAGCTGAGCTGAAAGTTCCTTGGTCATCCATCCTGGGTTCTTGTGACACCTCCCATTTTTCTTTCTCACTGGAACTGTTTTAATTTGTGCCTTCAGTATCTCCCTTTTGAGAAACTCCCATCCATCTTGAACTCCCTTCTCTTTTAGTATTCCTGACAATGGGATTGCCCCCAGTATTTCTCTAAGTTTACTGAAATCCGCTCTCCTGAAGTCTAGAATGCGTGTCTGTCTATGCCTGGCTTCTCCTTTCCATTGTATAACAAACTCCAGGAGAACATGGTCACTTCCACCTAAGGATCCCACCACTTGCACTTCATTAACCAAGTCATCCTTGTTGGTTAGGATCAGATGTAAAATAGCTGATCCCCTTGTTGCCTCTTCCACCTTTTGGACCATGAAATTGTCTCCAAGGCAAGTGAGGAATTTACTAGACCTTGAGGATCTGGCTGAGTTTGACTTCCAACAAATATCAGGGTAGTTGAAGTCCCCCATCACTACTACATCTCTCCTTTCTGAGTGTGTGGTCATCTGTTCTAGAAAGGCTTCATCCAATTCCTCCGTCTGACTTGGGGGTCTGTAGTAGACTCCCACCATAACATCCTTGTTGTTTCCCTGCCCTTTAATTTTTATCCAGATGCTCTCCACCTGGCTTCCAGGATTGATGTCCTGGATCTCTTCACTGGTATAAATATCTCTGACATATAGGGCTATTCCTCCTCCTTTCCTGTTTGGTCTGTTTCTCTTGAAAAGGTTATACCCCTCTATTTCCACATTCCAATCATGAGACTCATCCCACCAGGTTTCAGTGGTGCCTATTATATCATATTTGCTTTGTTGTACTAGGAGTTGAAGTTCATCATGCTTATTTCCCATGCTCTGTGCATTAGTGTAGAGGCATCTAAGACCATGTGTTCCCTTTACTTGCTGCTTGTGCAAGTTCTTTTGCCTCCCACTGTTGGGTCCTTGCACTGTTTGTCTTGTTCCCTCTCTGTCAGTTTGACTGTCTTCTCCAGTCTTTTTGCCTCCCAGAATACTGTCTCCCTCCCCCACATAACTCAGTTTAAAGCCCTCCTGATCAAATTCTTGAGGCTATTGGCAAAAATATTTTTGCCAACTGGCGTGAGATGCAACCCATCCCTTGCCAGAAGTCCCTCCTCATGGAACCGCAACCCATGGTCCAAGAATCCAAATCGTTCTTGGCGGCACCATCTACGGAGCCAGTTATTTACATCCGCTATTTTCTTCTCCCTTCCTGGACCATGCCCTTCGACTGGGAGAAGAGAGGAGATGACAACCTGTGCATCCACCTCTTTCAACTTCCTACCCAAAGCCTCATAATCCCTTATGATATTCTGAAGGCTATGCCTTGCAGTATCATTGGTTCCCACATGAACCAAAAGAAAGGGGTAATGGTCAGTAGGCTTGACCAGTCTTGTCAGCCTCTCTGTCACATCACGAATCTTTGCCCCAGGGAGACAGCACACCTCCCGAGACATCTTGTCAGGCCCACAAACCACTGGTTCAGTGCCTCTCAGCAAAGAGTCCCCGATGACCACTACACGCCTCCTCTGAGACTTAGCAGCAGCCATTCCCTTTGGTGGAGCTCTCTGGGTCCCCTGCTCTGTCCCTGAAGTCTGTCCCTGCTGCTGTTCCTCATCATCCTTGATAGCAGAGAGAGATTGAAATCGATTCTGTAGCTGTAAGCTTACAGAATGTTCCCTGGTTTCCCTACTTCTGTGTGTGACCTTCTTCCAACTATCTACTTCTGTTGTATGTGAAGTGACCTCCTCTTCCCCAGCAACTTCCTTTGTGTGTTCCCTGTCCAGGACCATCTGGTCCATTCTGGTCAGGACAACTTCTTCCTCCCTATGATGCTGAAGTGTAGCTACCTGGGCCTCCAGCTGCTGTACTTTCTCTTCTAAGAGGGCTACCAACTTGCACTTGGGGCAGGTGAAGTTCCCCATATCCCTAGGCAAGAAGACAAACATCCCACAGGTGTTGCAGGTGACTGCAGCAGGGCTTTCAGTGTCCATATTGAGAAGTCTTAAGGAAACTCTGAGCAAACCTGTGGGTTTCCCCTGCTAAACACAAGTGTAAAGACCCCCTGATGGCTTGGCCTTTGTCCCCAAACTCTGTCCTTGAGTTTAGTTCACTGGCCTTATAGTTATGTAGACTAGCTCCTTTCAGAGCAAGTCTCTGACTCACTTCCTCTGAGCAGAAGTGCCCACAAACCCCTTAAGGAAAAGGGAAAAGAAAATGTGGAAAATTAAAGGGCCCCCTCTAACAATGTTCCCAGGCCAGCTTCTCCAAATCGTCCTTGACTATATAACATTTTTTTTTAAATATAAAAATAAACAATTTGCGCGCCTCCCCCAGGACTTAAAGAGAATTAGGCTTCTGTCCACTCCCCCCAAGAGCCACAACAATTTGCAAAATTTTATTCTAGTCATCAATGTGAACATTGGCTATTTACATGTCATACAGTTATACCCAGTGTTTCTTCTATTTTACAATGCATAAACAAAATGGTGAAACAAAAAGATTAAAGTTCCAAGTGTTCAGCTTAGGAAAGTGGATGATAGACAAATAATAGGACATTTATTACCCCACAAAATAGTTTCCTTCACCCCAGTTGACCTTTGATATCAACTTGATATTAAAATGTATGTTTGGTCACATAGCTACTGCAGGTGCTCCAATGCAAGAACAATAGGCTGCCCAAATAAGGTGATTCAGCAGACTTGGCTTGGAAGAGCTAGTGCATGTAGACATGATAAATCCTCTAAAGCTGGGATTTGCATAATCCCTTCACACAGGAGTGTGATGGTGGGCTATGCACTGGGTACTTGCCCAAAGTTTGGGGATCAAAGGGCACTTCCTTCTGGATATGACACTTCTTGTGTGAGACATCTGGGTTGATTGCCCTGCTATTTCCATACACCTCTGGCCATTCTCCCTCCTGGAATAATCCACAAACTCCTGAGAAACTGCCTCGGGACATGTTTCTTTCTATAAATATGCCCATTTGGGGCATTTTCAATTTGGTCTTAGTTGAGAACAGATAGCCATCGGTCTGTTTCTCCCTTGACTTCTCAGCACATGCAGGCCACGTATCTTCCAACCACACTCCCTGGTTGGAGCTCCATGCCTGAGTCTGGTAAAGTATTGCCCCCTGAAATCACTATCAGCTACCACCTTTACAACATGAGTTCTTGTACATGTGTGTGAGTACATGTGTGTGAGTGAAAGTTGATTTCTCATTGCTGTCATAAATAAAACTAAACAGGCTTATCCACCAGATTCTATATAAAAGTTGATGACAGTAGCCCACTCTCAACTTTGACCATTGATTACTGATAAATTGATTTTAGAGTACTAATAGGAATTCCTAAATTCAATATTAGTGTTTTATTGATTGTACAGTCGGCCCTTCTTATACACGGATTTTTTATACACGGATTTAAGCATACACAGTTTGAAAATGTTCCCAAAAAGTATAAATTTACCTTGATGTTCCATTTTTATAAGGGACACCATTTTGCTATGTCATTATATGTAATGGGACTTGAGCATACACGGATTTTGTTATACACGGGGGATCTTGGAACCAAACCCCAGCGTATAACAAGGCTCCACTGTATTAACATTTTGTACTATTGTGTATTACTTTGTGTTATTTTATAGCTGTAATCATGCCTCAATCTTTGGAGAGGTGGGAAATACAAACTATTATTATTATTATTATTATTATTATTATTATTATTATTTAGGAATCTGAAGTCTGGAGTTCTTTGGTCTGGAACCGCTATACATAGAATAGACCCCAGCTTTTAAAGAATTACCTGAAGCCCTCCCATTGCTTCCTATGGAGCTAAATTCATTCTCCTGTTGAATATAATTGAGAGTGCCCCCTCAGGACCCCACCATTTGGGGCTACACATGAGATATGTTCTCTAACTAAAAACAGAAAAGATGTAAGGGTTTGTATAGCTTGACTACAAAACCTTTCATAATTATAGCACTATGATCCATTTTAATTGCCATGGTTCCATCTTATGGACTCCTGCAATCTGCTCTTCTCTCCACTAATACTAAAAGCCAGTGTGGCATAGTGGTTTGAGCATTGGACTATGACTCTGGAGATCAGAATTTGAATCCCCATTAGACCATGGAAATCCACTGGGTGACCTTAGCTAAGTCACAGTCTCTCAGCTTTCGAGGATGGCATTTGGAAACCCCCTCTGAAGAAACTTGCCAAGAAAACCCGATGACAGGTTTGCTTTAAGGTCAGAAACAGAAGGTCAGAAGGTCAGAAGTCAGAAACAACTTGAAGGCACACAACAACAACAATCACTAATATCATGGTGCCTCCTCCAATCATCTGCCATTTGAGGTGGCTGCCTCATTGTACCTAATGATACAGTCACCCCTAGAGACCTTTTACATTACACAATTATAGCATTATGATTTTACATTAACTATAATTGTTCCAGCTTATGGAATTCTAGAAAGTGTAGTTTACAGAGGGGTATTCAGAATTCTTAGCCAAAGACCTCCATTACCTCTCCAAATTATAAACTTGGGATTCCAAAGCATGCCGCCATGGCTGTTAAAGTGGAATACTAGAGTTATAATTATATAGTGTGAAAGGATTTCCTTATCATATTCCCACAGTCCTTCTATGTGTTGATTGTGGCTACATAGTCTTGTCACATCCATTGCTGTTGCTTCACACCTTATCATCATTCCCGACAAAACGTCCATTCCAGGTTTAAAAATATTTCTCTATGTAAAAATGTAGAGGCCTATTAAATGCAAGGAGGGACTGTGGCCAATGAGAAGCCCACTTCATATACAGTAGACTCCCATAAGTACCCTTTCTGCACGATGGATTGTGTGCAGAACCCCCTGGGCTCTCAGTTCAGTTTCCTTGCATCTGTGTGATATGCCTCAGATTCTTATCAGATAGGAGCTAAAATCAGCATGAACAAGACACTGAAGATCAGTTTTACCTGGGTCTTTTGGAAGACAACTCTCCTTCTTTAAAATATGTAGACTGATTGAGAGATTCTGAGAGCTGTCATCCAAAAAAAAGAGGTTTGTGCTATTGCTTATCCATAGGGTGACCACAACTACTGTATATACTCATGTATAAGTCCAGACATTTTAGTCAAAATATTGTCCCCAAAAACCTGAGTCAACTTATCCATGGATCAATATAAATATTGTACTTTAACTCCTATTTTTTTTAAAAAGGAACCATCCTCTGGTGAAAGGTAAGAGCATAATCTATCCTGGAAGCTCTAACCTTCCTCTGCTCTCTGATCCATCCAGCCTTTAGGGTGAGTACAAACAGTTATGCCTTCTGGAATTTTGTAAGTTCTTTGGCATTGTTTCCCTTTGCTTGATCCTTTACATCTTTTGTTACAGGTCCCTAATTTTTCCCTCGACTTATCCACAGGTCATATCAAAATTCATAATTTTGGCCCTCAAACCTGCCCTCCACTTATACATGAAGTCGACTTATAGTTAAACATATATGGTAATCTGCACATAGAGAATCAAAGGCTGGCTAGAGTAGGTTGACATGCTAAGAACTTGTCTACTGAAGAATCGAGTCTTATTATTTTTAACTGCAAGCTTAGCAAACGCTTTCTTTTTTAACCAAATGTCTACATGAAGTATTTAGCTATCACTTGAAGCAAT
The DNA here is from genome assembly GCF_019175285.1 of Sceloporus undulatus. NCBI lineage: Eukaryota > Metazoa > Chordata > Lepidosauria > Squamata > Phrynosomatidae > Sceloporus > Sceloporus undulatus. The sequence goes on from NC_056524.1 coordinate 43,155,247, forward strand.
GAGAGATACAAATTATTTGACATTTGGAACAAGGCTGACAGAGCACCTTGCTGTGCAAGCAATCTGCTACAAAAATGAACAATGACCCTCAGTAAGAAATAAACACAAAAGATCAACTTCACATGTACAGCTTTAATGTAATATTAGGTTGGGATGGGCAAACCTCCAATGTCTTTGGTATAATGGCAAAAATTATTATATGGAAAGTAATACAGAATTTAAATGGCTCACGTACATTGTTTAAAAAAGAAGTCAAATTTTCCTGTTGCTATATAGCTTTCCACATGGGAGAGCCATCTTCAGGATCATGGAATTGTGTCTCTGTGTCTCTGTGTGTTGCTTTAATTTTGAGATCCACCAAGCAAAGCATGATGAAAAGGAAAGATGCTTGCTTTGAATTAAAGAATTCTTGACCTGGGGATTTATTTATGTCAGAGCCATGCACTCCTCATGGTCCTTTCTCTGCTGGGCTCTGCAGTGCTGTATGCACCTACAACTGTATAAGGTGCCAAAGAAATACTCAGAGTTTCAAGTTCTATTTCCAGAAATTTACTACTTAGTATATACCGCACTATATACATGAGAACGACTCTCCAACCAACTATCCACTAATCAGCAATAACCCACAGTGTCCATAGTGTCATGCCCATATTTATACACATTGTCCATGGCATGATCTTTTCACACAGATGCCTGCAATTGTTCCTTGCATCAGCTTCTTGCAGGGCCTCCAAGTGATATGACAATAACACTCCATGTCTGCTACCATGGTGCAACCTTACCAAATGTTGCATCATCCAGCTTCTTTAACCAGCTGCCATATTTTGTCCTGTGAAATTCTTAATACCAGTGGTGTACATACATACACTGACAATTTATTTATTATTTTTAAAGCTAGAATAGTTGTGCACAAAATCCACACTTGGCTGGTTCAAGCTTTCTTCACTTCAAGAGTATCATTTATTTTCTGAGACATGTATGGGAGTGACTTTTTTTGCTGCTGGTGATGTTGGTGCTACTGTTAAGCAATTGGGAGTCAAAAATTCTTGCAGTTTTGCTTAAAAATATTCCATGAGACTACCAGTTTCAAAGCTACTGAAAATTATCCAAAGGTCTTCTGCATATGGTTTAGCCATATGTTCTTTTCCTGTTTCTATTAGAACATAAGCAGTTGAAGCTCATTCTTTGACCATCTTGGCTGTTCTACACTGCAGAATTAATGCAGTTTGGCAACATTTTGATGGAATCTTGGGATTTCTAGTTTGTTGTGGCACCAACGGTCTCTGACAGAGAAGGTTAAATATCCCACAAACTATAAAGTCCAGAATTCCATAGCTTTGAGCCATGGTGGTGTCACACTGCATTAATTCTGCAGTGTAGATGCAGCCCTTGACAGAAAATATTGTAATTAATATTGCTTAACACAGGATGCTCTCCAACAGCAGAGGAAGATCAAGTCAATTTGCTTGCCAGACTGAAAAGCACTGAATAATTAAACAGAGAGGCCATGTGACAGTTTACTTATATTAAAATGTATAGGTCAATTTTCTTCCTCAAAAAATTAACCCATGTAGTGGACTACAATACAAAAATAAAATAAAGCAAATTAACAGAGGTTATATCATCTTAAATTGTGCAAAAAAGCAGCAGAAGAAAAATTATCAGCTAATGAATCTCACCAAACCCAAATCCAGATCTGAATACAGATAGTCATACTTAAAGTTTGTTGTTGTTGTCTGCCTTCATTCTTCTGACTTACAGCAATCCTAAGGTTGCTATGATGGGGTGTTCTGGGGCTGAGAATGTATGACTTGCCCAACGTCTTCCAGTGGATTTCCATGATCGAGCAGGGAATTGAAACCTGTGTCATTTCTTGTTCACAGAACCTAAGTTCAGACTCTTGGGACAGACAAGGAAGCAGAAGGATAGAAGGATGTGCCTTGTGCAGACTGCAACACAGATAAAGAAACAGGAGGAGAGGGGGACATGCTACTGCTTGAGATGGACAATGACACTTCTTCGCAGCCACAGCACACAGACGTAGACTTGATAGTACCTACTTCAACTGACTGTGGAGGAGAGAGGGAGCGATTGTGTCATTCAGAGTATTTATACAGGAAACACTCATTAAACAGGCAACATCTGGAAGAAGCTGCCAGCCCATAAATATTCCAGAAACCCCCTCAGGAAGTTGTTTGGGAGGAAGCAACACTCTTATCTCTTGATTTCTGACTCATGTTTCTGAAAGAACTTGGGGACTGCATTGCAAATTGACCACACTGCCAGACATTCCCTTGGATTGACACCTTGGCTTTCTTGCTGTACCCTACTGCATTGGACTGCCTGAACTATGAGAATTGTAACTGGCTGGAAAACTGATGTACTCTATTGGGGCTGCTCTTGTCTCATCTCTGACAAATGTTGTTTGGTACTTGGCCCCTTGCTGGCCTCCAAGAAGACAGGACACCCTGATCTTCAAAATTATAGTCTAGTGTTCAAACCACTACATCATGCTGACTCTCACCATACTTAAAGTAAACATATTCAAATCAATTATGATTGAATCTGAAACCAACATAGAGATTGTGTTGCCCACAGACTGTGGAGAACAAGGGAGCAGTTTAATTAATGTTGATGAAAACACAGCCAAAAGGAACAGTCTTCAATAAATGCAAAAAGCCAACAGAGTAAGAGCCAGAGACAGGTCTCACTGGGGAAGGGTTTTGACAGTCTTTGACATCTGAGAACATCCCATGTCCCCTGCTTAACTTTGGAATACATAGTAGAACCTCCTTGAAAAAACTCAATGAAAAAGTATGATCATGTCAAAACAGGTGGAATTTTAGCTACCGTTGCTGTTACCTAAAAGTACTGAAATATTTTGCTGTGGCCTTTCTTATGACAGGAGTATGGTATGTCTGGCAGCCAAGTTTGCTCCCTAAGGATCCACTCAAGGCTATCCCCCCCCCCCAAAAAAGGTGTCTTATTTTTCAAAGCAGGCTTTTTAAAATAAAATAAAAAATCAAAGCACTGGGAAAGAGGCTGCCTGCCTTAGAAGCACAGTAATAGGCAGGGACAGGTTGTATACTTCCCAACCAAGACCATTAGTTTGCTCTATCTAAGAAATCTGGAAAAATTTCTGTTTGTAATGGAACTGCTGACATTAAAAGAATAAGAGTGTATTTTCTGAACAGAAGCATTTCTAACCTTTTTTTAAAAATTGTGTTATATGATGGCCTTCAACACTAGTAATGTTTTAAATTTCATTCACCTGACGCATGCTGATTAAACCCTCCTAGACACTTCTTCCCCCATGGTTTGTCAGGAACACTGTGACATAAGTGACATGGTGGCTGTGGGACCTCTTTAGGATGCTTAACCTTCATACTATTAGATGAAATATTTTAGCAACCCATGCTCACATTTTTTTGTAGAATTCAAATCAAATTAAATCTGAAAGGTAAGGATTTTACAACCTTATCATCCCAATGAGTTTCAGTGCCTGTCAATGCCACAAAGGAGATTTTCAGATGGGGGGCAAAAAGCTGGGAGTAAAAGGCATATTCCTGGTATAATCGCATGATTGAGCTGAACATTTTCAGACACATCATGCTCCTCCAGGACTTATCCAGTGACATTCCAGGAATGCTCCAGCAACAAACTATTCCTGGATCTTTGCTGGATAAGTCCTGGATGAGCACAATGTCATCTGAAAATATTCAGTGCAATTGTGCAATTATGTCGGGAGTATATTTTTTCCCCCAGCTGAAAATCTCCATACAACTATTGTTGTTATCTTACCACCAACAAAAACAGCTAGAACAAAAATTATCCAAATTAAAACTATTGAATGTTATCACTGGGTGCTTTTTGTCCCACACAATGTAAGGTATAACGATGGGGGAGGGAATCCATGTCATGTTTTGTGTCTGAAAATTGATGAAGGTTTTTTTCTTTCTGATGAGAAACAATCCTTCCATCTGCTCACTGCAAGGACAACATATGAATGCATATTTTATACTTTTCAGGAAGGATGAGACAGCTACTGATGTCATGACAAGCAGAGATGACAGAACCCTGTTCAAACAAGCTCAAAAAATTTACTGTAGAGCATAGAAATCACATGAGGATGCCCAGGGCAAAGAAGGATGCAAACAAAGAAACAGTGCTAGAAACACATTTCCAAAGTCAGTGGGGAAGTCCCTTAATATCACCAAGCTGAAGATATAGATTAACCTACTGTTCCTACACAAGTGCATCATGGACAACATGCATTCTTGGAGGAACTGATGACATCCAGTTTCAGGATGCTGCTGCTCCAGCGCAACAAGGATCCTGAATGGATTTAATGTACTCACAAGTTTCTTGACAATCACATGTAAGATGACAGTGGGGAGAGGAAAGTTGTATTAACAGCACATGTGTATAGGGCTGGCTTTCCCATGAGGTAGGATGAAAACCCAGTGGGAGAGAAGGGTGGTATGAACTGTCCCCCCTTCTCAAGGAACACTGCCAGATCACCACAAAAAAACTCCACTGCCACAGAGTGACTTATGGCACTCCCAGAGCAACTGGCCAAGATAGAAGATAGCACTTTCTGGGCACAGGCACACTCTCAGTCATATGTGACAGACGAATTGAATTCACTGGGAACTGATTTCAAAACATAGCCTTTGAAAACAGTGGCTAATATGCAATTATCATTTGAAAATGAATACAAGAGCTACCCATGTAGCAACATGCCTTCTGTCTAAATTTGATCACCCACAGGTTATTCTGATTTTGTATCATAGTACAAGATGGAACAATATAGATTTGGCTTGTCATTTTTTTAACATGCTTGGGATTTTTTCCCTTTCCCCATTTCTTTTTTTACAAGTGGGGATGAGGTGGAGTTGTTTTTCAATTTCCCTTCACATTTCAAACACCCCCCTCTATTTTGTACATTGCTTTCTATGTATGTATTCACACAGAGACATCACCCAAAATTAGCTCCTATACATAATAGCTCACAACAGGGAGTAATCTTGAATAAGCAAGCAACCCATAACTGGGTGTAATCCTGATCCTGTTATGACAGACTCATTTCAACCAATCTGTTAAATCTGCTGGACTTTTCCAATTAGTGGCTGGCCTTTTAAGGTTCTATAATTGTTTTAATGTTCTGTAATTGCCATGAAACATAATAGCTGAGATGGGAAGGCATACTGCTATGTATTCCTTCCATTAGGCAGCATGCTCACTTAGCAAGAACATTCAAGTAAATTATGATGGTTAAAAAAAAGAAGGCATCAAGAAGATTATTAGGTTTAACATTGTCAACTATTACTTGGGCAAATAAACAGTTGTGTTTTATATGCCAGAAATCTTGTGCTTCATTTGACTTAAGTAAATTGTAATAGAATCAATGTAATGTTCTTGGGAAACTTGAACCAAACCCAGAATCAATAATTGGTGGCTTGAATTCACTGTCAGCTGAAAGATAGGCAATTCAGATGGCCTTGCAACATAAATATGGCTATCCCAATGAAGAAATCAAGATAACTACAGGAAATCTAAGAAAATGTGGCTGGTGTTTGGCCAATAAGGCTGCCATTTTGTTATACCCTGACAGACCTTCTGTACCTTTAATAGCTGCATCATAGGTAGAAACGCCATGAGATTTACAAACACAGAGAAGTGAAGGGATACCTATCGTGCAGTTCTGAAGAAGTCCTGTCAGAAGCAAAATACTGGTGACCATACTCTTCAGTAGTAGTTGCTGTTGTTGTTAACTGCCATCAAGTCAACTGCAACCTATAGACAATGTATAAATAAGAGATCTCCAAGTTACCCTATCCTCAACAACCTTGCTCAGGCCTTGCAGACTCAGAGCTGTGGCTTCCTTGATTGAGTCTATCCATCTGGAATGCTGTCTTCCTCTTTTCCTGCTGCCATCAAGTACTATTGTCTTTTTTAGTGAGTCATGCCGTTAGGGCTGAAGGGCGGGGTATAAATAACGTAAATAATAATGTCTTCTCATGATATGGCAAACGTGCAACTATCTCAGTTTAGTCATTTTTGTTTCTAGAAAGAGTTCAGGCTTGATTTGTTCTAGGACCCATTTATGTACATTGAACCATCACAAAGTAAAGGTGTTATTATCTCAGCCATCCATCTGGACAATTTTGGATTTTGGAATATTTTGAATTTTGGAATTCCAGATAAAGGAAACTCAACCTGTACATATTCTACTGAGTGGGAGGCCCTGGACCTCTGCTTCCAAATCCTGATAAGACAGCATCACACATTCCCTATCAACATTCTATAGTGATCAAAATGTTTTGGAGGTGGGGAGGTGACTTTGTAGAAACAAACTACAGTGAGCCAACAATTGTTGGAAGGAGACAAATACAAGAAACTACAATATAATTTTATTCCATGAAGATCAAATTAAATTATTCAATTTCTTCCAAACCAACTACAAAATATGTAAGGTTTTGCAACCCCACAAAGAAGTGCCAGTGATATTGCACATTAATTTTATAACTTCATTTATTGAGAAGCTTGTTTTTAAAAAGAAAATGAACAGCAATGCTGAGACAATGCAACCTAAAGTTCGAATAAATCTGAAAGATACTTTCATGCTTATAGATATAGATGCTTTTATTTCAGATTGAAAGGGAAAGTATTTGGAAGGAACTAAGGGCATATTAAATAATATTCTTTAAATTTACATATTGCAATTGTATTAGGTTTTCAACACTACAGTTTCTTAAACTTTTCAGATGCCCAAAATTCTATTTAAAAATACTTTGTGGTATTTATCATCTGTTGCTTCTTAGAAAGCAATAAGAGAAGAGGCTATGACTGAGCTCTGGGAAGCACACAGGTGCTTCTTCAGGAAGTACATTTGGTTGAGCCTCTGATATAAACAAAAACCACATGCTAGCATGAACAGCTTTCACAACCTCCTGGTGTGTCAATCAGATAAAAGCAAAACAGGAAATGTGAATAATGCTTAATCCAAAACCTAATAAATTGCATTTATTGAGTTTGTGTAACTCAGTATCCTGTTGTAGAGTATTACAGCACTGACAAGGATACAGAACAACTTGAAAGCTTTTTTAAGAAAGACTCAACAAAATCCACAAAGCAGTGATACTTTTATTGGGCTCCACTAAAATGTACATACAGTGGACCCTTGTTATATGTTGGGGTTTGGTTCCAAGATCCCCCGTATATAACAAAATTTGTGGTTGCTCAAGTCCCATTAAATATAATGACATAGCAAAATGGTGTCCCTTATAAAAAATGGAAAATCAAGGTTTGATATTTGAAATTTATACCTTTTTGGAACATTTTCTAACCGTGGATGCTTGAATCCGTGTATAAAAAAATCCATGTATAAGAAGGGCCGACTATACACGTTTTCAAACCTTCACTGGCTTCTTCATCAGACTGTGTTAAAGTCATAGGCCTCCATTTTGTCTCAGAAGTTATTTTGTTATCAGTTAAGATGATCAGAAGGATATCAAAGCAGAGGCCAGTCCCCTTTTTGCCCATGTGGGGACAAGGAACAAAGGCAGGAAAAGATAGCAAATCCATATCATCAACAAAGTAACTTCCATTATTCTTCTGCCTGCACTAATATTCCTCAAAACCATCCTAACTAACAGTAGAAGTAGATATTTATTAGTATAAATCCTCTAGATGCCTACATGGTCTAACAGAAATTGTGAAATTCAATTGGGATTAGGAATAGCCTTCAAGTAGAGGAAACTGGGTGTTCTTTTAAAAAGAGGAGGAAGAAGAATTTGTTTTCACGCAAATTCCCCAACTCAATAATTACATTTCCTGGATGTTCCATTATTTTAAATAGACTATAATAAATTGGGAAAGGCCATACGGAGGCTGCTTTGGGATGCAAAAAACAAAGTCTGATATTGGTGCATGTTTCCTCTTCTAAGTCCCATTTCCAGGGAGCTCTTCCCAAATTTCAAATAAGCCCAGGGCCACTACATCCTTATTATTCCCAGGTATAAGGGTTTTGGTGGATGCTTTGTTGGCACTGAGTCAGCATCATTTAGATTACAATCAAACCTGTATGTTTTTCCTTTTCTTTTTCCCATTCTACAGCATGGTAGTTTGTGGGTGGATCAGAAAGGACGAGTGTTGCAGTTACAATGTTATGAGGATGCCATCTGGTATCTATCAAGGGCACAGCAGTCATATTCTCGTAGGACCAGCCCTTTTTACACAAGACAAATTTAGTGCATCATTTCAAAAACAGTACACAGCCCATGTGCAGCTCATTGTTTCATATATGATGAACAATTTGGGGTGGGGATTAATGCATTAGAAAAGACTTGACAGGTTGAAAAATTAAACCTGTATCCTGTTCAATATTTATGAGATCGTAAACTGGACTTGTGATCTTGTTAACTATTGAGATTCATGATGGTGATGATTATTTATATCCTGCCTCTCCCTACGGATCGAGGCATTGTCAATGACTGAATATTGCTCCCCAAACCCACCTCTTGGGCCAGGCAGCACCTCAAGCAAAGGTGCTGTAGATTGGGGCACTGGGAAATGACAACTGCAGTGTTTCCTGTTCATAGATCACATTGAGGCAAGCAGCTGTAGCAGGCCCTTGAGGAGTCTCTCCAGCTGCTTGTCTCAATGTGCCCCATGGCTAGGAGAAGACAGCCATCATTTCCCAGCACCTCAGAAACCCTTTGGTTAGAGTGCTGCCTAGCTTAAGAGGTAGCTTTTTGTGGTAGTTGGCAGCAGCAGAAGTAGCTATAACAATGGAACTTCATTATCATAACTACATCTGCCAATGCAAGATCCTGGCCTTAATCTATGGGGTGCACCAGAGTACCATTTTAGCCCCAATATAATTTGATATCTATATGAAGTTGCTGGAAGCAGTCATCAAGAGATCTGGAATGTGATCTGATTAGTTAATAGGGGTATTAAAGGATCTTCCATTTGCCAAGAGATTCCAGTTTACCCATAAAATATGAGAATCAAGAAAGTAATGAACTCTAGACAGAACTCTGTAGCTTGGGAGACAATGGGCCTAATCCACCAAGCACCAATCCGACATCAGCTCTGTTGAAGTAACTGAAGGGAGGGATAATCAGGAATTACACAATTTAACCTTATTAAAGTTCTCTGATGCTGTGCTGACAAAGCAGAGATGAACATGAGCAAAAACATTAACTGGACAGATCAGACTCCCAGAAAGGTTCTTCTCAGATGACTCATCCTGTTTTCCTTTGCACAGCGTCATGCCATTAATTACTGCTTCCTGACATACTAAATAATTTCTCATCTTTTCATGCAACTGAGGAGCACATGTTTTCCCATGTTTCATCTTTCTTTACAAACTGATCCTCAAGGCAAAACTGCACATGATGCTTCATCACAACATATTCTTCCAGTACAACATGTATCTGCACAGTCTGTACTCTCCTCTGCAGAGGGGGAAAGGTGTCTTAGCTCATTCCCCTCTGGCCTCATTTTGCTACTGAAAATAACATACCCAAAACCTTCTGCTTTTCCCTCTATAGGATATGAAACATGCTCACAAAGGGAACAGGTTAAGAAGCCTTCTTTCCATTGTCTATTTATCTCCACCCTTCTTTAGTCACCCATCATCATTATTTTGCTTGATAGATCAGCTCTGCTGGATACTATCCCAGCAAGCCTCTATGTTTTGTCTTCTCCTCTACCAAGATTTCCTTGTGCAAGATAGAATCAACATGTGTGGCAAAACAAAATTCTTTACTGAAATTGAATCATTTCAGGAATGCGAAGAGTCTGAACATTTTTTTAAAAAAGATATATCTTCAAGGTTACCAGTCATTCTTCCCAGCTGTGCTCTTGTACTTATATTGAATTGCAGACAGAAAAACAGCAGGCATAGTGTCCCTCAGGGCTCAGTCCCCACGCTTGCCTATGCCTGCATAAGCTGCTGTGATAGAGACCATAGGAGCATGAGAGCTTGCCTAGAACAAGAGGGGGAGATACCTACAGTGGGCTATAAGCTAACACATTTTCCTGTCTGAGAAAAAGGATCAGGTGGCTCCTCTTTCCTGATGTATAGATGCTTAGTATACATAAATCCATCATACAACCTGCTAGTACAGTCGGCCCTTCATATCTAAGGATTCCTTATTCATGGATTCAAGCATCCATGGCTTGAAAATATTTTAAAAATAAATTCCAAAAAGCAAAATTTGATCTTGCCATTTTATTTAAGGGACAACATTTTGCTTTGCCACTGTATTTAATGGTACTTGAGCATCCACAGATTTTGGTATCTATGGGGGCTCCTGGAACCAAACCCCAGCAGATACCAAGTGCCCTCTGTAAAAAGGACCTAGGACAGGTTGTTCTACTCTCCCATGGAGGAGAATACTGAGAGAGTTCACAGGTCAAAGACACTCTCCATCCCCCAGGATTTGCTGCCTGGCATGATAGCCTCACTCTGCCTAATAGTAGAGCTGACCTTGTTCAGAGAGGAACAGCTTGGAGCATCATGGCCACTGCTGCTGGTCATGAGGTGAGCCTTTCTCTTTGATCAGTGTGGAACTGAGTCTAGTTTATGTCTTGTTTGCTAGGCCAGCTGGAAAGTGGCCTGCAAAAGGTATCTCAGGAAACATGCCAAATAATGAAAACTGGCTAGAACACATGTCACTGGACCTGGATACTGAATAGTTGCATGTGAGGATGTGAGAAAAAAAGAATGAGTGGTGTCTCTTGAATGCTCATGCTTCAGCTTCCCTGCACACACACACTCACACACAGAGAGATTGCTGTGAGTTGAGCAATACTTTGACCTTCCCTTGTAGTTGAGTTCAATACACATAATAAAAGCTTGTGCTACTTCATGTATCCAGGCTGTGAGACTATAAAACAAATTAGTTCATAGTCAATAGCTACAATACCTGGATTGGGATACCTGGATTTCACCAACAGAAGCTTCACCTACAGGGTGGCAATGCAAGCCTTTTGCAGACAGCTACTCACTTCATAGGCTTCCTGATATTTACTATACCTTCATAAGCTATATTTCTTGGTTATATTGTTCTTGTGTATAAAGAGATACAATAATACACTGCCTTGTGGGTTTGTTGGAATGATGATGGAAATAAGAATTGGAAAATATTGTTATAATTAGCAAATCATATCTGACTTATGGCAACCCTAAGGATTACTACCATAAGTCAGTATTCAGGAGTCACCACTCATTCATATACGGTCTATCATGAGTTTTTACTGGCAAGATTTGTTCAGAGGAGTTTTGCCATTACCTTCCTCTGTGGCTGAGAGCATGTGACTCACCCAAGGTCACCCAGTGTCATGGCCAAGTGGACAATCTCCAACACTCAAACCACTACACCACACTGGCTGTCATGAATGAACATAGTGCCTTCAAAATTTGGAAGTATTTTGTTGCCAATATCTAGTGACTTATAATTAATTCCTTTTCTGAATAACAAAAATATAACTATATTATATTAAAATTATAACAATGACACAACTTGAATCCTTTCTTATGTAACTGTTACTCTTACCTCTGGGATGCAGTGGATTAGTGGTTAAAGATCCAATTCTGATTATCGGAATATCGGAAGGTTGGCAGTTCAAGGCCCAGGTGCTTCGTGATGGGGTGAGCTCCTGTCACTAGTTCCAGTTTCTGCCAATCTAGTAGTTTGAAAGCATGCAAATGCAAGTAGAGAAATAGGTACCACTTTGGTGGGAAGATAACAGTGTTTGGGTCAGTCATGCTGACCACATGACCACCCAAGTCTTTGGAGCTTAGTAACATAGATGAGCACCACTCCCTACAATTGGTTATGACTAGACATTCATGTCAAGTGACTACCTTTATCTTTACCTACTCTTACCTCAACTGAGCTGTGGCCTCAGCTAGTGGTGTAAGAGGAATTATACATGGTGACCCAAATCAATGCATTTATTGCCATATTTGTGCCATTTTCATTGGTTTTTGACTGGGATGAAAACCAGTCAAAATTCACACAAAACTCAACTTTGCTTTTTGTTTTTACTTGGGGCAATGGGGGGATTTGGGGACACCAAGGACATCTGAGGGACCAAAAAACTGGAGGCCAAGGCCACACACAGTGTATATTTTTCCTATCTCTCTATTATAGTGAGATTCCCTGTCTCTCTCTCTCTCTCTCTCTCTCTCTCTCTCTCTCTTAGAAGTAAGTTGCATTTATTTCAGATGCTCTTACTCTTATTAAGTTGTTGGTGATTTCTACTGGTTTTGTGGTTTTGATGTCACCTGCATTAGGTGATTTTGCCCAGAACAGCAACATACAAAAGTAAAATTAAATTAACAAAGAAAGACAGGTCCCTGAGCCAAAGAGTTTACAGTCTGAAATTTGTAAGCAGTGAATTTAAGGAAGAGATTGGACACTAGCAATTTTTGGCCCCAGTATCACATGACAGATAAATAAAGATGCATGAGAACTGCATTCAGTTTGAGAAAAAAATTATAAGTATTGAAGCAAAGTTTACAAATTTCTCACAGATATAATACTAATAAAAAAACTTTATAGAACCTGAGATTTTAAAAAATTGAACATAGAAGAGCACAAAGCTGACAGCTGTCTATCCAGAGAGAGATATTTGAGTGCTCAGCTCATAAAAGTCTGGATATTAACATCCAACCAAGTTTCCAATGCTGCTTAGGGCTGCCACTTTTCTTTTCTTCTGACAGGTTCCTTATCTTTAATAGCAACATGTCAGTGTTGGTTGACTGTTATAGATAGGTCAGGTTTTTATTTTTGTTTTGGCCAAATTTAAAAAACAACCCTAAACTGCTTGGGGCCAGGTTATTTGAAAGACCCCCTCCTCCCATATGAGCCTACCCAAAATCTGAGATCTTAAGACGAAACTGTGTTGCATATTCCAACATTTTGTGAAGTTAGGGTGATAAATACACATAACAGGGCTATCTCTATAGCAGCACCTTGATTACAAAAATCCCTGCCAAAGGAAGTTAGGCTGTTTCCATCTATTTTCTGGCAGGGAGCTAAAATAATTCTGTTTTGCATGATATTTAATGTTTGAAACTGTTCTGTTTTTGTTTATTATAAAATTAGATTTTGGGGTTGATTTACGTAGGTTATTTTCAAAGAGTATTTTAATGTTTTTAAAAAATTCAGTCTTTGTACTGCTTTAATTGCTTTTATGTCCTGTCCTCAGGTTGTTCATGTGTAGCCATGATGATGAGACTGTCAGTCTGCAGTCTGCTGCCTCCTATAGCTCCTTTATTGTGCATCTTCTCAGGAGCCCTTGACGGCTGAGAAGCAATATATTTGGGGTAGGTTTTTGAAAAGAACTTACCAAAAGCTGTCAGAGGATTTTTTCTTCAGCTGCCCCTAGACCATGGAATGACCTGCTGGAAAGTATTTGACAGCTGCTGTCCAAATTTAAAGGAGCATTAAAGACCAGTCTCTTCTGGAAGCCTTATCCAGATTATTTTTAAATAGCAAATTTTAAATGGTTAATTTTAAATATGGATTGTTTTAATATGTGTACATCTTATTTGCCCTTTTAAATTGATGTGTATTTTAAGTTATGACTTTTTAACTGATGTTTTTTGTCTGTTAGTTTTTGTCGTTCCTTGTCTTGATCCATGGGGAGAGGCAGGTAAGACATAATAGTAACAACAACAACAACAACTTGTACATTTTATCATGCATTGAATGGAAAGGGGGAAACAACGCTGACAGTTTCATCCATCCCTTTATATTAAATTTATTTATCATAGGGTTGTTGCTTAATGGTGTGCTCCTTACTAGATACAACCAGATCCATCCCAGGATTGGCTGGGTTTTTTCCCCTGAAGACAAAATCATCTTTGGGATCTTTCTAACGAAAGAGACTTATGTAAGTGTAAACCACTGAGTGCAGAATTTGAAAAGGAAGCTTATAATCACGACTCGTTCCACCGGCTCTGCATTTTTATGGTGTCTACAATTTATGTCGTATCCTCAGCTTGTTCGTGCATAGCCACAATGATGAGACTGTCAATCTGCAGTCTGCTACCTCCTATTGCTCCTTTATTGAGGACAAAAATATATACCAACAGCCTGGTTCCTGGTTTCAGCAATATGGTCCTCAAAAAGAGGTTTCTCTCTCCTTTGATTTCATCTCTTCCAGAAGCATGATAGAACAGGGCCAGCCCTACCATTAGGTAGAATGAAGCAGCAGATTTTGGGTGTTATGAAAAAGCAACTAATTGATAATTGTTACATTTAATATGACTGTATTTTTACTACCTGTAAGTTGCTTGTGAAATTTTTGTCTCCTGTCCCCAGACAGTTTTACTGGCCAAGGATACTATGAACCCTGACACTGAGGGAAACGTGAGATTTTTCTCTGTTCTGAGGTAGCAGAATGTCTTAGACTGACTGTGCAGCTGAGGTAGCAATTAAGAACTTGAAACACGTTCCTGCAAAGGCTGAACAATAGCCTGGAGGATTTGATAAATGTGAAATTGTTGGAGCGATATTCCTGAGTCACAAGACTTCCATATTAAAATAAATTATCCTGCTACTGCAGGGGGGAGGGAATCTTCACATTTTCAATTAAGAAAAGCAGAAGTGTGAAAAATATAGCCCATAGACTGTCTGGCTCCAACCTCTTTTTGTGAGTCCTTGGGTAACTTCCAGGACACACTTGCAAGTCCTTAGACCTCCCCTCCCAGGTTTTCTAGTCAGTGTTTGTGTATGCGTGTGTCCAGGATGAGAAAGGTACCTAATCTGCTGCTGAATTCAGTGGTTTTGCTTCTCTTCGCACCCCTCCATCCTCCAAGCTGACTGTGCCCCAATGGCAAACAACAAAACTGGAAATTATGCATGTCTCTTCCAGTTTTGGTACACTGGCAGAGTGCACCCCCCATACATGATGCTTGCCAACAGTACAGTTGAAGATCTTATCAAAAAATACTTTTCTTAAGAAAAATTCTGAGTTTTCTTTTTCCTACCCACCTTAAAAAAATATTACTTTGGAGAATTTTCAAGAAAGCTTCTTCAGTTGTTTTGTTTCTGCGGGGGTTTCCATTTTATTCCCCCACCATGCCTCAGAATGATACTAGAATGCTACTATCACACCGGCTAGAAAAGTGGAATTCTAATAGGATAAAAGTGTCATTGGCCAGTACTTACCACACAACTCTGTGTCTATCCTGCTGCTGATTTGCATTCTATTAAGAGATTATTGCACAGCCATTTTTGCCCTGACCATGCACCAGATGGAATTGGGGCAGACCTGGGAAAATAGGTGTTATTGCACCATAAATTACTGTTGTGCTGCCACCTAACCATCCCCCATCCCCCCAGGTGCACTCTTCCTGGCAATTTTGGTGGTACAGAAGGCTTCTGTACCACCAAAATCAGCCAGCAGAGCACCCCTGGGGGACTGCTGATGGTTGGGTGGTGGCACAACAGCAATTGACTGTTGTATGATAACACCCATTTTGCCCGACTCCTGTCCTGTGCATGGCCAGGGCAAAAATGGCCATGAGATAATCTCCTTAGTTACTGTGATGCACCTTTTCATTGATGGGCAAATCCCATCAATAGGCTCTCAATCTCACTGATATTCCATTATGCCTTCCTGTGATAGGTCCCTTCCACTGCAGTTCCACTTCTCACACAGTTATATGATGTGCATGGGTGAGATTCTGCTCCTCTCCACCTCTTCCCCTTCCCTTAGCAATGATCATGGCCACCAACATGTTCTCAAAGCCAGATGCACATTCTCACAGCAACTGGCTTCAGGAGGTAGTTGTCAGCAATGATTGCTCCCCCCCCCCCCCAGATGTGCAGGGCCGCTGTCTGAATGTGTACACAGCAACCCTGCACTTAGGTAGGGGAATGGGACAATGCACAATCATAGACCACCAAACTGCTGTCATACAGAAAAGTGTGATAAGAAAGGACGCCAGACCAGTATGCTTCCATTGTTAAACTAGTACAATTGTGATGGGACAGCAGACTGGTGTGATGAAGTCCTAGGTCTGTGGCATTTTGAAGGATGCAAAATTGTGGCCTTTGCTTCCCTCAAACAGTTAAACTGGTGTTCTTGGAATAACTAACAGTGATATAATGTGATTATGAAACAATATTGTGGACTAGACATGTTTGTGTAATGCTTGCTTCTTTTACTTCTCCCTCTCTCCCAAACCACTATAGAAAGCAAACTATAGAGAAATTCAGCTAGCCAGCATGGTGTAGTGCTTTGAGGATTGGATTTGTACTCTGAGAAACCAAGGTTTGAATCCCTGCTCTGCTATGGAAACCATTAGGCTAAAGACTTTCCATTTTAGAGGAAGGCAATAGCAAATTTCCTCTAAATAAGTCCCGCCAAGAAAAGACTTTGACACATTTGTCATACATTGGAGCTGAAGATACATAACAACAGTAAGAACAACAAAAAATAATGAAATATAAATTGAGCAATGATTGATAAAAATTTATGCTGATTTGGGAACGTATGGATGTCAATGAAAGAAAATTATTTCTCATCACAGTCTTTGTGAATTAGTTAATCAAAATTAGGAAAGAAGAATTTAGATACACTATTGAAAGAATTGCTGGGCTGCTTTAGAGACATGGTTTAAAGAAGTGGCTCAACTCTGGTAGTTCTGGAAGTTTAAAATGATACTGGAAGAGGCGTTTAAAGTCCTTCAGAAGAAAATGATCCTGCAGTGTAAAGGCTGCCAGCCTTACCTGATGTATTTCCAGCATTTGATCCTAGGACATTGCCTTTTGCTATAACAGCTCTCAACAGAATGGCTTTACATATTGTACAGAAAATGGAAGATAAAAGCAAATAACAATGATGACAGCAGAGAAATCAATTGTCTCATAGGCATCAGGAAAAATGAAGGCACTTGTAGAAAAAACAGAAGGAGGTTTTGAAGAGTACTGCTGAAAAAAAGAAAAGCAAGCAAGTCATTACCAAAGACATTAGGTTAAGATCTACAGGAAAGGAAACTAGTAAACAAGATAAGAAAGTTCCTTGCCAAAGCTAGTGAAACCTCCTTGTTTGTATTTGGATGTGTATTCTCATTGAAATGCTTGTAAAATAAACTGCCTACCTTTTTTTCCTTATGTTTCAATTTTTAAGAAACAGGACATCTGAACTCATATTTAGCCTAATGCTAAGGAATCGTCTTGATGTATAGTGGTGTATAGTGAAAGATCCTTTATGCATATGTGTTGTGCTGTGTGTGTATACAGAGAGCATTGCATACAAATTTGCCCGCCAGCATATATTTTAATTTCTTTCATTTCTTTTCGGTGCTAGGCGTATATGTGCCCTATTCTCGTGGACTTCATCAGCATATAATGGCTTTTCTGAAAAGTAGATACCAACACCTTTTTGTATACTGCTGTTTTATCAGGTTTTTGTTACCATCTCATTATTCATTGACTTTTTGTACATATTTTTGAGATGCTCAACAGTAGCACAGACTGCCTCAGAGGATGGAGGAGTCACCTCCCCTAGAGGTTTTAAAGCAGAGCCTGGATGGTCATGTGCCAGGGATACTGTAGTAATAGAGTTTCTGCAACAACTGTAGGATCAGATAAGATAGTTTCTGTGGTCCCTTCAACATAATGGTTTTAGAATATCAAGAAGCCTCACCACAAATAGAGAGTCTTCCTAGAATCCATCTTGTCTTCTTCATTTACTTATGTTTGCTTTTGTTATTACAACCATTGAGAAGGTACACTGTGTTAGCATGACTCACAGTTTCATGTTTTATATTTCCTTTCCTTCCTTCCTTCCTTCCTTTTGTTTTTAGGGTCTTCCAGCTCATTTCAGACTCTTTTTGTTTATTTTATATCAAGTGTGGCTTTGGGCTTTCTGAAAATATAGCTCAGATACCACAGAAATACTTTGCTTTGCACAGTCTGCACACATTAGGAAGATTATATTCATTCTGAATGACTGCCTTGGATGCAAACTTCAATCTAAGCTTGATGTGTGTTTCTAACATTACAACCATTATCTCTCTTATCTTTTGAGCTGCCAAGTTCAGTCTTCCCTAACCTGGTGATTTCTAGATGTTTTGGCCTTCAGTCTTATCTAACCCCAGCTAGTACAGCCAACAGGAAGGAAAACTGGAAGATGAAATGCAGAACATCTAGCAAGCAGCCATTTGGGGACAAGAAGAGCTGACTAAGGGTGCATCTATCTTTTAGAAATAAGGCAGCTTGACACCACTCTTCCATAACTATATCCTATAGAATCCTTGGATTTGTAGTTTTCTGTGCCACCATCACTCTTTGGTAGAGAAGGCTAAAGACCTTGTAAAACTACAAATTCCAGGATTCAATAGGATAGAGCTACAGCAATTAAAGTGGTGTCAAATTACATTATTTCTATAGTGTAGATGCACCCTTAGAGCTATTCCAGACTGGTGCAAAGAAGCTAGAAATCTTGTAACAGAGCTCTTGCTTATTGCCAGTTGAAGCCTCCTTGTGCTGTTCTACATCCACTCACAGCCTCTCCAGCTTGTTGTGTGCCTTCGAGTCATTTCTGAATTGTGGCAACCCTAAAGCAACACTACCATGGGGTTTTCTTGGCAAGTTACTTCTGAGAGGGTTTGCCTTTGCCATCCTTTGGGGATGAGACAGTGTAATTTGCCTAAGGTCACCAAGTAGGTTTCCATGGCTAAGTGGCATTCAAACCCTAGTCTTCCAGTGTCCTATTCCAATGTTCAAACCACTACATCATGCTGGCTCTCAGCTTTTTTAGTCCCTATAAAATATGACAGGGTAGGGAGAGGATGAAGGAAAATGTATGACATCATAGGAAAGTTGGCCAAACATCATTTAGATCTCTTCAATGCCTTTACTCTTGCTCTCAGTGTTGTAAGATCTGCAGCCCTTTCACACTACCTACCTGTAGGACTTGTGGAAGCATTGCTCCATCATCAGCATTGAAGAAAGATCCATATGCCAGTCCAATCATCTCCTATACATGTAACAAAGAGGGACACTATCTTTGCCACTGTCAGTCTTGAGTTGACTGTTATGCATATTACTTTGGTTGAGCTTCTTAGTTAAAAGGTGAATGACTAAAGACCTGAAGCTGTTTGCAGCCACTGGTACTTACCATGTTTGTTTTCTGTGTTAATCTGTGTAGGACAATATTTGTTATGTGGTGCAGAATATGCGCATATCATGATATTATTATATCATATCTTATATAGAAGCAGATAAGTACAAGAGTTTAATTTTGGCCAATATATTAAAGTCTCCATTAAAATAGAATGACTCAGAAACAACATCTGTGTCAGCCGTCTTCTTTCTTTTGTGGTTTCCTCAAATACCTTTACCTTTTTGTTCACACACAACAAATGTGGGGAGGGTGTCTTGTGATCTTTCCTGTGTGGATGGAAAGCCGATCATCGTGATACAAGATAGCATGTGCTTTCATAGCCACAAAACAACCTCATTTTCTTAGTGGACTTCCGTTTTTAAAAGAGTGTTTCTTTCTTGCCTTGAGAGTTCCTCTTTGGTTTATTGATTACTTTCTCCAATTGCCTTGAGGTAGACACCACTTTTTTTCCATTACATGGCTGTTTCTCTACCTTTCAGTCTTTTCCTCTCTTGCCTTCATGTAAAACATCTACCCTACGATCAGATGGACAGAACCATCCACAGCCAGTGTTTTGGTAGATAAGGAAAAGAACTTAGCATGAAAGGAAGTCGATAAATAAGCATCCAAAAATCTCTATCCATTTGGAGTCATATCAATAGCTTAATGGAGAAAAGCTAAAGTAAATGTTGGCAAGAGAAAGATACCAAAGGTGACTGTACAAGAACACCTTCAGTTTCTCAATGATATCATGGACCCTCACTTTTTTGTTTTAAACCTTCTACAACCACCATGTGCCCTACCAAACAGAGAAGAGACGTCTGTTTGAAAGTAGCCTCTGTTTGAATGGCTATCTAGTTTAAGGGTAAAGAGCCACATGAAAGTTGGCAGTCATGGGCCTTGAGGATACCTGTGCTACATACTTAACAGCCTCACTGTTTTTCTCATTATCCTGAGACATCTTCTGTTTTTCAGCAATTGAAAGTTATGAGTTACAAGCAAAATAGTTACCTGAAATAAGTTAATTTGGGGACTAACAGGTTACATTCCAGAAGTAACACAAACGGAAATGAACTACTTTATGGGGTAAATAAGTATCCTTTCTAGTTATTATTAAAATGGCTTTAGGAATGCATTTCTGGACATTTTAAGAGGCTTATTACAGATTTTTCTTTCAGCTTTTATTTTATTTTAGGGATTTCTTTCCCTCCTTTCTCCCAAAATGGGATTGAAGGCAGTTTACAACAATTTAAAAAGATAAAATTAAAACATCAATTATAAAAGTTTAAAAAAATAATTAAATGATACTAATATTAAAACATACATTAAAAATAATAGTTAAAACCATTTTTAAAAGTAAAAAATCATTAAAGCATTAAATTAGTGCAACACAACTACATATGTAAAATTTGCCCACCAAAAGCTTGCCTAAATAAAAATGTCTTCAGCTGCTGGCAAAGAGAGCAGCAAAAGGGTCAACCTGATCTCACAATGAAGATAGATAGATAGATAGATAGATAGATAGACAGATGATAGATAGATGATAGATAGATAGATAGATAGATAGATAGATAGATAGATAGATAGATCTGGGGCAGTATAGAGTAACTTCCTTTTAGCTCTTTTTCCAAGACAGTACACTAATGCCAGGATGACAAGCCTTTGGCCCGCCAAGTGTTGTAGATGGCCATTCTTATGATGCCTGATCATGCTGCCTGGCACTGATAGTAATGGAAACTGGGCCAAAATTCTACCATAGTGCAAGTAATGTGACTTTTTCCTCCACTTGTGTAACAAGACATCCAGGGCTTCATTGTACCAAGATATAATGTTATGACAACTAGTGGCTAATACCTATTTGGGACATTTTTAAACAGTACTAAATTATTCAGAGTGTTTGTGCATGCACAAGGCATGGCAACTATGAAATTGCCTCAACCTCTGTTCAAGGGCTGTCTGCCAACCAGCAAAGTATTCTTTAACAATCAAATCCATACATCAATTTCCTGCTGCTTGAGAAATCCATTAATACGTATGTTAATCTTTTTTAGCCAACAGAAATAAGTTCTATAGAAGTATTCCCATCATTAGTTTTTTGTGAGTTTTTCGGCTATGAGGCCGTGTTCTAGAACAGTTTATTCCTGGTGTTTTGGCAGCAGCTGTGGCTACATCATGGAGATGCCACAAAAAACTATGGATGCTGGCCATGAAAGCCTTTGACTTCATATTCCCATCATAGTCATTCTTACAGTGAAGGCTTTCTAATATGATGCCTGATCCAATAGTCATTGTAGGCGGGTGTGATGGGAGTTATAGTCCAACAACAAATCTGGAAGGTCACAGGTTCAGGAAGACTGTTAGAGACATATTTAAATTAGTACATCATTTAACAACTGCTACTGAATGGCTTTCTATTCCATTGACACTAAAGAAACTATGGTCTTAAGTCTGGAAATGGTCTGTTACTGGATGACACTTATCCTCAGTAGAAACCTATTGTGATTTACAGCAAAATCATTGTTTTATATTCTTCCAGAGATTGCATTTAAGTTCTTTAACACTAACCTGTGTTTCATCTAGTTGGGCTCTGTTCAGAATCATACATATATGCAAGCACATCCTTATTGACTTTAATTTTTGGTGTACCTTGTAGCTGAATTATTTTTAACTGGTAATTTTATTGTTTGCTTTCTGGATTTTGCTTAATAGGTATAATCAGGACTAATGCCTTGTTTAAAGAAGGAAACTATCAATTCAAAAAAATAAGTCAATATGATTTAATAAGAATAATAGGAAGGGTTTGATAGAGTTGGGCTCAGTTGTTTCCAGCAGCCCCATCTACTGTATTTCTCAGTCCCTAAGTCAGAAAATTCCCTGTTTCTCTATTCACGTGCTATGAAACCTTTTTGTTGTAGCAATGGTACAACAGCACTAGCAAATGCTGCTTCATCAGGATTTTAAACAGTGAGAATAACACCCAGAATTGGAATAAAAGAAAGAAGATATCCAGTGACAGAAATGCATGCTGCCTGGCTAGGATTGCCAGCTCAGAATTGTCACAGAAGCTGAGATTTCTGGTCCAGAATCTGAGACCTTGGGATGCTCCCTGGTGAAGTCATTAATCATTATGCATCAATTATCAGCCATGGTTGCTCACACCTTATCATTCAAACACACACACACTGCATTTCCTGTCTGGAAATTAAGAGAGAAGTCTTAGGGGCTCTTCCCAGGTCAAGGTGAAATGAAGGCATAATTCCCTGGAAAGTCTTTGCAAGTTGCAGAAATGAATAAATTAAGCTTTGAAAATTGTAGCAAGCTGCTGCTCTGCTAACTGAGCTGGAGATTGCACATAAACCATTCCTCTTGTTCAAAGCTGACTATACCAAAACTGGAGAATTTGCACCCTTGCCTCATCTCCTGCCTAGAGAAGGCTCAGAAAAACTGGATAATGAGGTCAGGCCTCAGATCTGGCAGCCCTGTTGCCCACTTTGGCAGAGCTTGGGAAATTTACCAGTTGGATTATAGTTCCCATGATTCCCCAGCCAGCATGATTGTGGCCATGCTGACTGTGGGATTCTGGGAATTAGAGTCCAAAAACATAACTCATCCATTGTCTGCTCTGTGACCACTGCATAGTAATGCTTGCATCCAGACTGAAACTGTATTAGATTGCTTCAGTTTTGCAGACAGTTCAATACAGTTGGCCCTCGGTATTGGCGAGCAAGCCATTCATGGACTGGAGCATCTGCGATGGCTTCACTCCATAATTGTCAATGGAATCATGGCACACAGCTGCACCAACACAGTTCCACACACATCGCATGTCCATTGACTGTAATGGGGCTTCAGGTACTGCAATTTTTCCTATTATAATCGAGGGTGTGTGTGGCTTTTCTAGCTGCACACGAGGGGGTTGCGTTTCTTTTTATCAGGAAGCTGTCCTCAGTCCCAGTCTTGGGGAAAAGTTGGGACATAAATAAAGTGATTGATTGATTCATTGACTGAAATTTGTCTATTAACCCCAACTCATGGTGATCCTATGGCTGAGACTTCTCCAAGCCCCCATCCTCTGCTACTCTGCTTAGGTCCTCTAGATTGGTACTTGAGTCCATCCATTTGGGGCCTTGCCCTCTTTCTACTTCCCTCTATCTTTCCTAGCATTATTGACTTTTTCAGTGAGTCGTACCTTCTCATGATGTGTCCAAAGTATGACAGCCTCAATTTAAGTCATCTTGGCTTCCAGGGAGAGTTCAGACTTGGTCTGTTCAAGGACCCATTTGTTTGTCTTTTTGGCTGTCCACAGTATCCTTAGCACTCTTCTTCATCACCACAATTTAATGAATTTATTTTCTTCTGAACTTGACATTTCTGTTTCTTGGATCATTGATCAGCCCACTTGCTGCAGTATTGCTATAGTCGGCAGTCAGCCAAAGAAAAATAAACACCTTTAGAACAGTTGGTGTAAATAGAAGGTATATTTGCTTCCTGCCAGATTAGTTAGTGATGATCACATTTCCTTTCACCTAGAACTCATAGTACAGAATGCTCCAGGGCTGGCATTACAGTTAAGTAGAGTGAGGCAGCAGCCTGAAGCAACTGATTTTGAGTGGCATAAGAAAACAGTAGATGGTTGGTTATTCCATTTCTTATTGAGGCATTTGGAGAGAGAGGAGAGCCAGTGTGGCATAGTGGTTTGAGTATTGGCCTTCAACTCTGGAGACCAGGGACTGATTCCCTGTTTGATCATGAAATCCATGGGTGGCCTTGGCCAAGTCACATACTCTCAGCATTAGAGGAAGGCAATGGCAAACCTCCTCTAAGCAAATCTTGCCAAGAAAACTCCTTGATAGAGCCACTTTAGGAGCTTATCACTTGGGCAAATAAGCCAGCTTGCCTTTTCTGGCTTCAATTCTGGATACAGGATGCCCCCGGATGTTATCATACCTAAATCATCACCAATCTAGCTGGGATGCCACCACCTGGATGCTTCCCGGGTGGAGCCTCACTCAGCCAGCACTTTTTTTGAAGTCGGGGAGTTTTCTGGCTTTGTGGATGCATCGACCTGGATGACTAGTTAGGTATGATAGCATCCAGGGGCATCCCAGATCCAGAATTGAAGCCAGAAGAGGTAAATTGGCTTATTTGCCCAAACGACAAGCTCCTTAGTGTCACCATGTCGGAAATTACTTGAAGGTACAAAACAACAACCAACAACATGGATAGAGATGCACTGGTAGGATATTCTGCCTCAAGAGCCAAAAACAGCTTAACTGCCTTTGAGTGCTACATAATTGACCTATGTGAACTGATTTGGGGGACTGGAATTTATGCTTGAGAGATTTGAATATTTAATTAAATTAGTTCCTTCTGTAATTTACTGTCTTTGTTTATGCATCTTGAGCTCTGCTGTTAATTACATATTATAATTGCATGATCACAAAAGCTTCTGGTTTACGGCACCAAGTTAAGGCTATCTCATACTGACTCAAGCTCCATAAAGCCAGGAAATTAAAAGCTAAATCTAATGTGCCATGTGATCAGTAATAATGTTGTGCAATGTCACAAGCACATCTTTGCAAATTTAACATGCCAGGCCCCAAGTGAAATTTAGGCACCTAGGAGTGGCAATAATGTACATCTTGTCCTGTTCCTGTACTAGTCACCCAAACCACCAAGAAGAAGAAGAAGAAGAAGAAGAAGAAGAAGAAGAAGAAGAAGAAGAAATAATAATAATAATAATAATAATAATAATAATAATAATAATAATAATACAATTGAAGGTGAAAACATATTTGCTGACAGGAATGCAATCAGCCCTCCACATCTGCAGCTTGGACTTTGTAGATTTGATTATTCATGGATTTAATCTTTAGTTCTTCCAGTCTGACTCTATGATCAACATCCAGCAGAAGTCATTCTGGAGGACCTAGAAATTCCTAGAGAGAACACTTCTCCAGGCATTTGTAGGTCCTCTGGGAAATATCCAGATATACCATTTAAAGAAGAATGGATATTAAAAACATTAGAGTTGGTAGAAATTGAAAAAAGTTCTGTTATGATTAGACAAAAATTACCAGATAAATTTTTGAAAGATTGAGATCCATTTATTCAATTTCTTAAAAAGACACTCCTCTTTTTAAGTAACGGAATAAATGGATCCCAATCTTTCAAAAAATTTGTCTGGTAATTTTTGTCTAATCACAATGGATAATTTTTCAATTTCTACCAACTCTAGTGGGATGGCGATATGAGCAGCTTTTGAGCTTTGAACAATGAAAAAACAGTTTAACCTTGTAAATATATGGGAAGCAGTAAATTTAGAGAAAACTGATCAAGACATAAACAAAAGATACATATTCATGTCTTCGATTATGGGGTGTAGGAGGAAGTCATGTATATAAGCTTGGGGGGAGCAACATGCTTGTGTTTTGTTGGTTAATGTTGTCCCAGTTTATATCTTTGGTTTATGTTTTTCATGTATAAACTCAATAAAAAGTATTGATTAAGAAGTACATTCTCTGGCACAATTCTATGGTCACCTTCTGGTAGATGTTGACTGGAGGACCTGGAGATTCCTAAAGAGATGTCCTCTCAGGTAAACAAAATGGTTTTGTTTTTGTTTTTTAATTGGTGGTTTTTCCACTTTCACAGGGGACCTGTGCCTCTACCCCAGCAAATGTGGAGGACCCACTGTGGATCGAAAAAGGAGAAGAGAAAGAAAGAAGGAAAGAATTGACAGAGCTGAGATAAATATACATTTCAAAAGATATGAAATCCTGTAGTACTTTTGAGACTGACAAAAAGAAATTTCTAGCCTAAGCTTTTGTGATTCTGCTTCATCAAATATAGGGAGTGAAGCCTCTGTGGACAGATACAAATGAGAGCGAGGAAATGTGAATTATAATGGAAATGCAAAATAAATTCAATCTCAATTATTGTAAAGATTAGTTAAGGTATGTGCAAACAGGTCTCGTAGTACCTTTGAGACTGAGAAAAAGAATAAGCTTTTTTAGACTAAGGACTTTACCACATGCGGCTTTTAAACTGCCATAAAAGTTGGATAATAGTGACTTTGATGATACCTACTGTACAGCACCATCTCTGTATCATAACTGCCTCATCTTCCAAGCATGGTTAGCCCACACCTTGACACTGACGGGAAAAAATAAACTCCCAATCACACTGGTATACACACTCCCTCGGAGTATAGTGGAGTCTCCTTTCTTGGAGGTTTTTAAGCAGAGGCTGGATGGCCATCTGTCGGGGATGCTTTGATTGTGAGTTCTTGCATGGCAGAATGGGGTTGGACTGGATGGCCCTTGTGGTCTCTTCCAGCTCTATGATTCTATGATATAGCATTAGTCTTCAGATGCAGTAAGTTGTTCCTGTGGCAGTTCTGGGATTCAGAAATCACTTGATATCAGTGTCTCATCCTCTCCTACAGCCCCTTCACTATTCCAGAAGAGACAGTTTGCTTTTTACTTTATTTATTAATTTATTTATTGTTAAACAGTATTCCCATAACTCTGGAATTGCATTAAACACACACACACACACAAATGAGAGGCACACTGTGTAGGGTACAGGGCAGGGAGGATGAGTGGGTGGGTTAAGGATGAGGGCAGAAAAGAGCGTGTGGAACAAGCAACAGCCTGATCATGCTACTGAAGAGACATATGATAGGGACTGCTCTCAAACCTGTCCGTATATATTTCCTTTCACTAACATGATTGCAGCAAGAATGGGAAGTCATGTGATAAAATCCTCAGACTACTTCATTGAATGAAAGCTTATGCTACCAACTTTTTTCTTTCAGTTAGAGGCGTGACAGACAGGCAGCTCCGCGCCACCTGTCTTTGCCCTGAGTCGGTGCTGCAGCACCGCATGCTGCAGCAGGTACGCACTGCCAAAAAGAAGCTGCCTAGAGTGGCTTCTTTTTGCAGCACTGCAAACAGGAAATGGTACCACCAGGACGCCACTTTCTGCCAGCGGCACTTGAGTCATCATGGTGCCCCCTGGGTGGATGGGAGGCCGCCATGATGGCGCCACTACCATGTGCTAGGGTTCAGGAGCGTGCGGTTGCTATGTACTCCCGAAACCTAATTTTGGCCCAATGGTGGCGCTTTCTGCCTTAGTCTTACAGGTGCTACAGGAGCCCTTAGTCTTACAGGTGCTACAGGATCCCTTTGCATACTGATCCACTTTTTTGGGTGTTGCACAATGGTCACATTCAGTTAACAGTTGTGAAAGTGGTGTTCCACAAGCATAACTGTTTTATATGCAGTTGTGCATTTTTAGTCAGCGCTTAACTATTTGTCAGTACCTTTCATTAATCCCTTGATTCACTGGGATTGAAGAGAAAGCCTGAATCAGAGTGAGGTTATTATTTGACTGCCATTGTGCATGGGACAAATAAGTAAGTACATTGGAAGACATATGTTGGTTGCACAATGTCAGAATTCACAATAAGGACGGCATAGTCAAGTGCCACCAGTGTGACACTCCGTAGGTATAAATTTCTTTCTGCATCCATGAGGTAGGAATTTGGTCTTAATCTATTTGTGAATGCTGCAGTTATCAGCCAGCATGGTTTCAGCATTTGACTACAACTCTGGAGACCACGGTCCAGTTCCCACTTCTGGGTGACCTTGGGCAAGTCATATTCTCTCAGCTTCAGAGAAAGACAAAGTCAACTCCTCTCTGAAAAAATCATGCCAAGAAAATCTAGTGACAGGTTCACCATAGGGTCTCCTTAAGTCAGAAACAAATTGAAGGTGCACACAACAGTTATCAGTCTTTATGCAAACTTGCTTGATGCAGAAGGTGCTTAAGTCTCTGCCTTTTGTTTCTAGACATCGACAAAAGGGAAAAAAGAATATAAAATATGAAAAATATTTTTATGATCCCCCTTGTTTTCTGCCAGTGATAGCAATTCTAATTAATTTCTATTACATTGGGGGCTTTCTGAAATTCTGGGCAAATTATTCCGTTCTACTTTTTAAAGGTTTTTGGTGATCAAGGTTTTTGAAGAAAAAATATAATCTCAAAATAACCTTTCCAGATGCTAAAGTCTCTTTTTATGAGCTTCATCTTGGGGATAAAGTGTTACCACAACCATTGTATCTTGGTAATCATAAACGTGGGCGCTTTATGACTGACTGATGAACAGACTTTCTTGCCAGACTCTGGCCTGCAGCTCGCTTATCATGTGTTGCCCTTGAACACTTTGTTCCCTGGGGAATGAATAGATGGTCTATTTTATCTGCAAAGCATATCTCAATAGTTTGTAAAGAAGCAAATGCCAACCTTTCTAAGATTAATACACATTTTTGTTGCTGCCGAAGTAGATGTGGGGATTTTAAAAAACCTCTTGACCTGCATGAAATTGCAGCTGTAAAGCTATGGCAGCTTTTCTCACCTGCACTCCAGATATGTCAGGCCACAGGTCCCATCACCCCCAGCCAGCACAATTCTTACTGTCTTGGTGAAGAATGATGGAAGCTATAAGATAACACATCCAGGGGGCCTCACGTTAGGGAAGGCTGAACAGTGGGATTGCATTGAGTGATAAATGGCAGACCATTAACAAAACAATGATAAAGAGGACAGGTATTTAAAAGGATTTGAACCAATCTGAGTCTGTCATGAGAAGATGTGGCTAAAAGACATTTTGCGTAGATGCTGAAAGTACAAATTATTCCATCAGCTCTAGCCATCATCTACAATATGACTTCAAGATTCCTTGTGATATCAATCCACCCAAGAAGAAATAATGGAGGAAAAGATTTTACCTGAAGCATGTTGAAAATTCTGGCAAAATTTCTTTGTATAAATTTGGATGGAGCAAGTGCTTTTACCTCACCTTTACAACCCTATAAGAATTATATTTGTTTGGTTTCATTTATTATTACTCTCTTTATCTCCCGCTGCTTGTCTCACTTGGGTCTTCACTGACCTTTGAACACTAGCAACCAATTCCACTGATCAAATTAAAAATTGTAATGTTGCCTTCACAACTGTTTAAACTGCCAAACAGTGCATCACTTGTATGCAAGTGTAGGTCTCTTTCTACAATTCATTCTTCTTGTGTGCCTTCAAGTCATTTCTGACTTATAGTGTTCCTAAGGCAAACCTATCATGGGTTTTTAATGGCAAGTTTCTTAAGAGGGGGGTTTCCATTGCCATCCTCCGAGGCTGAGAGTGAGCAAGAGTAACTGTGGTGGGAGCCAGCAAGATTAAAAGTAGTGGAGGTCAGTACAGAAGCACAGAAGCATTCACTGCCAGCCCCATTGCTGGCATCACTATCCACAACAACCACTTCCACCCCCTTTGATGGGTGGTACCCCCTTGGATGGGTGTCACCCAGTGCAGTTTGCACTCCTCCCACCCTCTAGTGATGCCACTGTCAGTAAGAGTTATAAAAATATTGTACATTTCAACAAGAAATTTCTTGATTCCCAATGAAATTAGAACAATGTATGGCTTTTCCCATCTTTGATTTGAGGAAATGGACACAACAATACAACAAGGAAGATTCCAAGTCATTTACCAAACAGACTTTGTATATTTGGTACACCTGACGTGGAAGGTCTGGCCCACTATTACTTGAATGTTGCTGTATTTAAGTTCTGTTATTGTTGTGTGTCTTGAAGTCCTCTCTGACTTATGGTGACCCTAAGGTGTTTTCTTGGCAAATTTCTTCGGAGGGGGGTTGCCATTGCTATCCTCTGAGGCTGAGAGTGTGTGACTTCTCCTAGGTCACCCAGTAAGTTTCCATGACCAAGACAGAATTCAAACTTTGGTCTCCAGTCATAGTCCAACACTGAAACCACTATGCCATGCTGGTTCATTAGAATTAGAATTCATTCTAGGATTTGTTTGTTTGTTTGTTTGTTTGTTTGTTTGTTTAAAACACAAGCCATTAGAAGCTAAGCATCACACAGCAGGGATAAAGTCAATATACTGACTTCTAGTGCTTGGCCATGGTGACTTTCCAGAGTAATCTTTTATCTTGTAATATTGGGGAGAAAGGCCAATGAACACATGAAAGGACAAATGTAAGTAAGAGAATATGTGTTTGTCCACATTGGGGTGGACAAATTTCTTCCATAACTGGTTTCCACAAAAGTTCAAGTTCTTTATCCCATTCCTTTGAAGACACATACAAATTTTAGGACATTCCAATTTTTAAAAAATAAGCAAAATTAAATTCTCACCTATCCATAGTCCATAGGGACCTAGACACAAACTTAAAATAAGATTCTGGCCTCTATCTAGCCTTGTCTCTGGCTGAGCTCAATGGAGACGTTAGCTGTCAGACCAAGCTCTGCTGAAGGAAGTAGTCCTTCTCTCAGTAGGGCAGCCCACCCTTAGACTTGGTCCTATCAGTCTGTTCCCCTCAAAACCATATTAACCTACATATACTAATTTTAATCCCCAATCAGAACTTGGAAGTAATGAGTTACAAATAACATAGTTATGTGTAACTAGTTACTGGAAGGAGTAACAAGGAGTGATAGAGCCACATTTCACAAGTAAGTTGTGGTAGAACAAAATCACTTATTTGGATAATGACAGCTTTCAGTTGCTTTCAAAAGTTACTTTTAAAGGCAATTTGTAAGGCATTTTTAGAGGAAGTTTTCAAGACTCATGCCATTCTGTTACTGTGGGCGGGGCCGGAGGTCCCATGGGGGACAATACCCTTTGGGGCTCCATGAAAACGGGTCGGCAAACCTCTCGTTAATAATCACCACTCACTCCAGGAGTGCAGTTACCAATGGTTCAACTTTATTTGCAACCAACTCCAACTGGAAAGTTCTCTTCCTCACTCCCTAGTTACCTCACTGGGCGTGGGATGGCTGTTCAAGGCACAGCCCTCTCCTCTCTTGGTGTCCTCACACTTGCTCGCTAAGGCGCTAGTCCCCTGGGACGAGTTGGGCGATAGGCATGTCCAGCCGGCAGCTGCTCTTCTCCCTGGCCTACCACGGGTGCTGTTGCCCCTCCCGGGTTGCCCCTATTCTTCCACTCCCACCAGGTGGGTTCGGTCCAGTCTCCGCTGCCTTCACCCCGACCTGCTCCCGGGTTAAAAGGCTCCCCTCGCTCTGACCTTGGGTTTCTTGGACTGACCGGGACTGACACGTGACAGGGTCCGGCTCTTATGCGTCCAGCACGGGTTGGGGAATTAAGGCTGAGGCTGGCTGTGGCCGTCAGGGAACCCCGTCCTCTTTCCCGGCTGCCTCCTCGAATCCTTCTTCCGCAAAACCCCTCTCCACCCCCTGTCTCCTCCTCTCTCAGCCTAATATGGGCTTCTTCCTGAGGCCCCTCCCCCAGCCGCCTTCCTGGCGCCAGCTGTGACTCTTCTTCCCCGGGATTCAGCTGGGAATCCTTCCCTCTTGCCTCTGCCCCTGGGTCCTCTCTTCCCCCTCCTTCTTCCTCCTTCGCCCAGCCAACCCTCCCATGCTCTCCCTCTTTACAGTTACCATGAGGGATTTTTTTCCCCTCAAAAAAGTAGCAGAAAGTAATGCTAAAGTAATGAGCAGCACAGCATGAAATGTAAAAAGTTACTGGTTTTCATCATTATAACAGCAGCAGGCTCTTTTTTAAGCACTATAGCAAGAAATGGAATGAGTAATTTATACTTTTACTCCAAGCTTTGCCCCAAAGTCATTTTTGCTGAATCCACACAAAACTCACTCTACAATGTAGACATTCTGTGGCACAAAGAGTCTCCAAATGTCAGTTACTTACCACAATTTTTTCCCCTAAAAAGAACCAATGTACTGAACCAAAAAAGGCCCCAAGAATGACTTTTGTCATTGGAGAACCTTTTTTCTCTGGACATTATGAACCTCTAGGACACACACACACACCAAAAAATGACCCATGCCATTTTTCAACAAATCATAATGCACTAAAAAAGAAGTGATGTATATTTTTCTTAGTCACATACAGGAGAAATTGACATTCCTTTCCTCAAGGGGACACTGCAATTCAATGGGCTCAAGAAATACCTCACAAGAAATATGGGCTTTATTTTATCTGATTTTTAAAGTTTTATTCCACCTTTATTTTTTGGCTCATTGTGTGCAATACACTTGATTTTGCACACAATTTATTTTTATGTATTTATTTAAAGCGTTTATTTATTACCTCTCAGCTTGCCAAGACCCTCAAGCTGACACACAGCAGATGAAACATTTAAAATTATCAAATATAAATACAGGAAACAGATAAAATATTTTTTAAAAAACAGACTAAAATAATATAAACCACGCACACAGCTAGAGCAGCCACCCCTGGTTTTAAGCACTGAAGGCCATGAAAAATAATACAGACTTAGCTGCCTGCTGAAAGGTGAAGAGAGATGGAGCTAGTCTGACCTCCCTTGTGAATGAGTTCCACAATCAGAGAGCCATTACAGAGAAAGCCCTTTTGTGTGTATTCACCAACCTTGGGTGAGATGGGGTTTTTAATCAAAAAAATAGTATGTCAACAGAAGTTGCCAAAGACTCAGATATGTGGTGAAGATCATAACTTACCACATCTCGAAAAGATGGGTTGAATCTAGCTGGATGTACCACAACTAAAGATAGGTGAGAATTCCATTTGGATCTTTTTTTTCTTTTCCTTTTTGACAAGACCATTTCAAAATTCGCAGAGTCCATAAGCACAATAGAAAGAATATGCAGTGTTTAAAAGGTGAAAGTGACAGATGTATCACTCCCTAGACACAACTGGGACCTGTGTTATTGCAACTTCAAGAACAAAATCCAGCTTGACTTTGCCATTTGAATATGTGGATAATAGTATTTTTAACATTTTGGCAAAACTCCTCAACTGTCAGAGACACAATCACGGACCTCATTCAAGCAGCTCTTCCTCAAATATTGTGTTTGCGTAATTTGCAGCTTGCATTCATTTTGGATTATATTCTTGCTGTGCTTCAGTTGCACTCCTTGGTTCCTCCTATTCTCTCTTGTGTAATCTGGAGAATCTGAATATGTAAAAGTACAAGTAGATAAATAGGTACCCCTTAATATTGTAAAAGTGCAAGTAGATAAATAAGTACCTCAGAATCTGAAGTAATTCTTTGACTATAATGTTGATCAATACATTTGATTACTGAACAGACCCAATGGTAGATAGACTCCTCACTGACCTCATTTTACCCCTCCATTCTGAAATACCTACTGATCCCAGGCTGTCTGACATTAATTCTACTATTGGGCCCCAGACCATATCTGGACATCCACAGAAGATCTAGGGGTTCCCTGTACTCCATTACTCCAGCCTTTAAGGGCCCATATTTGCAGTTAATGACAAAATCAAAAATGAGCAGAAGGTCACTTCTGGGTTGTTGGGGGGGGGGGTTTGTTTGTTTATTATGTGAAAACTTTGAGGAGCATGCTTTGATTTAATTGAGAATCACATCCCCTCAAGCCTTCTGGAGGCACAATTTTCTATTTTTCTGCAAAAAAAAAAAAAAACCCTCTTGATAAGAAGCGACAGAAATGGCATTCATGGGCCCTGAGGCCTGTGACCAAGGGTGTCAGAAAGGGGAGGCAGGAGGTGTGGGCCACAACAGGTGGCACCCTAAGGAGGGTGCCACCACTGCTCCCCAGCATCTGCCTTTTGTCAGAAATAGGCTGTGGCATTTGCCTGCATCCCTTTAAAATACTGGAGTTCAATGGACGAGATGGTGTGAATGGGGCAAGGCTCAGTGGGAAGAGAAAGGAAAGGCCCCAGGTGTGCGTGTGTGCGTGTGCGTGTGTTTGTGTGTGTGTGTGTGTGTGTATGTGTGTATAATTTTAAATTTTCTTTTTAAACATCACATCTCACCAAACTTTCACTTTAACCACATGAAACTATGTACATGTAAATGCCTTTAGGCTGTGTATATGATATTGTAATTTAAAAGTATAATTTTACATTTGCTTGTTGCATATTTCACAACTATTGCGATTACATTCAATGATATACGGGAATTACAATTTATGAGTAACATAAGTACAAAAAGCATTCCTAAGGATTCTATATGGTGTGCTATGGGAGGAGGTCAATGGAGGGAGAGTGACACCGCAAGTTACCACACCAGATGATTCCAACCCCAGTGACGCCACTGCCCATGAGCTGCATTATTTTTACAGTGCCTTAGAGATTAAAGGTTGCAAGCAATAGTTAGCAAAGTGTAAGTAACAAGCAGATATCCTTTACACTTCTACAATTTTGCTTGCAGCCACCATTCATATAGTTTCACAGGTATGCCTAGAAAGACAGATGTTTTCATTTGTACTCTATTGAGTATCTTGCCTGCTATTTATATTAACATATGTTCCTTGCTAATACAGAACAGACTGTGGAAGAGAAACATTCATAAATCAAGCATGTGTCCTGTAGGGTTTACATTAGGACCACAAATCACTTTGGATGCAAAATGCTTTAAACTTTATCTGTAAAATACAGCCACAAGAAATTGTTCCTTAAAGTCTCCTTCTCAGAAGGTAAATTCATGTCTGTATTCCAAATCTTCACACTTCACATAGGAGATTATCACATGGCAAATCCACACCAAGATATATGAGTGTTGTAACCATCGCCCACGGATCTTATCGCACTGCTGTGCCCAGGCAGTAGGTAGCCTGTATCCAGTGCAAAATTCTCTGGCAGCTTTTCAAGAATGGGAAATCCTGTTCTTGAAAAGCTGCCAGAGAAGCCCAGATTTGATATGGGTTGCCTACTTCCCAGGCATGGGGCAGTGCGATAAGATCTGTGGATGATGGTTACAACCCACATCTATCCTGGTGTGAATTTTCCATGCATTAATCTCCATAGTCTTTATGCAACTGAATATTTCCATTCTGCCTAATAAGTACTATGTGAACTCAAAATTTGCATGCCCCAGTGCTCAGCAGAAGTGGTCCTGTTAAAATACAATTAGATCTGCTTCATGAAAGAAAAAATGTTAGGATACAAGCATGTTGATAGAAATTAAACTGGAATGTCAGATATCTGTTCTAGGAAATAAGTTAGTTAGCACACACATATAAATAAAAAAGGCAAAGATTTTTCCCTTGACAAGATTGTCTATATCCAACTATAGGGGGTAGTGCTCATCTCTGTTAGTAAGCCGAAGGACCAGTGTTGTCAAAGATGACTCTGTGATCATGTGGCCAGCATGACTGTACAGAATGTTGTTACCTTCCCACCAACGTGATACCTATTTATCTACTTGCACTTTTACATACTTTTGAACTGCTTGGTTGGCATAAGCTGGGAGTACTGATAGGAGCTCACCCCATCATGCAGCGCTTGGGTCTCAAACTGCTGACCTGCTGATCTTGCAATCATAGAATCATAGAATTGGAAGAGACCACAAGGGCCAACCAGTCCAACCCCCTGCCATGCAGGAACTCTCAATCAAAGCATCCCCAACAGATGGCCATCCAGCCTCTGTTTAAAGACCTCCAAGGAAGGAGACTCCATTACACTCCGAGGGAGTGTGTTCCACGGTCAAACAGCCTTTACTGTCAGGAAGTTCCTCCTAATGTTGAGGTGGAATCTCTTTTCCTGGAGCTTGCATCCACTGCTCCGGGTCCTGTTCTCCCTCCTCAATATGACATCCCTTCAAATAATTATCATATCATATCACCTCTTAACCTTCTTTTCTCCAGGCTAAACATCCCCAGCACCCTGAGTCTTTCCTCATAGGGCATGGTTTCCAGATCCTTCACCATTTTAGTTGCCCTCCTTTGGACACACTCCAGTGTCTCAATGTCCTTTTTGAATTGTGGTGCCCAGAACTGGACACAATATTCCAGGTGGGGGCTGATCAAATCAGAATATAGTGGCACTATTACTTCTCTTGATCTAGACACTATACTTTTATTGATGCAGCCTAAAATTGCATTGGCCTTTTTTGCTGCCGCATCACACTGTTGACTCATGTTCAACTTGTGGTCTACTTGGACTCCCAGATCCCTTTCACATGTAGTTTCATTCAGCCAGGTGTCCCCCATCCCCCAGTCATCAGAGTCAGTATCTTAACTGCTGAACCACCATGTCTCACACATATTAATACATTGTGCTTAATTAAAAATCTCCAGTTTCATGAAAGAAATGCACTAGTGCAAAGGAACTCAGAACGACATGATATCAAGGACATATAAAAATAAGGACTTTATTACACAAGGCTGGTAAATCACAATTACAGCAGGATAATAACATCTTCAGTTGGACTTCATCACATGACATTGTTCCTTTTCTGTTATTTTCCCAGTGGAAGACCATTTTGAAAGGGTTTCTTTTTTATTAACATAAAAAATCCATTCTTTAACTATTTTCCTGCTTCTGCTCTGCTACAATTTCCAGTGTGAAAGCTCAATTGTACTTTATGCCAATGGGAGAAGGGGGGTCAGGTGGTGGTTAGCAGCCATGCTTTGAGTTTGACTTAGTGCCCTATGATCATGTTAAATGGGGTGAAAATTTCAGTTTGATTTCCTTTCAATTGGCAAAGTAACTGAGAAACATTTAAACATGTTTTTCACGATAGAAAAAAAATCCATTGGCAAAAGATTACACATTCTCCCAACTGGGGCTTGTCAGAGAAGCTAAGGATGCAAAAGTTTGTTCACTGCCCCTTGTCTCCTTTTCCAGCCATTTTAGAGTCTGTCTCCCACATTCATTCACACACACAAACACACACACACTTGGAAATGTAAGTGGGAGTCCTTACAGTTTTAAAAAGCATTTATTTCATTAACCCTGTTCTGCCAGTTCTTGTTCTAAGAGCTACAGACTTTATTAATCACTGGCAGATGAAAGCCACCATATACTTTAGTCTGATCTACCCCAAATCAGAAAGGTAGACACAGAGGGGACGGGGAGGAATGGCCTTTTTAAATGTAAGACAATTTTTAGTTTATATTTTGGGGGAGCATCTGTGTGTGTATGTCCATGCATGCTAAACTAGGAAAGGGAGTGGGGATAATGTCTTGGATGAGGTACTGGGAGGGAAATCCTAAATTATAAGCTCACAAATGAAGGTTGTAATCCTGGAAAGGTTCCATCTGTGATAGGAAAAAGGGAGACTTGGTTGCATAGAGTTTTTAGAAACAATGCAATTGCAGCAGGAGAAGAGCCTGTTGAGATAAAGCCCCAAATTCATTGTAATCCCCAAAATGCTTTGCCAGCTTCTTCTCTTGCTCAGCTGCAATAGCAGCCAACTCTGAAGAATGTCACCTTCACTAGTGGCCATGACGGATGATGGTTCTGTTCTGTCAGCAGCTGATGTACCAAATGACTGTGGAGAGAAGACTTGTCTGTAACAATAATGCAATTCTTTATACATCTCTCATGTAAGCTGCTATGATGCCACTTGAAATCTTGGCTGTTTCTAAAAATGAAACTGCAGACTTGTTGCTTAGCTAATGCCACCTTTGTGACTTTGTAGAAAAAGAAAGCCATTCCTGAGATATGGGTGTGATTCCTTCACATACAAGACAGATGATTTTGGTTGAAAATCCATTCTGGTACCACGGCAAACTACATTTTCCAGAATTCCATAGCACTGGGCTATGGCAATAAAAATGGTGTCAAACCAGATTATTTCTGCAGTGTGGATGCAGCCTAAGAAAGAGTGAAGGGGGAGATTGAGAGAAAGAGAGAGAGAGATCTCATTGAATTAAGCATCTGGAAAATTACTGCAGCCTTTCCATTTCTGCCACTTGCTAAGGATGAGTCACCAGCTGGTTGCTGAGGCAACAGCTATTTTCCTCCCGCTGTTGATCAATTTCATGTGCACAAAGGTCCTACGAAGCTGTGAGCTGTGTAGATAATGCAAGCATAGAAACTCTTCCCGAACTGTTTGCATTTGAAGTGTACCAGGCAAATGGAGGGTTCCTGCAAAATGCAAATTCTTACTAAGATTCTTGTCTTTTCTCATTTTTTAATTATTATTTTTGTTCAAGCTGGGACCGCATCAGTGTCTCAGGGCTGCGGCGTGTGCGATATTGCTAGCGTCACTACAAGGCTTTGTGAGAATAGCTCTTGATCCACAGCACTCGTAAATACAAATTAGTATCCTCTCCTGAAAAGAAAAAGAACAAGAAACAGAAAAAATTAACATGTTGACATCAGAGCTATGGAGCTGTGAGGTTTTGAACATAATACAATTAGCAATGGCATCAGAGGCTCATGCCTCTGGGATTTCTGCATTTCCAGACTCCTCTGAAATTATGTTCTGGCATTCATTCTTCTGCTCCCTATGGGGCACTAAGCAGAATCTGTTGGGTCCAGATTTCCTTGGCATCAATATTGTCATGTGCATAAAGAAAAAGGACATCAAGCATCCATCTTTAAAGTATTTATGAGGTCATAGCCATGTAGTCCAAATGGCATAGGTATGATAGAATACCCTGTTTCTTTGGATCTGATGCCAAACACACATGCACACAGAGACACTGTGGACACTGGGGTACATCATCTCAGAGGAACATAATACCAAGGCTTGAAGTATGCAAAGGGAACTGGTAGCAAAAAAAGCCTTTTTTAAATTCAATTTGTTCTCCCACAGTATTGCATGTGGTTCAATTTGTGATTCAAAAATTAGAAGTCTCTTATCTTCAAATGTGATGTTACTTTGGTAGGGGGTATGGACATGAATCAAACATTTCCTAGAGGAGTGGGGCATTGAAAAGGTTGGAAAGCACTGATCTAGAATGTGTATTTATGAGTCCATTTTCAAGAGAACATTAATTAGGTTGACATCATTTGTACATGAAATGTACAGTCTGCAAGAAAGAGCAGCCTAACCCATCCCATCCACAGCCTATAATTCTTCTCAAGTTTTTCATTTCTGTCATCTTTTTATTAAAAAAATAAGGGGGAGGATGGGTTTACCAAAAAAAAAAGTGATTCAGTTATTTGAAATTTGTGAACTCATGCAAATCATGTATTAATGTTCATCCAGAAAACATTGACAGGTACAGTCTTAATAGCTCTCCAACAACCTCAGAAATTAAGCATAAGTTAGGAAGAAAAGTAAACACTGAGATCCTAACACATCTATTCTTTATGAGAAACAACTATAGCAAAATAAGGCATAGTAAAGGACTGCATGGTGTGTGAATTTGCTATCTGAAGAGCTTTTTTTTTTCATTCCCCTTCATCCAGCACCCTGTACATTTTAATATACAGTATGTGAATGCTATTCTTAATGGTTGATCAAGAACATGTCTACAAAATGGAATATATTATCTTGTCACTAAAGAGCTGTCATTGCTATAAAGCACATTTCTTAGCATTGCATAAATTATGCCCTGAAGTGTCATATAAGATGTATTCACTTATTAACTTTTTACTCCATCAATCATTTGCCACAGAGATGCATCAAAAACTAATTATTGCTTTCAAACACTGCAAGATCCAAGTGAGAAGGTAAAATCCAGATGCAGATCTGCATTCTGTTTTCACTTCCTTTGCAGGTATGGAATGTTGTGGAAGCTATCCCACACCACTTGGTAATGTGCATAAATGGAATTATTACATAATCTATGACCTTTCCCACTCGGTCATCAGAGTGAGTAGCAGGGAACAGTCAGGTGCAAAAGACATTAGAAAGTATTGTTTCTTTTTGTCTTGCTTAATTCACAATTAAGAATTGGCATGAACCTGGAGAAGAGAGCACTATGATAACCATCTTCAAATATTTAAAAGGCTGTCACAATGATGAGGAAGCAAATTTGCTTCTTGCAGCCCCTGAGGACAGACCTGAAACTAACACGTTCAAATTACAAAAACAGCTATTTTGACTAAACTTCTTGATGGTAGGAAGATGTCTGACAATGGAAAAGATTACTTTGATGTCTTGGGGTATTTTAAAGCATAGGCAGGAATGGTTTTCACCTATCTGAGATCTTTTAGCAGATTTCCTAAATGGCAGGGAGCGGAACTAAATTGCTTTTCCAGCTCAGAACAGTGGTCCTTGAACAAAAGAGCTACAAAGGAAGATTGGAAAGAGAAATAACAGAATCGGAATATATCCGTAGACTACAGTCCATCAGCAATGGGCTGAACAAAGACAATGATTTCCTGGCACACTACACACATTTCAAGACTATCTAACACACACACCCGCCCCATTCCCATGGTGGCACCCTTGCCCAGTTCATCACACCTCCTCTCTGGTTCCCACACTACATTCCAATATTAATTCATATGTTTATCTACTCTCCTTGGCTTTAGTCAACATCCTTCCTCCTGCCTTTGTCCCCCAACAACCATTGTTAAAACTGAATTTGCCACCTCAATACCCACAAAATTTTGAATTTCAATTTCTATTCTTACACACAACCAGCACATATAGGCCTGTGTCTGGACTCTCCATTCCACCACATACATCTGAGGAAGTAGACTCAAGTCTAGGAAAGCTCATGCTACCATCTTCTTTCTTTCAGTTATTCTCAAAGGTGCCACAAGATCCCTTTGCATACTGATTTTCAACATTAATACAACTATATCTTTAAATTTTTCTAACTCAGTTACCCTTTGCCTATACAGGAAATGAAGTAGCTTCATCATTTGGTACATTGGTATACCTAACTGGCTTCCTCTGTTAATTAAACCATGGTTGTTAACTGATGTAAAGTCAGC
Organism: Sceloporus undulatus; assembly: GCF_019175285.1. NCBI lineage: Eukaryota > Metazoa > Chordata > Lepidosauria > Squamata > Phrynosomatidae > Sceloporus > Sceloporus undulatus. Next base: position 43,196,041 of record NC_056524.1, read on the forward strand.
TTCGACTTATGGCAACCCTATGAATGAGAGAACACTAAGAAAACAATAGACCTGCTCAGGCCTTGCAAAATTAGGGTTATGGCTTCCTTGATTGAATAAAATCCACCTATAATGCAGTCTTCCTGATTTCCTTCTGCCTTCCATTTTACCAAGCATTATTTTCTTTTCCATTGAGTCATGTCATCTCATGGTACAATGGTAATAGTTTGAGTCATTTTGTTTTCCAGGGCAAGTTCAGACTTTATTTGTTCTTGGACCCATTTATTTCTCTTTTCTGGCAATCTATACAACCCTCCAGCACCACATTTCAAATGTACTAATTTTCTTCCAGTCAGTTTTTTTTACTGTCCAACTTTCACAACCATACATAAAAAATCAGAAATACAGTATCATAGACTGTCCTGACTTTGCTATTCAATTATATCTTTTCACTTCAGGATTTCATAAAGATCCTTCATAGCTACCCTTCCAAGTTCTAGTCTTCTACTGATTTTTTTACTACATTTCCCATTTTTATTGATGACTGAGCCAAGGTATAGAAAACCTTTAACTAGTAGGATGTCTTTGGAACTGTCCAAAACATGAGTCAAAAAGCCCATGTTCCCTCTGGCCTCACATCATCCTATTTGGACAATGCAGGCCAATACCCCCAGCTGAGACCAAACAGATTAGATACCAGTACACTGGTCCTGGTCCAGTCCTGGTGCAAAGGGGCCCAAGGAGTTTATCGCACACATGTTTGTAAACGTTCCGAGGTCTCAATGGTAACGGAACGGATTTTATCGCATAGCCTCGTTATCGAGATGTTTGCAATGGGTTCCCGTTCTGTTCACGTAAAATGTCCCCGACGATTCTCTTCCATCCTCCCTCACCAGTAAACATTATGAGAACGGAAAATCCTCTGTGTGCGATATCCTAGGTGTTCCAATTGCATCCCCATCCGATCCCTACAGTTATGACGGGCCATCATGATATCTTTCCTTTACCAGGTTCCCTTGCAAGATGTTTTAACGACTTTCATTCCTCAAAATCATAGAACATCTAGACATGTCTATATGAAAAATAAAGCAGGAAACAGTGTTTGATACCAGAAAAAGATTTCAGGTAGGTATGGTAGGTTTGGAATAATTGTCCTCTTTTACCATTGAGAAAATGTAGGACAAATTTGAGACCAAACTGTAGGACAAATGTAGGACAAAAGTGAAAGTTTTCTTTGTAAACTGCACATGCGCAAAGACAGGGGATGGTCGGGGCGTCATCGGGATGGGACCTGGCTGTGCGGTGATATCCGTTCACAGCGAGGTCCAAAAACAACAACAGGTCATTTTCTCCATTAGCGGTGTGGGATAGCGATCGTTCTTTTCACGTTCACATAACGCTAAGAAGACTTAATGCGATAGCATTCGTCGTCAGCTCGTTTCCTGATCTGTCCGCCTTGTCAACAGGAATGGAACGGGAAAACTGTGAGTGCGATAAGGTTCTTAGGCATGGGTCAAAATGACCTGCCATTTGACACACAGTTTCTCTGAAACTACGTGGCAACCCCTGGCAGACTCTTCTCTCCCTCCACCATTGCTGCTACTGAGCAGACACTCATCACTATGTATGGCATAGAAACAGGGCACTTGGCCATGTGGGTGCAGCCAGGTGACCCATTTCTACATCAGACATGGCCACGGAGATCTTCTCAGTAGTGGTAATTGCAGAGAGAGCTAAGTAGCAGCTCTGTGGCACAGCAACTAGTGGATGTGTAAACATCCACCCATCCCTGTGCCCATCCAGGAACCAACCTGGGTTAGAACTGGGTCAAGATAGCATGACTTTCTTACAGGATTTTACTCAATAGTTGATCAAAATCTGCTATTTTCTGCTAGTCTCTTACATCCCAGTCTGGGAGAAAGGTGAGATATAAATAAAGGGATGGATGGATGGATGGATGGATGTTAGTAATTCAAACTTTCCACTATCCATAAGCAGTATAGCCTCTAAACTTCTATGATACTCTTATTAGTAACAGTCTTAAAAGAAGAGGAGGAGAAGGTCAAAAAGAAGGAACTGGTGATTTTGTACCTTCACCAGTAAAAGACATTATGAGGCATTACAAACCGCCGCTTTGCGGCAGTCTCCCAGCGCTGCTGTTTGCTCCGCGAGGGAGCCGCCGCAGCCAAACCGCGCGGCTCCCTTACAGAGCAAAAAAGAAGCTCCAAAATGGAGCTTCTTCTGGCAGCGTGCTAATAACGCTGCGAGGCACCAATGGTGCACTTGCAACGTCATTAGCGCCGCGTGATGTGCGGACGCACAGCGTCTGTTACGTCAAGATGGCGGTAGCCGTGTGGAACGGCCGCCGCCATTTGTTACGGACAGAGTCCGTAACAGGAATAGGGGCGTCTGGAAGAGATGCCCCTTTTTTAAACTGGGACGTCCTGAGGACGTCCCAAGTGGCGGTTTGTAACCCGCCTATGTCTGGGTTGTTGTTGTTTGGAAGTTGTCTGGTAATGTAATGTGGAATATCTGGATCAAAATGAACTTTGGCCTCAACCTATGAATATCCCATTGATTTCTCACCCTGAGAACAAGAAATGCCTATACCAAAATATTTCACTTTCAGAGGTGAAGCAGCAGCTGGTGCTACTTACCCACCAAAGGGAAGGTATTTAATACTAAAGTCATAGTTGCTTTAATATTTTGTGTATATGTGCCTTCATTTTGGCTGTTGACTTATGGCAATCTCATGAATTTCACAGGGTTTTCTTAGGAAAGGAATACTCAGAGGTGGTTTGCCAGTTCCTTCCTCTGAAATATGGCCTACAGAACCTGGTATTTGTTGGCAAGATCCCACAAATACCTCTTCCCTTATCTGACCGTAATTATAATTAAAAAACAGTAAATAATAAGCAGTATACTTCCCTGACATGATTCCCAACGTTTGCTACCTGAAGCAGACTCATCACTCTACCTTATGATAGAACCAGCCCAGCTGAAGGAAGATTTCTCTGTTCATAGAATTTAGAAAAGGCTTTGCTGTCTCAGTTTTGCTTATCTTGATCTTACCATTGTTCTGCACTTCCTCTGATAACCAAAGAGATAACAATTCAAGATATTTGTTCTCCTGTATCCACTTGGCTCATATCATTTTTTTCTTAATACTGCAAATGTAATGGGGCAAGTGAACATACAATATTTTGTTGGGCTTTGCTTCAATATAGATTGAAAAACTGACTCATTCTTAATACTAGGAGCCAAGTACACCAATTTATATTTTTAAATGGATTCTGACCTTCAAATTCATTTCAAAAACAGAAATGAAAATGTTTTTGGTGTTATTTGTGTGAAATTGACATTTATAGTTCTCAAGATGCCATGGAGTTTAATGATGACAACATTGGAAGGATGGCCTAAGATAATGTCGCTTGCTGTCTTTCACTGCATTCTTGCTGCTATACTTAGTGGGAAAGGGGAAAGATTATCCTAAAAAGGAGGATTACTTAAGGCCAGCTCAGATGTTGCACAAGAGACCTGTGACAGTTTTGGTTAATGAAAAGCAGAGCCTGGTAATTAGAGAGATCTTGTAGCACCTTTGAGACTAACTGAAAGAAAGAAATGGGCAATGTGAAATTTTGTGGACTTCAGTCTACTTCCTCAAATGCATCTGCAGAAGTAGACTGAAATCTACAAAAACTCATGCTGCCAATTTCTTTCTTTCAATTAGTCTCAAAAGTGTTCACAATCTCTCTACGTACTGATTCTATAGACTAACATGGCTATATCTGAATAGAGCCTGGTAATGTTTCTTTTTTGGAGTACAACTTCTAGAATCCCCCTGACCAGCATGGCCATCCTGGGTGGATAATTCTGAGAGTTGTAGTTCAAAAAATAACTTTTTCAAGCTCTGAGGAAAAGTAGCACAGCAAGCTGAATGGAAGAATGGTGGGAGAGAGTGTCTCAGCTGGAAGAAGACAAATGTCCTATGATGCCACTATTTCCTATCTATCATTGTGGCTAAGGGAGAGAGACACTATTCTGTAGTATTTACTGTGTAGTTTTGAGTCCTGGAAGCTTCCCTTCTGTCTTTGATGTTTTTGAGACTGGATAGCCATACAAAAGCTGAGAAAAACTACACACACACACACACACACACACACACACCCCTTTATGAAATTGACAGAGGTTTAAAGTGTAGAACTTTTCTGTACCCATACATTTATCTAGAAGTCTCTCTCATTGCAGTCATACTCTATGAAATTGAGGTAGAAAGAGATCAACAACACAGGAGCTGTCTAGCCCTGATTCTTTTCTACAGTAGCTGTATTGCTGAGCAGATATTTCTCAGAAAATACATTTGTGGTATATTTCTGAGAATTTTTTTTCATGAAGAGAAGGTGTGAATCTTGTTTCAATACTGCAATATTTTTTAATATTGTTAAAAAAGAAATGAGCTTTTCTCTTCTTCCTTTCAGTCATCCTCTTTTAGCCTATCCTTCATCCAAAAGTTAGAACTATCCAACACCAATTTTCCTATAGAAATAGCAAGGTTAGTTCTCACAAACTTCAAAGTAGCATGAATTGTGGATTCTGAGAATATGCATTTCAGATTTCATGGCAGGGAGGAACTATACAACTGATGCACACATATACAAGTTATAGTGTTATATGCAAATTGCCATATATTAGAATATCTGTTTATAGAATGTTAGCTTTAAGCATTCCCTGTATGGACTTTTGAGACATAGGCAGGTTTACTCTTTTATATTTATTGTTTTTATGTAAAACGCTGTGCAAATCTACAGCGCTATATAAATAAATATATAAATAAATAAATAATCAAAGCCAACAATGAATGTGTTCAAATATTTTAATGGTAGAAAGTCTGATGTTCAAGACTTTGGGGAGAGAGACAGGTGGAATGTTCCATACTGCATAATCAGTGGAGAGGTATATTAGTTTCTGTATGTATTGTTTTGCTAGATTTCAAGTTGAAATTGGTTTGGCAAAAATGGATATTTCAGGTACACTGTACACTACAGCTCCATTTTTGGAAAAAGATGGATGAATTGATCCAGATGGTGGCAATATAATATGAATAATGCAGTCAACCATCTTTATCCATGGATTCAGCCATCCATGACTTGAAAATATTTTTTAAAAATCCAAAAAGTAAACCTTGATTTTGTCATTTTATGTAAAGGACACTACTTTACCATTGTATTTAATGGGATTTGAGCATCCACAGATTTAGGCCATTATATTTAATGGGACTTGAGCATCCACAGATTTTGATATCCATGGGGAGTCCTGGAATCAAACTCCAGAGCAGGGGTAGGCAACCTTTTTGAGCCGGGGGCCGGGTTGCTGGCCCTCAGACAACTGGGGGGCCAAAGCCAAAAAATAAATAATTAATTTTTTTAAAAAAAAAAATTAAATAAATAAATAAACCGGGACAAATGTAGGACAACATTTTCAAATGGTGGACACTTTTTTTAAAAAAGTGGAGGACATGCAAAAAAATTTGCTGATTTTTAATAAAATGTTAATATAAATGCATGTTTCTGAGGCGTCTATAGACAATTGCCCCCCCTTGACCCTGCGTGCGAGAGGCCAAAGGCCCTGGCGGCAATCGGCGGCAAGACCGGGCTGGGGCCGGTCCCAAGGCCTCGCCGGGCCGCATCCGGCCTGCGGGCCGCAGGTTGCCTACCCCTGCTCCAGAGAATAGAAAGGGCCCACTGTAATGATGTAGTTGTGTCCGTGGTGGCTTCCTTTATATCAGCAGTATGGTTTGTATTCATTTTGTCTTCATGTTTTAAATATATTTACAGATATTCATTCAGTACTAAATTATTTTCCCAAATGGCATACCAATAGAGCTGTTTCAAACATGAGAAACAGGATCCACTCAAATTCTTACTAAAATATGTCAGCAAATATAGAGAATAAACTAATAACATACAATTTGAAATGCTTGATATACTTTCCAGTCCCCAAGAAAGGGAATACCAGGGATTGCAGTAACTACAAAACCACTGCATTAACCTCTCATGCAAGCCAAGTGATGCTCAGCATTGTTCAAAAAAGATTTTGACCACATTTGGGGCAGGAAATGCCAGATATCCAACCTAGGTTCAGAAGAGGAAGAGGTACTAGCCATCATATAGCAAACATATGTTGGATATGTGAATTCAAAGGCTTTCATGGCCGGCATCCATAGTTTTTTGTGGTTTTTTCAGGCTATGTGGCCATATTCAAGAAGAGTTTGTTCCTGACGTTTCGCCAACATCTGTGGCTGGCATCTTCAGATGCTGGCAAAATGTCAGGAATAAACTCTTCTAGAACATGACCACATAGCCCGAAAAACCCACAAAAAACTATATGTTGGATAATGGAGCAGACCAAAGAATTACAATACAAAATTATCCTGTCTTTTAGAAATTATAGCAAAGCCTTTGATTGTGTAGATCATTAAAAACTATGGATTGCTCTAAGAGAAATAGGTGTGCCACAATATTTGATTGTTCTATGATGCAATACTCAAGACAAGAGACCACTGTATCAACAGAATATGGAGAAACAGAATGGTTTCCAGTTGGCAAGGAGGTCAGGCAAGGATGCATTTTATCACTCTGCTTGTTTAACTTGCATGCTGAATATATCATAGACAAAGTTAGAATAGACTTGGAAGAAGTGGTGAAAACTGGAATAAGAAACATCAACAGTTTAAGATATGCAAGTGACACCATACTACTAACAGAAAATAGCAAAGTCTTGGAATGACTACTAGAGCAAATCAAGAAAGAAAGTGCAAAGGCAGGTTTCAGTTGAACATGAAGAAAAGAAAAATAATAACCACAGAGGTTTTGTTGTTGTGTGCCTTCAAGTCGTTTTGGACTTATGATGATCCTAAGGCAAACCTGTTGGCAAGGGGAAAGCCAACTACAAACACAGTCTGGGAACAAGTGTACCCTGATGCAGCCAAAACAATATCGCAGTTCAAAAACAAAAACACACAGCTATTGGTATTGGCAATGCACTGACCACTTTTCACACTCAAAAGAAACACTCACAGATGTAATGGTTCATCCAAAGTTCTGGTGGTTTTATCTTCAGTTGCAATGTGTACAATATAATACAATACACACACACACCTCTATGTCAGCTTCCAACCAACTACTCTGATGTCTACTCCAAACAACTCTCCAAATTAACCCAACTAACCCACATGTGACTGGTCTCTTGGTCCACTTATATAGAAGGTTGGCTCTGAGTCATTACTCTGTGCCACATAGCATGATGCAACCTTGCTGTAACTTTGCTTTATGGCATGTGCTCCTAACTCAACAGTCTGAGGTTGTCCCATGGAATATATGTCACTAGTCAATCAAAATATTTTTTCTACTGTTTCATGCACAATTACTCCAACAAAACCTATCATAGAGTTTTCTTAGCAAGATTTGTTCAAACAAATGTGACTTGCCCAAGGTTACCCAGTGGGTTTCATGGCTGAGCAGGGAATTGAACCTAATCTCTAAAGTCATAATCTAACACTTAAACCACTATACCATGCTGGATCTCTAACCATAACTTTAAAGCAGGCTACAAAATTTTCTGCCTGACTCACAGTTTATGCGAATCCCATAGTGTGGTTATGAAGATAAGGCAGAGAGGAGAAATGCTGTGTGTACCACTTTGAAAGATGGGATATAAAAGTGACAAGTAAACTACCAATAATAAATATCACTCAGACGTAGTAAATGAGGACAAGCTAGAATTCCTTGCTGAAGCTAGAACTTTAAAAAAAATATCATGAACTGAAACCTCCACTGAATGCTAAGTAGTTCATATTATTTTTGTATGTTAAGAACTGGCTTTGGAGTCTGCATAAATCATCACTGGCATTGCCTGCACTTCGTGGTTTTTGATTTCATGAAACTCTTTTGCTGTCCAGTCTAGCTCTGGTTTCATACTTTAAATCTAAGGTTGTTAATATAAGCCTCCATTTAAATAGATGTGTTAGATTAACAGAACAATTAAAGCAACTGACTATAGCAGCTTCTGGATTTCACACATACTTTGCCAAACTAACAGGCTTTGCATGAATGTCTTCCAGTTCACTTGCCAAAATGATCCCTTTTCCTCCTCAGCCCGCCTGTGTGAGTCATTAAACTGCCACCTGACACCATCTGGTGGAGCGTGAAGCAAGAGGGGGGCAGGGAGGACAAAAAAACAGCAAAGCACTGAAATGCCTAAGAAATTTTAGGAAGCACAAGATTTTTCTTCTTTGGAAGAAAAGGAGGGGACCCTCAATCTAGTCTAATATTGTAGCCTAATATTTCTGAAGGGGTACATCTTTGGAGGAAAGCTAATTTAAGCTATGGGTTTAGCTGGCTCTACAAGGTTCACATTTCAAAACAATGGGCCTGAAATGGAATCATAGAGTTAGAAGAGACCTCAAGGACCATCCAGTCCAACCTCTGCCATGCACCCCAACAGACGGCCATTCAGCCTCTCTTTAAAAACCTCTAATGATGGAGACTCCACCACTCTCCGAGGGAATGTGTTCAACTGTCAGATAGCTCTTACTGTCCAGAAGTTCTTCCTAATGTTAAGGTGGAATCTCTGTTCCTGTAGTTTGCATCTACTGCTCTAGGTCCTGTTCTCTGGAGCAGCAAAAAAACAAGCTTGCTCCAGCCTCAGTATGACATCCCTTCAAATAAAACAAAACAAAAGATGACCACTCATTTTATTGCAATGCTTGGGAAATCTGTCTCCGAGGAATGGTGCACACAGAGGGTTTTTCAGTTAAGATTCATCATTGGATTGTTTAATGAAACGTTTGCCCACCTTAGGGTCTCCACTTCTAACAATTCTGAGCCTACAGGTCTCTTCTTTTTATCTGATTGTGGCACCTTTATAGCTAGGCCTGGGCTGGCACTTGGAGAACAGAGATAATTCCTAGGATATATGATGATTCATGCACCAGTTGACATTTATTGAAAAGTGGGAGGAGGGAAGGAGAGCACAATTCATTGCAGTTTTTCTTTTAGTTAGATTTTGCCATGAGTGTTCAAAAGAGGACTATTGGTGGTAGATTTTTCACCATGCAGAACATGATCAGAAGTTTGTTTCTGCCCTCCTCCCAACTAACACAGACTACAACTCCATGGCTGTGCTAGCAGAGAATTCTGGAACTTATAATACATGGTTATCTATAGAATTCTGAGAACTGTCTTCTGAAATAGTAATTTTTCTCCAAATTTTGTGTAATCATGCACAACGATTACAATGAGGCACTGAATTTGACAGCACTTCTTTGTTAGACTCCTCAATTTCAAGACCAGTTTGGTTTTGCTGTAAATCATATTTGCCCCTCACTTATCTTTTGCACCAGAGTCCTTGCTTGTCAGAAGATCTATTCAAAGACAAATAAATACCCCATTATATCTCAATAGGATTATTATTTCCTCCTCCTCTTTTTTCCTAAAAATTCCAAAGAGGAAAGAGCTGCATTACACGGAGCCTTCTTAGAGAACTGGGTTGCAGTTCAAGGCAGCTCCATTTGTTTGCAGCAGGAGTCTCTCTGGGCAGGGATGAGTCATATGTCAGCAGTGCAGAGACTGCGCAAGCAAAGCAGCAGCCATTATTCTCTCAGCAAATTTGCAACAACAGATGTTTAGACCGTGTTTTCTTGGGAACATTGATGGTATATAAAGACCCAGGACTGTTTCTGTCTTCTGCTTCTCAGAAGGCAGTTAAAGAAGCAAGATTTCCCCTGAACCCCCTTGTCTTTCCAGACATGGCAGTACTAGAAAAAGATGAGTGCAAGAAGAACCCATCTTTGTTCCCAAATTAGAGAATCTGCACATAGTATTATGCTCAATAGCAAAGCATGAGTGAAAGTCACCAGGGCTGCCTTTGCCTTCTCCTTTTCATGGGAAGTTCATGTCACAGTGTGCGGGTGCCTGCCTCTCACAGTTTCAGGATGAGGTGCTCTCCTCCCACTCAGGTCATCAGCTGCTGCAGCTCTCCCCCTTATTCTCTGAGCTTTCTGTCATGCCATCAGTGTCCATACTCTCCAGGTGTCCCAGTGTGGCAGGGACAGTCCCAATTCATCCTCTGTTATCCCACTTTTTCAGATGCTTTTGAAATGTCCTGGTTTCTCTCTTCTCCCAGTTTCCTCCATTGTCTTCAGCTTACTTCAGTTGCTGCAAAATGAATTCAAAGTGCAAATAGTTTGCACTCAGTTAACTGAGCAGGGAGGAATGGAGAAGAAGGGGCAGAATCTTGACCTTCACAGTCAGCTCATCTTTTTCTAGGTGAACCTCTCCTAGGAATTTGACAGACCACCCCGAAAGGGCAGGCTGGAGCCACCCGTTTTTGCTCCTGATGGAGGCTGCAGCAGCCTAACGGTGTGGCCTCCATCTGCAGTAAAAACAACCCGCTGAAAGTGGGTTCTTTTTGCTGTGCGCAGTGGGTGCCATGATTGCACCATTGGAGCACTGTCATGCATCAATGACACAAGTATGACACAGCAATGTTTGGGGGCTGTGCTGCACTTGCATCATCATGGCGGCCCCCATGTGGACGGGAGGCAGGTATGATGGTGCCACTGGTACGTACTAGGGTTTGGGGGTGTGTGGTCGGTCCGCTTTCCTGAACCCTAATTTTGGCCCAAGGCCGCACTTTGCATCAGTCTGTACCAGGCCCTAGCTTGTCTGTTCTTCCTCATTAATGACTTTTGCCATCTTGACCATAGTCTGGTGTTGCTTGGCCATACATGTCCCAGTTTTCATCTCATGGAAGGCATGAGTGTATTGTTTCCCATGCAAAGGGGAAAGAGCTATGCAAAGGGGAATGGAGAAAAGCAGCAGAAAAATTTACACAATTACCTCCTTAGGGAATTTGTTGTGTGCCTCCAAAGCAAATTCGAAGTGAAGGGAAAGCAGAGTCAATTCGAATCCAAGGCAATTCATGTGATGAATTATCTCACGTGAAGAGCAGAATTATGGTCATTCCTGAGACAAAGCGAAGTGAGTGCAAAATAAATTATCATACCAGTACATAGCATGCGGAGTCACCAATTCAAATTGGCACCCTTGCACATGCTCAATGGGGCTCTGAATGCAACATGAACCTTTGCACTTCTGGGGTGAAGAAGGGGGCCACTTCCTGGTTCCTGTTTCACGTGAATGCTAACCTCATGTGAATGATTGCTTCACGTTTCTTCCTCCCTTCTATTTTCCCATCCCTGGCAGCCAAATCCAAACAGGTCCTCCATGTCAGAGTCCTCATCCATTTCAGCTACATCTACATCTATCCTCCTGTCATTCTCCTCATCCATTTCAGCCACATCTACATCTATCCTCCTGTCATTATCCTCATCCATTTCAGCCACATCTACATCTATCCTCTGTATCAGAGCCCACATCGATTTCAGCCACATCTACATCTATTCTCCGTGTCAGAGCCCACATCCATTTCAGCCACATCTACATCTATCCTCCGTGTCAGAGCTCACATCCATTTCAGCCACATCTACATCTATCCTTCATGTCAGAGCCCCCCATCCAATTGTTATTATGTAAATATTATTATTAATAATAATAAAAATTTTATTTCACTGCAAAATGATCAGTGTAGAAGCTGCAGCTTTACTTGGAAGTAAATCCTTTGGCTCTGAAGGAGACCCATTTTGGAAGTGTGCAGAAATGATCCGGTTTCCCTTACTTTCCATGCTCCCTAAAGTACCACCTCCCTGAATCCAGTCCACTCTCCTTCCCTTTGTAACAGTTGCCTTCTCTTAGGTTGCATCTGCACCGAAGAAATAATCCGGTTTGACTCCACTGTAACTGTCCTGGCTCAGTGCTATGAAATTCTGGGAACAGTAGTGTCATCTCTGCCAGAGAGCTCTGGTGCCTCAGCAAACTAATAAATTATTATTATTATTATTATTATTATTATTATTATTATTATTTTGCAGTGCCTTATTCTCCTTTGGGTACCCTGCCTCCAGCCTTGAGGAGATGCAGGAAAGAAATTATTATTATTATGAAAGAAATATTATTATTATTATTATTATTATTATTATTATTATTATTATTATTATTATTATTATTATTATT